>NC_052052.2:58059324-58415574 GCF_903992535.2 Arvicola amphibius | reverse complement strand
AATTTTAGCCGGGTCCAAGGCTACAAACCAACTAACCCCACTCACCCCAAGTTCACAAATGGAGGCCAATATTCATAACATCCAGTCAAGTCCCACAAACAAGCCAGGAGAAAATGTTGCCAATATTTTACGAAGAAAAATACCATTTAATTTCTGTGAACTGGCAGAAGAGCAGCCGCCCTCCTACGTGCCCCCTCTGATTCTACGTGATCTCGTCTCATCTGTTAGTATCCGGAACAAGTTCCACATTCAACTCGTGAACACACCCAAACTTAGTTTCTTCCTTCTCAAACCACTAACATTGCTGTGAAGCAGGTCAAATGTGTCTTCCTGGTACACTGTGGCACTCTGGGGCAGTAGCTGCGCTGTGTTCTCCCCAGACAAGCTTTAGATGGCCAGCACTTTAAAGGTCACGAGCTTCTTGCTATTTCTTCCATACTTAGCAGAAAGCATTGCATGCTGCAGGCCATCTTTATCTGTCCCTTTAGGCAGCATTGCAGTCTGTCTGCTCCACTGTCTAACAGCTTGCACAAGAGAGTTTATGCTGCTTGAAGGGTCGACACCAGATGCATGGGAAGAGATATGCAAGAGACATGGACCACATCAACAACATACCCCTAAGACTAAGCTCATACTTTAAGTAAATGAATAAAGCTGATGTGTTTAGTTATAAGAATGGAGTATTTCTACCCATTTCCAATAACCTCATATTTTCAAATACATAGCTGTATTATTTCAGAAATATGTGAGGTGCTCCCATGTATAGGTCACGTGTTCTTTTGTCCTTTGTTAAATGCATAAAACAGCTGTGATACAACCGCAAGCACAATCAGAAGACACTAAATGAAGACGACGGTCTCAGTTCAGTGTGCAGGACAGTTTCTCGCCATTGAATTCTTTTCATCTCCCCTCCCGCAAAGGGGTGCTCCCCCTCCTGAGGCAGCACGAAGCTCCATAGAACGGGACATGAGGAAACACTTTTGGGCATTCCTGATGCGCACTTCACATCCTCGGGGTGGATGGGAAAACAGGTGTCAGCAATCTAACTCATCCTGCAGGAAAGAAGCCAGACGGGCCTTCTAATGAGAAGCAGGCGGCTCGCAGCCTCTTCACCGCCACGAGATTTACCCGGGAATTGTACAGTGTCCTACACTTTACCCTTTGCAGGCTACAAAGCAGAGCTGGTTGACAGGTGCAAATGCCTGTGTGACGCACTCTTCACTTCTGCTAGGTGGGTCTTCCATGGCTGAGCCCCAGTGGCAGGTGACACACTGCAAAGTGCCGCGCCCCTCTGTGTGAAGCGGCTCTCTCGAGGCCCAAGGAGTAGCTCTAGCTCCTCCCCAAACTGTTTTTTTTTTTCAGCCATGAAAAATGCCTGCAAATGGTAATGTTTTAATAGCCCTGGAAACCATTTGGGAACAACAACAACAAAAATGTTTCCTTACCATACTTCCTGACCAGCGTATATTACACTGGACCTAAAGAAACTGCTGCCAGATCTGTTTGCTGAGAATGACATTAACTACGGTAACTAGAGCTGAGTGTCAGGGTGCACGCCTTTAATACCAACACTTATGAGGCAGAAGCAGGTAGATTTCTATGAGTTTG
Source organism: Arvicola amphibius (assembly GCF_903992535.2). Classification (NCBI taxonomy): domain Eukaryota; kingdom Metazoa; phylum Chordata; class Mammalia; order Rodentia; family Cricetidae; genus Arvicola; species Arvicola amphibius. Next base: position 58,413,966 of record NC_052052.2, on the reverse strand, counting down.
AGGCCAACCTATTCTACATGGTGAGTTCCAGGCCAGCCACAGTTACATAGTCAGATGCTGTCTCAGAAACAAACCAATCAATCAACCTAGGGTAAACAAGGGAAGACAGTGGCCATCTCCCCAACTACACATCATTAATCTTGACCCTTCTACTTCAAGCTTATGAAAATCCCCAAACCAACCCTTTTAGCATCTTACCCACAGGCATAGTAAACATTTCCACAGCTGCTAATTAGCTGAAAAAAGACAAATAGTAAAGAACGTGTATGTGTGTGTGGAGGGGGGGAATTCAATGTCTCTGACCTATGCAGGCCCCTGCACTCATGTGTTATACCCAGATACAGACAGATACAAACATATACATAATGGGGAAAATCTTTTTTTAAAAAATCCTGTAAGAAGAAGAATCAGCCAGCTATGATGGCAGGGCTTGCAATTACGGGGGGGGGGGAGAGGGAGCGGGGGGGGGGGGGGGAGGAGGGAGGGAGGGAGGGAGGGAGCGAGGGAGGGAGGGAGAAAGAGAGGAGCTCCCTGGGACTCACTGGCCAGTCTAGCCTATCTGGCAAGCTCCATGCCAATAAGAAACTGTCTCAAAAACCAAAGGGGTGCTAGCTGAGGGAAGATATAGAAAGTTGTCTTCTCGCCTCCATACACTTATACAAGTGGATGGGCATGTGCTCGTATGAAGACATGCATACACAAACAAAAAGGAACTGCATCATGAGAAAACCAGAGTGTTAATCTACCCATAGGGATTCTCTCTATATTCTCCTTCATGGATTTTTCAAGAACACACTATGACAAAATCTGGCTGTCACTCAATAGAAACATGAGGTTCATTCATGTGGTGGAAGAAGGATCCTTTTGCATTTTTTTTTCCTTTTGCTGGTGTGATAAAAGCACGAACCAAAAGCAACTTGGGAAGGAAAGAGTTTATTTTATCTCATCATCTTACACTTCCAAGTAACAGTCCATCACTGAGGGAGGCCAAGGCAGGATCGGAGGCCAGAACCGAGGCAGAGAGGACGGTGAGACACAGCTTACTGGCTCCCTTGCTTCCAGGCTCATGTTCTTACCCAGCTCAGGACTGACTGCCCAGGGACAACATAGCCCACAGTGAGTGGGGCTCCCTTGCTTCCAGGCTCATGTTCTTACCCAGCTCAGGACTGATTGCCCAGGGACAACATAGCCCACAGTGAGTGGGGCTCTCCCCCATCAGACATACCCACAGGCCAATGGGATAAATTGGATAGAGAAAATCCCTCAGTCGGGTTCCCTCTTTTCAGCTGTACCTAGCTTGGGTCAACTTGACAAAGACTACTAATCTTGAACAAAACTGATTAGCACACAGTTGAGCTGCATGCCAGCTACCCCGAAGTCCTTCCACCACCACGAGAGGCAGACACAGTCTTCTAGATCATCACGCTACTTTAAGTGTGTTTTACTTTAAGAAATTCACATTTGCCAGCCCCTCCAAACCCCTACAAATCAAATGATTATTTATTTTATTTAAAAAAAAAAACAAACAAACTGGGCAGATTAAAGGCCCTCAAGATACAGCAGCCTCCTTTCTCTCTCCTAAGAAATATTTAAGTCTGTATGTTTACCTGTGTACGTGTGAATCTGGGAATGATGTACCAAAAAACTATGACCAAGGAAGCTAATGATGCTCTCATACTTTAACCTGTGGGCTAATTTGATGCTGTTTTCACAAATTCAAAATCCTCCCTACTGAAAAAAAATTATTGATGTCCTGGATTTTCAAAAACTATTATAATGGTAACTAATCAACATTAGGTTGCCATTATACAAGTATTTATGTGCAAGAAGCCACAAGCGTCAGCACTGCCTAAAACAAGACATATCTTTCTAGTTGGTGAAACAAGAGCTCTTTCATGATACGTTCTTCACCACTGAATAGGTATGCAAAATCATCCTGCAATGGTTTCTCTACAGAGGATTACATTTGTCAGGACAAATAAGAAAGTCCTTGTGTTTGTAACCCCTAAAAGGTAAGTGTGATCACAAGTGGAGCCTGCAGAAGCAGATGCCTTCTAGAAAACACATGTTGCTCGGCCTGTCCGATCAGACGACTGCATCCATGAGCAGAATTTCAACTTTGATCTTTGCAGCAATCAGACTTTAGAAAAGGAAAGTGAGGAACGTGCATCTACATTTACATAAAGAGAAAAAATACAGTAAAACTAAATATTTTTAAATAATAAAGAGGGAATAAAAACTGAACAGAAGTTACTTTAGATGGATTTCAAAGTTTTATACAAAGCTTTCACTACATGTAGAAAAAGAAAATTCCCTATCCTGCTATAGAAGTGATTTCTTCCATGCACAAATATCCAGAAAGATCACACTGAAGATGAATGTTAAACAAAGAAAAGTGTGTATTTCACTGGCTTTATTTCCTTTCAATACAACTGACTGAAGACTCAGCTCTGGTCAGTTTCATCCTTCCATTAAAAATGACTCACCCTATACATTATTACCTTTAAGCTTAACATAAAAAAATGAGATTAACTTGTTTAATTTCTCCTTTATAAGAAGTTGCAAATTATCCACTTATTTTCCAAATATACATTTATTTTTAAAGAGTAGCATCATCACAGTCACGCTGAATGGCCATAGAAGTGTTCTCCGTTGTATGAGTGAAGTGTATCTTACCGATTACATTTCAAGACAATGCTTTCAGATAGCTGTGTCAGCAAATGACAAGGCCAAAATGGAATGACAAATAACTTAGGCTACAAAGATTAACACAAGGGAGAACTGTAAAATGGTTATAAATGAGAAATTTTAATAAAATACTTTCAAAAAGATCAAAACCTTATTACAGGGGGATCTATGCAAACAAAATTGGGCCAGCCCTTAACATATCTTTATGCAGTTGTGCAAATGATTTGTTTCATCTGCTTTATGTGAGGAAGAGCAGGTGCTGTGCACTATACTGTGTCCTGTCGCGTGATCTACTGCAGCCCTCCCCCGAAGGGTAGAGTTTTTGGAGACAAAGCCTTCAGTAGGTTTAAATGAGGTCATGACTGTGAGCCTTCACAATGGGATGAGGACCCTTGAAAGAAGAGCAGCAGAGAACCAGCCCCACTATAGTCTCTTCCCAAGCAAGATGGTGTACACTTGCAAGCCAAGAGGAAAGCCCCTTCCAGGTTACATGATTTTGTATTTCTAAGCTCTCAGAATTTATTGTTTGAGCCGCAAAGGTAATGATCTATAGGCTCAAGTAGACAAAGACAGTAAGACATTTTTAATAGTTATCTTCTAACCAAGGAGACTGAATCACAGTGACTAGGTAGCCACAGGGTGAGGTTTACAGAGATTACAACAACTGCTTTGGTTTCTCATGTATGTCTCTTTTCGTTACCCCCGTATCTTTGATAAAGGAACAATTAAAGCGGCACTCAGACCACAGCATCTTTTTATAACATTAGTGTCAAGCAAAGCTTTCTGTGTCACTGTGAAAGAGTCTCTCCCTGTCTACAAGAGACATCTGAGGGCCTGCATGCAGAGCCAAGGAGCAGTAAGGCAAGCCCTTCATCCCAGGATCAGGGACTGCCATTTGCTACTTCTCACATTTGCCCAAATGATAATCCTAAGACTGCTGGCTGGACACCTCATTTGCAGGGAAGTTTCAACTCTGAACTGCCCCCTTGCTCTTGACATTGGCACTGATTAAGAGGATGTACCGGGAAATACAGTACGACAGTTTATTTGCCTTCAAAGACAATCTACCTTATTTTCCTGAGTCTACAGTACAAAATCTTGTAACATCATAGAAAAAAATGTCTTAACACATTAGCAACATTTTCTTTGAAAACACAATCAGCTTGAAAAGGGAAGCTGCAACCTTTGCTGCTAGTTGATGCAGTCTGTGGCCGTGGGAAGGTGCTGCGCCTCTTTCTAGCAGACTCTACCTTTGTACTGAAACCCTTCCATGAGCTTGATGTTAAGTCAGAATCACATTTCACATGTTGGGCTGATACATGATCAAAGACTATTGTTGTGCCCGTCAGTTTTTGATAACACAGCAAGAAACTCAGAATTACCCTCTCAAGTAACGGTAGCAAAACAAGAAGTCCTTATTGCTATTATATTTTCAACTTTCAGATATAAAAATCATCCCGAATGCCAAGATAATTGGCATTATACTGAAGCATCTCTATAACAACTGCACTTGCTGGATCCCTCATTATCATCTTCACTGTTACTAGTAAACGTTGTATCCTTTGACTCCCCATACCCTGTCTGAGAACACAAAATCTCATTAGGAAACAAAATGGCCTTGGGGAACAAGGGTCTATAAATCTCTCTCTAAGACCCTTTTCCACACTGGCTATAATTTTCTTTCAGCTTCCTCTGTTTAAGCAGAAGAGCCTCTAGTCTTTTATCTCTCATCACCCGCCTTACTTTGAAGGCTGCTACTGACTATTGTAGCCAGAACATGTGCTCTTTGGAAAACGCCACTCACTGCAGGGCGGCGGCTGTGCCAGATGTGTGCTAAGAGATTACAGGCTAAGAATCCTAACTTGCTGAGAGGTTTAGGAGTGTGAAAACTCACCTGGAAACATCATGTGCAGCCACAATACTCCCTACAAACATCTGAACAGAGTGTACAGTCCTAGGCCTGAGCATTAAACACTACTTGATTGCAATGCTGGGGATTGGTATGTGTTATGTCTCCCACCCCACCCCCACAGGAATTTTGAGGATGATGGTTCCACAAGGAAAAGTTGCAAGTAACAAAAGGTCAAATGCCTCATAAAAGAGTGTGAAAAGAAGAAAAAGGATCCCTGATAGATTGTTGCAAACTGAGTTACTCAGTGAACAATGGACATCAGGACACCGGGCTCCTCCCGTCTTCTAAGATTCTGCAACTGCTGTTAGCATTCTCTTCCTTTTAAGTGTGCAACACCACCTATGCAGACCACCAAAGCCTTGTAATTTCTGAATATTTTCTATTTTCTACACTTGCAAGGGCAGCACTGCATTGAAAAAAAATGTTTTAAATAGTGTATGTAGCCTTATAACATTTAACATTTAAAAATGTCAAATTGAATGAATTTGGGACATACAGATGACAGTAAAGTCAAAAGAACTAACTAAAACACATATAAACCCGAAGAGAGCATCTTCAGCCACTGAATGGCATTCCTATCATTTTAGACCTTCTTAAAAATGAATTACTGCAAAAGCATACCTAGAACATTTGGCTGACACTAATAGAACTGCAATAAACAGCTACAAGTCCCAAGAAGATCTAGTAGTATTAATCTACATAATCTCTTACAGAGATTCCCCATTAAATGTGAAGCTTGCAATTAATATGAAGGCAGTGACATTAAAAGTTCATTTTACTTGCTAAGAACATAGTTACATGGTTTCCATATGAATTTCTAAATAACTAAAATCCAGAGAAAATTATTGATTTTAAACTATCTGATCATAACCAAATCAAAAATGCAATATTTCCTCACTGTGAATTTACACAAAAATTATTACTAGCTGCAAGAATTAATTCTTTGTATTCTGTCTGTCTTCCTAATTTGGATATTGGTATATTTATCAAGTAACATACTGGTTCCCTTTCTTCTATCTTTCTTGTACATTCTATGTTAATACAATGGTTGTTATCATAACTAGGAAATGTACAGCTCTTAGAGGTAGGTGCTTCCTGAGAAAAGTGAGCATCATGCTAACCATACTGATAATTATCAGCTTCAATCCTGTAATTTACCTGCTCAAACAGCAACTGCATTACACAGGTTTCAAATTCTAGAGCAAAATGTTCTATATGCACAAGACAACAGCAGCACAATTTACTCAACTCCAGACTTTCTCATTTTATAATGTTTTATGCTCAAGCTCAGCTTAGAGTCAAAGATTTTAAATTTTCAATTAGATAAAAATACTCTAACAGAGATTCTTATCACGGTGCAACAAAATTTGTTTAGAAGATTTTAAAATGCCTACAGAATTCCTGAAACCAGAAATTTAATACAAAGAGGTTTACACGATCCCCCAGAAGGACAATTACCTTCAGTATGGGTCCAATTGGTGCTCTGCTTTTACAGTGTTTGCTAAGAGAAATCAAATAGTGTAGAGCAAAATGACTTATGCCTGCCAAATACTTAAAACCATTATACACACATTAACCTTAACTTAAAATGGAAGTCTTAACAAAATGTATAAAAAATGAGACTGCTTTAAATATGTCCTCTCTGTCCTAATGAAAACGTGTGGGGGGGGGAGGACAAAAAACCCCAGCACAAATGTGGCCCATCGAAGAGCCTGTTCTCATGTGAAAACATCAGGAGGTGGATTCTTTTGTTCTCAGTGAAACCCTTTACAAATGTAGTGTCCAGCATCACATATTCCTTATGGGCGATATTAGATTCCCGTCAAGAATAGCAGGAATGCCGCCGCTGATCTGCTCCAGAGGAACCTGCATTTCCATGCACACATCTCATAAGCCTAACAGTTGCTTTTCTTCATAAATCAATCCATTGTTGCACTTCATAATGAGAAGGCAGATTTACTGCCTTTTACTGCCTTTTCTCACCATCAGAAAGATCCCTATTTGGGTAATAGAACATTTCTCTTCTTAAAGGGTGTTTAGGATTAGGAAGACAGGGGCAAGAACCTTTAACATCTGCTCCCTTCAAATGAATGACATGTCTAGTTCTCACAGTCAGGATGTTGAAAAGCAAATACCCTAAGTTGATAAAATCCTCACACTCGAAGAAGCACACAATACTTTAAATCCACTGAAATCATCTCTCCAACACACATTTAAATTAGAAGTTTATACAGTAACACAGAATTCAGAGAGTTAACAGTGCCACTCACTGCCACCTAATCATTACTGGGGACAGACAACGACAGTTCAGAGTAAAGACCTGGACTTTATCATCTTCGGTTTTCTCCAATCTGAAAAGCAAATTTAAAGTTGGGGCTAGTAAGACTTTCATCATCTAAATCGCCACATAGCACAAGAAGAATAAAAACAGTTTACAATATAGTCTTGCACACTTCTGTTTTTATTTACTTAATGTTTTCCCCCTAGGGAGAAATATTCAAGAATTATGAACTTTAGACTTTAATTTAAAAACAAGAGGAAAGCACTTGTCAGCCTCTAATTCAACCATCTGCCTTTTAAAAATACATACGCACACGCTTCACCCACTCACTCCAGTCAGGCTTGACATTCTCAGCAAGTAAGCGGATCTTGATGGGTCTAAACATGAGTCTCAGGAATCATAGCTCTAATTTTGGAAACAAGCTATCTTTAAACAAGCATTGTGATTCCCACTGGCGAACACAGTCAACCACAGACTTCAAACAGACTCCATGCACGACAAATAGATAATGATGAGCAGGTACTGAATTCAAGAACATCTATTTTTCAAGAACACCAAGTGATGTCTTCTGTCCATGAATATGGAGCACTGCCTTGCAGCTAACACTTCTTGCTACTCTGGTCTCTCTTTTGTCAGTTGCCCAGTGCTTTTGGCAGTTTTACAGGCTGTTATCCCAAAGACTTCAGTATTTATGGTCTTAATTCACTTGGGCTTTCTGCTCTTATCCACTGGTTACTAATCACTAAATAGTTTTTTTTTTTTAAATGGGGCTGAAATCAGCACAAAAGATGTCCTTCAACAATGGCAGCTAAGGACAGCACCAGCTAGAGGTCTCCTCAGCCTCTCTTGCTTTCCTTCCAGCCATGATAATAAGGGTCCAAGGTTGAGACTGTTCCTCTCCTGGAGGATGGTTTAGAACTATTTCTGAACTGATGCTCAAAACCACATTTAATTTCAATTATCTTAAGAATGATTTAGAAGTCAAACCTTGTTTTCAATCTTCACAAAATAAGACCATTTCCTGTATGTACTTGTAGAATCATTATTCAGGGAAGCTCAACTCTGTGAACATTACTGTAGGTTTGGACATATATATGTTCCGAATATGTATGTGGTATTTTAAAACTTTAGCATCTAGTTTACAACATGCCTTTTTTAACTATTTCCAACACCACCAAAGCTACCAGTCACATTTCACCTGCTATACACACAATAACCAGCGCTGAAAAGCAAAGAAAACACAGCTCTTTCTTCTTACTTAACTGTACTTGAGTTAAACATCTCCTAAGAGACAGGCTGGTTTTCAACTTACGAAAAATGTAAAGAACGTAACTGTGTCCTCTCTGCAAGCTTGCTACTGGAAACCTTAACGTCAATTAGTCGAGGGAGTGGTGTTCCCAGAGGAAACCTGTGAAGGGAAACTAGCAATACCGATCCTCTGACTCTCAACTGCCTGATGAGCCAAGCAAACTGCAGTTGGCTGAGGGTGCACAACTGCAGGGGAAAGGCGGGAGGGCAAGCAGAGGGGAGCGCAGCTTTGCAGAGCTCTGCTCATGGCTCTAAAACAACCCACTGAGTGTGAGTCTCCTCGGGACGACTCATGACAATCTGTTCTCTATGAAGTCACAACAGGACAAAAAAAATTTCAAAAGGAAACATTCAAAGCCAAGCCAACAAACAAATGAACAAAATTCTATCAAATGTTTTTTTATGCTTTTAGATACCTCTACATGTAGGTAAACCCAATATATACCATCTCATCAGGAAAATATATTTTCTATGTCATTACTTTGCCCATTTATGTACAAGATTAACTATTTGGGTATCATGTGACTGCATTAGCTTATACAGACACATGGAAAAAAACTCCTTGAATGTATTTCCAGGATATATTTATCTCTGTTGATTAATGTACTTGTTTTCTGATATTTCAAATACATAATTCAATAACATATTTCTTTAGGGAAAAATAGCAAATGTTATTGTACATGTATAAAGATCTAATGATACTCATTGAATGGAAAGTCTTTCAATTTTGTGACTACTTAGATTATATTTGTCATACATAGTAATCTGGAAATCAACTCAAATTCCATTAAAACCTTTAAAATGGAGGTATATGTATATAGAGAAGAATTTAAAGCCATAAATTTTAAAATGCTTATTGAAAAATATTCCCATATACATTTAATTGGTAACTAATTTCAATGAACTACTTTAATGCTTAGAGGACAGTGTTATTAGTTCTTTGAGGGAAGTGAAATTTTACAGTATTTGTTATTAAAAAGTATGTGAGAATGAAAACCATCTTAGAAGTGTGACTTCTCAAAGTGATGCACTACATAATTACGACAAGGGAGGAAGGCCAGCATTATACTTTGCTCAATGAAAAGATTCATCTCTGATTGCTAGGGTGCTGGCTGTTCTAACTTACCTTAACAGAACCTTAGCCATCTTGCAGAAAGTAATAGAATTTGTTCAGCAATACAGTTGCAAATAGGGGAGGGGAGTTTATATTTCTTTTAATATTCATTTTAAGAATTCAATGGCATTAAAATGTATGTGTTTTAATGTCCTGAAGTTACAGAAGAAAGATTTTCCTTGTACTTTAAATCGCTCAGTGGGAGGAGAGAGTACATATCAAGGCTCCAATTATACATCGAGGTTTTATAAAATACTGCCTATGCATAAAACTTTCTCAGAGTTTTTCAATTAGATTAGGCATGCTACATGCAAATTCATGGCCTAAAACTGTAAAGATTTTTCTGACTTCTCCCATAACCTGCGCCTCTGTCTTGTTAATTTTACCCTCTTTATATCAGCAAATGGAACATCTTGGAAACTCTCTCCTATATAGTTACTGGTCATGGTAAATAAACATACAGCTGGCCACCCCAAACAAGCAATAGAGCAAGCAGAGAAATCATCCTCACCTCCTTCAAAATCAAACCGAGTAGCCCTCAGGAACACAGCCGTCCCCAAGTTCACAAGTGTCAGGAAGGAACTGAGAGCTGCTACTTCTCTTGAAAGGAAAGAACTCTGCTTAGGCGCCCACTGTATATTTAGATTAGATTGGCAGTTTAAATGACAGCAAACACATGGTCATGACTTGGCAATTGCTCATTCATCCAACATGCACACACAGGCTAATCAGAAGCAAACATCCACCCTGAACTGTTTTAGAAACAGCTTCTTCCATCTGATACTACTGTATGTGCGGGGAGCAGACATTCTGCTAGAGATCAGATGTCAAACGCTTAACTCTCTCCTACAGCACCTGGACCCTCAGTCACATTGCTTTGTAATTCCAGGGAATTTTCTAAAATCTTGACACCAAAATTTTTAGGAAATCCCTTAACCTCAACTGTGTAGTTTTATGAAGATCACGAGAGAGAGAGAGAGAGAGAGAGAGAGAGAGAGAGAGAGAGAGAGAGAGAGAGACAGAGAGACAGAGAGACAGAGACAGAGAGAGAGACAGAGAGAGAGACAGCGACAGAGACAGCGACAGAGACAGAGACTGTGTAAGGGTTTCAGGATCTCTGTCACAAGACTGCTTTAACTATAGGGCCTACCCCTCCTATCTAGGGCAGCACACACCTCTTCTGCAAACAGGGAAAAGTTACCAGAGCAGGGCACCTTCTTTGTATATGCAAATAAAGCTTAGCAGTGTTAAAGGTGAAGACAGTGAATGGGAACTTAAAGTTCCCACAAATGGAACTCCTATTTTCTAATAAATAAGAAAAAAGAGAAAACATAGATGTTGCTCTTTACAACAGGCTGCTAACTATGCCAGCAAGGCTGCTGGGGTATAAATGTGTTCAGGTATTAAAGTCCATGTTAGTAAACAAGAAGCAAGAGGAAAACGTGGCTGTTCACTCCACAACAGAGACGAGTTATTAAAACGTCAAACAAGCTTAAAATAATTATACTTCATTTGACATGAATCTAATGTGAAATATCTGGAAACTCCAGCTCAGCATACAGATGGAATGACTGGAATAGATTCGGGGCTTAGGTTCTAGAAGGGTCAGGCCTGACTCCACCACACTGCAGTGTATGACCTTAGCCAAGTAACACAGTCTGCCCACGTATCAATCCTTCATGTCTAAGGGGCAGGAGGGAGCCTCATGGTACCAACTTATATGGTAACTCAGTGCAAAGAAGTGCAGAGTGGTCTGGGCAGGATATAAGAGTAACTATGAAATTATGATCTAAGAAAAGTCACCCCAGAGTCTATTGGGCTTGCCCAACCTCTTCTTATAATAGCTTTCCCTGAAGACACTCGGTACTTCAAAGAAATAGGGAGACTTCTTTTATACCAGTCCAAATTCTCAAGCAGGGAGCTTTGACAACATCCAGTTACACAAATAAAATAAGCAGAAGTGAAAAATTTAAGAAGGTAAGTGCTGGGTTTGGAGAGATGGCTCAGCATGTAAATCACAATCACTGCATTTGCAGAAGAACCAGATTTGGCTCCAGCACCCAACTTGGTGGCTCACAATCATCTGTAACTCCAGTTCTGGGGAATCCAGCACGCTTTTCTGACCTCAGTGGATATTAGACATTGTAGACATGTAGACATACATACATGTAAATAAAACATATACATATAAAAGAGAACCAAAAAATTAAAGAAAAAGATAAACAGAAGCAAAAAAATTAAAAATTAAAAAAGGCCTGGTCATGCAATTACTCAGAAGGCACAGAAAAGAGAAGTGAAATGCATTCTTTGGGGCTGAGAGGCTTTTTCTCCTGCTCAGAATATCAAGAATAAGATCCACCTAAAGAAAATACTAACTGTATAATACTGTTCTTGACAGTTTATTTTAATTTTACAAAGTTGGACAGTTCTGCCATATGGAATGGGTCTTGGAGATGAAAAGAAAAAACAGATGGATGTTGACTGCTTGGTGGCACAAATATGTGCCCTGGATTTTTGGCTACTTATAAAAAAAAAGTATGACAGAGGAATTATGAGGTAGAGTGAACCCTCATGTTTAAGTTAAAACTCCTCTCTGCTATCCTTAAAAATGGAGATTTTTACAGAGAATTTATTATATAGTATCATGACTGATCAAGCTATTTCTGATTTTTCTTTCACCACAATTGCTAGCATCATCCAGTGTCGGCTCCCCTAAAAGGAGTTTCTGGTAGAGACAGAAGCAAATGTGAGAGAGCTAAGAAATGAGTATTTCTGGTGTTAATGCAAACCCCAAACTTGTTGTTAATGCTGTATGTACATACCATTAAAATTTAATATAACCTAACACAATTACCATCAATGGGATGCAGGTGTTGGATAATTACATTAGTATCAACACCACAGGCAAATTAAGATTTCTTTCCCATATGACAGAGTTCTGATAAATATCAATTCACTGGTTTACGGAGTCCTCAAGATCAAAAGGCCCTGCATATGGCACTAATAAATCAAATAGAGCCATCAAATCTACAGCCTGTTTTCTTTGGCCAAAACTGCAAAGTTCTACTTACAGAACCTTATCTACTCCTAAAAATTCTCTGCCAAGCCAAATTTAACTTATGAGGAGTACATAAAATATAGCAATCCCCAGCTGCGTGCAGCCCTCCCCTGGTTTTTGAAGTTGGGGGATCCTACTGTGTGATGGTCTCACTCCAGATTATATACTTTCCTCTCTGTTGATTTTTGGAAGCTCATAATCAAGCGAAATTTCACCCAGGAGGAAAAGCGAACCTCTGGGTTCAGACCGGGAAGTGATATATATTTTTATTTACTGATAAAATCCACAATAAACAAAGCCCTTAATAAAAAACCTCTAAGATAGTAACACACTAACTATATAAAAATATCAGAAATAACTTCTGGTGCTGGGCATTCTGCTCTGGCATTCAGAGTTCAGGGAGTCGCTTTCTGGTGAAATGGCTCTCAACTGTGTGTGACAGCAGTGTTCGCTGACAGAAAAAGGATAAGGACGAGATAACAGAAGGGAAGCCAACCCCAAACAAGTCTGACCCTCTTTCAGGTGACTCCCTATCCTGACAGATGAAGAATATGAAAAATAAAGTTTGTATTGGACATGGCTGCTTACATAAGACCTAAATAAGAATAACACCAACAGACTAACATGGAAGAGGGAAATCTCAAGTGGACCCCAATCCTAGACAAAGAACTACAGGCCACTGAGAAATGTTGAGAACATGAGAGAGCATCTAAGAAAGAGCAAAAGGTGTGGTGTGCATGGGAGTGGCTGGAGGGAGGAAAGGAAGGGAAAATGATGTAATTTTATTTTCATTTAAAAAAAAGTCCAAAGACTATAAATTGGGACCATAGTATTTTATATTTTCTATAAAACTATTCAGTACTTTCCAAATACTTTTTATAATATTTATGTTTGAAATATATAAGCAAAACATTTCTCTTGGTTCAAATGAGAATATACCCCAAATATTCTTTCCAAGTCCAGAAGAATTTTAGATTTAATAATTTATTCTAAAATGCCAAAATTTCAACCACACACATACACACTCAGGTCATGACAATTACACATGTCAAGGGTACCAGGGCATTTAAGAATTACTCCATCTTGAGAACCACACCCCAAACAACCTAAGTCATCAAGAGAGCTCACATAATCGTGCGACACCAACTGGTTTTACATTGTAGTAAAATTACAAACTCAAGATCACTGAGAATTGCCACCTTTGGTCTGACAAGACAGTTCAATGGTCTCTCTCTAACCTAGATGCTAACGCATAGTTTGGAGCAAACGAGACTCTTTGGCTCCTGAGGTGTTTAGGTTCTACCCTCCTCTTTAGTGATCTGGCTTTTACTCCAGGTCTGGTGGACTAGTCCTAGATTAAAACCAAATTCCCATTTCCAGCTGACACTGCCATTTTTGTATGTCATGCACAAAACAAGTGAAGACACAAGATATTTGGTCAGCAGGGCACAAAATGTACCATTCTTCCCACAATGTTACTTGAACAAGAGGGCTTGCGGTGAGATCAGTGAGCATCAAGTCACACCACCAGTGGTTTTCATGTCGGGAAAGTCTCTCCGGTGCCGTAAGTAACACAATGGACTAGAGAAGAGTTTGCAGAGACACAGAATGCCAGAAAAATAGGGACATTCAAATGTGCTGCAGGTCAGCAGTCCTATGACTATTTTCTTCGAGGCCAATAAACCCACAATCTGATGGGTTACCCCCGAGGAGTGTGTGTGTCTATGAAGGATTCTCTGCTTTGGCTATAGATTAGCTATAGAAAAGACCAACAAAGGAGTTTTTTTGGTTCCTTTCATCAATGTGTGTTTGGAAGCTTAATCCCCAGAGTAATGGAGCTTGTAGGAAGGAACAAAGCCTATTTATAGAAGCTTTCAGCTGCCAGAGACATCATCACTGGAGATGGCAGACCCCATTCCATGGATGCCCTGGCCATCTATTCTAAAGATGTCCTGGAATGATACAGCTAGATGACTATCTAAGTACAACAAATATTCCAGACCAGAGAGAATCCCCAATTTAAAAAAAATGCTAATTGCCCATTTTCTGGCTATTAGTGCTAGTCAGTGTAATGCTCCAGTGAGTAACAGGCTAGTGCACACACACACACACACACACACACACATTCTGGTTTGTGCTGTCTTAAAGTACTAAGATGGCCACTCATGTTCTCCTTTCATGTCTGTAATTCCACTGGTGTATGTTTTGCTTTGGGCGTGAGTTATCTTAAAATCTGTCCTAACTGCTTTCCCCCATGATTCCACTCAATAAGGATAACTAAAAGATTCTTCTTTATTGTGTATACTCTACGGTAGAAGTTGGTAGCCTTTTCCCATGGAAGGCCTAATAGCAAAGACTTTGCATTTCACAGGCAATTACAATCTCTGTCAGACCTACTCAGTTACGATCTTATGACATGAGAGAAGTGCAAAATATAAACAAATGATTATGGCCATGTTTAATAAAGTTTTATTTATAAAAAACAAACAATAGATGATGTCTGAGCTCTGGGCTGCAGTTTACCTATGGGTACCTAGCACAGTAGCATACTCACAGTGCTGAGGAACTTAGTAATTTTTGCTAAGGTATATTTCTCTGGCTTGGTTTAAAATGTGACTTCACTTTTGTCTATTTTTCCTTCATGAACAAACTAAAATGGCTTTTTCTTAAGGAGGGATGTTTAATGATCCCGCATACAAGCTATGCATTTTTCTGCTCCTTTAAGACTTCCAACTCCTCCTCTTCAATGGCAACTCAACATCTTATCCTGAACGAGCAATGATTTGACCTTGCTGCCTACACTTCCAGGGATTACTGTGGAGGACCTAACTGTAATAGACTATCCTGAAGTGGGAGTTCTTATATCATTTGTTTTGTTGAATGTGTACAAATACCAATAAAAGTCTCACCAACAAAATAAAACTACTTATACCAGATAAGCAATTAGTGCTAAAATAGCAAAGTTTTGGAAAAGGGCATTTAGGGGAAAAGTTAAAAGCCTCCTAAGTTGCTACAAATTCCTATAGGAGAGCGATAGAAAGGTCATTCTTTTAGCAAGTGCAACCCATTAACTCTTTGGTAAGGTGGGT
Organism: Arvicola amphibius; assembly: GCF_903992535.2. Taxonomy (NCBI): domain Eukaryota; kingdom Metazoa; phylum Chordata; class Mammalia; order Rodentia; family Cricetidae; genus Arvicola; species Arvicola amphibius. The sequence goes on along the minus strand of NC_052052.2, from coordinate 58,398,516 downwards.
ATTTAAAATGGGTAGTAAATTTATCTATTGATAAGTCCAAGGTCTGTAAACAGAAACACAGGACAGGCGCCTTTCCCTGGTAGGAAGGGAAGAGCCTTCACATCACCTGCACTAAAAATAACAGCCAATCAAGTCATTCCACACACAGCTCCAAGTTCAAACTGACATTGAGGAAGATCAATGCCTTGATTTTCACCTAGAAAAAATTCACTACACTAGAAATTCTAATTAAATTGATTGATTTGTAAACTTCGAGTTAAAAAGTGGATAAAGTACTGGATGAATAAGAAGTCCACACTTGATTTATTTATTGTGAGCACTTAGTCTAGTAGTCAAAACAGTTGGCAAAATAATAGCAATAATAATAACTGATACAAATGTTGAGAAGGAATGGTAGGCTTTGTCTTTTTCTTTTTAAATTTATTTTCCCTTCAAAAGAATTTTCAAAGAAAAATAATTATATAATTGCCAGACATTAAAGGCAACCAGGAATTGAGGGAGAAATGATTCCACTAGATGAGATCCTTGAGGACAATGTCTCATAATGCTGCATGCCCGCAAACTGAGGAAGGAGCTTCCCTGCCAGACATGAAGATGTGACTGAGACCATGTAGTTTACCTTCGTTTCTGCAGCGAAAAAGGTCGGTAACAATTGACTCAATGGGGCGGTCTAATCAAAAGAGAAGTGGCCCACTCCCTTCAACATCTACCAGAGTCTCCAAATTTCCTCAAGACACCAAGTCACAGGAAAACAGGAAAACCATATCAACAACATTAAGAATCCAGAATAGTGCTAAAGCACCAGAAGGGACTGCATCATTAATATCATATTATGTAAAGCTACATGGAAGCCACAGAAAAACCAGCACCTAACTTTTCAAAATGGCATTGTTCAGGACAGGCAAATGTTAAGAATAATGCAAATATCCATGGAGTGAGGGTCCGATGGCTAACAGCACTCTGTAAGCATAAGGACTGGAATTCAGATCCCAACATCCAGTAACAGGCTGGGCATTGGAACCTGCAATCCCAAATCCAAACCGGACAAGGAAAGGAGGCTTGCCGGAGAGAATAAGGAGAGAATGACGGAAGGGGATGCCCAGTCCTCTCTTCTGCCCGTGTGAGTAAACACAACTAGTGAACCAATGCACACACGTGCATACACACTCAGACAACAATCATGCATTAAGTATTAATAATTTTTTTCAAATTTACATACTAGAGCATTATTCATTCAAAAAAAAAGGAATAAAGTTTGTTCATGTTATGTGTTAGACTTCAGAATACCATGTCTATGTATTTTTATCAGGCATGAAAAAAAATCACATATTATTTAAATTATTTCATGGATACAAATCATTCAGAGGAGGAAAATTCTGTCAATAGATTCATGGTTGCCCAAGGCTCTAGAAATGGGAAAATTAAAGCTAAGAGTTAATGGGTATACATTGGTGGTAGTAATGGCCATATTACTCTGAATATAAACATTCTACATTACACTGATTATATTAAATAGGCAAGCTATATTGCAATAAAAGCTGATTATTATTTATTTATTTTCATCTTTGGAGAAAGCTTAAGAGCATATCTTAGTTAAATAAATCCTCTCGTAAATGATGGAGAATCCACTGCCTTTAAGAAGGTGGTATAAACAGTTATCTGTCAAATGTATATGCACTATCCAATGGCATCCCCTCAATAGCAGCGTAGTATCCAGCATGGTTTAAATTAAAGGTTTAATTTTTATTAAACAATATCAAACATAAACCAGATGCTCACTTAATTGTGTTTCATTGCCCTCCTCTATCTAGTATGGCAATTTGATTCAGCTCCTTGTGTTTTGGGATTTTTGTTTGGCTGTTTTGTTGGAGACCATTTTCACTCTGTAGATGTGACTGTCTTCACACTCACGGACACCTGCCTGCTTCTGCCTTACAAGTGCTGAGATTAAAGGAGTACAGCACCATGCCCAGCTGATTCAATTCTTATATTTCAAAAGACTAAAATACAAATCAGTTATATACATCTGGCAGCACCAGGTAATTCTGTGTCCTAGTGAATGAATTTGCAAGTGGAAAGTCATGAGGATCAACCAGGAGGATATAATGGTGAGTTCGGCAGCAACCTAATGAACTATTGATAAAATGTGAAGCATTAGACAAAGAATAGATTTGAGAGTTTTACATTAAGAAGCATATACAAAGGTCACACGTGATAAAAGTATTGATGCCCATATTAAAGTTAATTTGTTCATATAAAAATATCAGCAAGTGTCACACACACAAACATAAGTTGTACAGTCCTTTTATTGACTTATATTTTCATGTGTCTGAAAGTGTCAGCACACTGGACAGACAGTGCTGGACAAGCCAGGTATGATCCCTTAACCAGTTTTATGCTCTAATATATGGTTTACAGCTGACCCGACATTTGCCATAATATCTGAAATACATCAAGAATTCTTCAAACATGGAATTAGCAATTTTCTCTAACATACTTAAGAGGAAATAGTTTCTTTTGTTTTAAAGCTGGGAATACAAACTAATCAGTTGGAAAAATAATGTCAAGATATTTTATAGGTTAATTGAGATGTAATTTGAATGTAGCAAAAATATACAAACCAAGCTGAGAAGTTCAGTCAATGTTTTTATAGCCATACACTGAGGCAAGCACCATCAGATCGAGACACAGTGCAGCTCAAAGCTGGCCCACTCTGGACAGTGACAAAGTAGTCACAATGCTGGCTTTCCTGCTCTCTCCTAGGGAATTTTGCAAATGTCATTCCACTGACAAAGCTTAATCATTCCGGAGGAATAAGATCATATGTAAATGACTAATCCCTTGTGTGTAGAAGGGACAGAAGAAAGGAAGCAGACCAGGCCGGCGGATGGTGAAGGACCCAAGCAGGCAAGAGTCATGCCGACTCCATACAAAGTTACTTCATAGGAAAGTAGGTAGAATGAGGGAATTACCAGTCTTAGGGACCAAAAGACTTCAAACGAGTTCAAAGAAGCAGCGTAAGTGAGCATAGGTGGGGAGGGGACCAACCTAAAACACAGAGAATTACTATCCAGTTCACCCATCAATATATGCACTTAAATTTTTCATGAAAAAAAACATGCCAATCTATGAACAAGGACTGATGTTTCCCTTCCCTGACCCCATTTTCTGCTTCTACCTTTTTATACACACAAAACTTTGTGAGGCTGCATGTTAGCATTGTTTCTATAAACTTGCTTTTTCCCAAAACAGAGTAGGATAAAAAAAATGACTTCATTACAGTCAAATGCAGTTCTCTGAAACAAAATAAACAGAAAGAAAACATGATCAATGATCGCTATCCGATGAACAAACAGAAAGTATTCGAGTCTGGTAAAATAAAGATTTTCGTATTTATCTATTTTGTTGTTTTTTGTTTTTTTGAGACACGTGGTTTACCTATGTAGCACAGTTTTCCGGAAACTCACTCTGTAGATCAGGCTGGCCTCTCACTTCCAAATAATACTATCTTTTTTATTTATTTCTTTTTTGGGGGGGCAGGGTTGAAACAGGGTTTCTTTGTCTAACAGCTCTGTCTGTCCTGGAACTCACTTTGTAGACCAGGTTGGCCTTGAAATCAGAAATCTACCTGCCTCTGCCTCCCTAGTGCTGGCATTAAAGACATGTGCCACCACACCCAGCTGGATTAGCTATTCTTATATTCTTCCATTTATTTTATTGTTCACTATGGCCTCCACCTGCTCACTAAGGCCTCCACTTGCTCACTATGGCCTCCCATCTGCTCACTATGGTCTCCCACCTGCTCACTACAACCTCCCACCTGCTCACTATGGCCTCCACCTGCTCACTACGCCACCACCTGTTCACAACGGCCTCCACCTGCTCACCATGGCCTCCACCTGCTCACTATGGCCTCCCATGTGCTCACTATGGTCTCTACCTGCTCACCACGGCCTCCCACTGCTCACTATGGTCTCCCGCCTACTCACCATGGCCTCCACCTGCTCACTACAGCCTTCACCTGCTCACTACAACCTCCCACCTGCTCACTATGGCCTCCCACTGTTGATCAGAACACACTGAGAGTCTCAAGGAACACAATTCTAACCAGCTACTATGTCTGCTCCTAACCAGCGTTCCTTAAACCACACATGGGTTTCTAGGAGTCCCCAAGGCCCACAGCTTACTTTTGGGTGATGTTTCTGTTCTGCTGGCATCTGTAAACCATACAGCCAAACTCAGGACCCAGATGCAGCTTGATGGGAGTGCTGCACTTCTCCATATGAATTTTCTTATTATACAGGCTTAGATGAATCCAGCTCACATTCAGCTGACAATATATTAAACCTGTATGCCACACCTATCCAGGTAAACTATCTCTAAGGCTGACTTCCCTAGTCCTTTACTGATCATAACAGTTACAGGATTTTAAATTAAGGAATTTAGATTGTTTTTCACAGTTTTAAATTTCATGTTCTTGAGCTGAGCCCAGATTTCTAGCTGACCAAGATTTTTATCATAATTCTGGGGTGAAGTAGAATACAGAGCCTCTTAGCTTTGAGTGACTGGTGAACATGTCTTCCTGTAAAAATAACACAGCAAAATGCAAAGACATGTACTGTGCCATAAGAGATGTCTTCAGAGGCTGTCATGGACGCTAAATGCACTTAAGAATCAGTGCGGTCCTACGTCGGGAATCCCAAGCCTAAGTGTGCCACTACTTTACCCTGAGGATACTTTTTCAGAAGTAACATGAGTCATTACGGTCTGTACTCAACCTCATAAACAAAGAAAACAGATTAGTTACGTACAATCACCAGTTGGAACCTGGCACGACTTCTTAAGCTGTTCCTTAGTACATATGACAAAGTCAGCTCCAGAGTTTTACGGCAAAGACTTAGTGGACCAATGGACAGTTTCTGGATTGAAGACTCATGAGGGAAGGTGGTGCTCTTGCTGTCTCTGAGTGCCGACTGCTCTGTTTCCAAGCCTCCATGCTAAAAACTCATTTGTGATACTTTCCTTGTGAAGGGTATTGTATATCTGCTGCGGCCTTTGCTGGTTTACAGTGATATGGTTAAATGAAGGTCTAAATGTTTTAGGATCTCAGTCATCACAGGACCTGCAAATGTGTACATTGTCTTTTTCCCTCTTTGTTCCAACAGCTGTACCTGATAGACAACTTTTAATCTTGGATAGGCAGCACTGGATGGAAGGAAAAAAGTAATTATTGGCTCTATAAAAAATTATTTATGACTTTTTTAAAAGGCAAAAATCTCTTAACTGGAACAGTTAGATATACTTTGAAGGCCACAGAATATCACAGCAGAAGGAAAAAGTGATGACCCTACTTGAGATATAACTGGCATCATTTAAATGTTTTGATATTTGACACTGATTAATATTTTACATCTTTAAAAATGTCGTTTTGATGATCCTGCCTAGCAACTCTATGAAATCATTCAGTGAGCCATTCCTGCTTCTCTCCAGGCAAGAAAAATGGCTCACGGGCAAGTCCTAGAATTCTCACCTAGATAACACAGAAGAGCTGACTGAATTCCCACTCAGGTTTCTGGCTACAGGCTGAGACATCAAACACTGGGTCCGTCCAAAGGGGAAAAAAGAAGTGGAGACAATAGCTGGGGTGAGGAAATTCTCCTAGAGTCAGAATCAATGTTTCAGTTATTTGTTGCTTGCTGGGTCTGTGAGAAAGCAGACAAGCCCGTCCTTCCATGAACACTGGGGAAGATGGCAGTATACAGATGAGATGATAGGGAGGTAGGATTCTCCCTTCCTAGGCCCTGAGCACAGCCTGGCCTTGAAATAGAGAGCCTACAGCTAACGTGTCCTGTCCTGGCAGGGCGTAGGAGGACTAATGGATCATGATTATTTAGCTCAGCCACCCCTTAAAGGCAAATTCAAGGCACACAAAGAAAACACCAGTCCGTGTCCACTATCCATCTGCACTGCCTGGAGGGAGGCCTGCACACTCAGAACACGGAAGAGCCGTGACTTCCCTACACCTCGGCTGGGGCTGCTTGTGGTCAGAGTGTAAGACACTAGCTCATGAGATGCTTTGAAACTCTGTCTTTAAGGAGAGAAGGTTAAAAAAAAAAGTCATGGCCTGTTTCATTTTTAATTTTGAATGGGCTTATGAAAGGAATTTTCCCAATCTTTCTGCTGTGGTAGGGGAGGAGGAGATTTGAAGGGGAGGTGTCAGTCCAAGGTGAGCCACGTGAGAGAAGGGCAGGTGGGAAAAAGGCCCCACAAGAATAAAGTAAGGTCATATTCTCTACTGATACGAACAGTTGGAAGAGCTAGTCCATAGTGCCTCCCAAGGCAACAGATGGATCAGATGAATTAGTCACTGCCTCCCCAGGATGCTGGGCATCAAACTCTGCAGAGGGAAGGTGGTTAGGCAGGGCATCCTGCTAAAGCAAACCTGACATCTGCTTCATCTTCTCCCTCGGCCTCCAGCTCCATACGGATATTTCAATGGATCGCGACTTGAAAGCTCCACATGGACTTCTCTTTCATTATTATTATTTCAAATGCTAAACGTTATCTACTTAAGGACCTTACCTTGGCTCCATGCCCTGACAGAAGGCAGGAGTTTTCAGCTAATAAGGGCCTGGAGGCTTTACAAGACCACAGGAGTTTTCAAAAATATTCCTACATATTCATAGTAGTCAAATTAATAGATCTGATGCCAGGCGTAAAGTGGCATTTTATGGGTAGCATTAAAAAGCTTCCTTAAAATACAGAGTTATGAATCTAATTCAAAATCGTGTTACCTTTTCATCTCAGCTATGTGCTCTCTATTCTGCAAATGAACTAATCAGAAAGAGGAATTGGCATCTCTCTCCCTTGGAAGGATATCTGGCATCCGGGAAAAGAAATCTAGGTTAAATGCATTTAACTGTTCTTCCTACAGCAACTAAGAGCTTTTTCCTTGGCTTCCTGAAGCAGTTCAACCACACACAATAAAGGCGGAAAATAGTAATAGCAATAATAATAATAATAATAATAATAATAATAATAATAATAATATGGCTTCCGATGGATTAAAACATCTTAGCTACATCTAATTTTTTATGTGCTTTAAGCTACTGAAGAGCTGGCAGGTATTAGGGTGACAGAAAGTCATAGGTGACTAACTATACTACAAGGTCTTCTCAATACAGGACTCTATGGCTGGGTCCTCATAGAAGCTTACATTAGAGAAAGGGAACCCTCACCTACAAAATCCATAAGGCAAAGAGACGCAGGCTATCAAATGTTAGCTACACATGGGAACACAGCACTTGGCACTGTATTGTGTGAAAGCAGAATAAACTATCACCAAAACAATAAAATGCTCACGCCACTGCTTTTTCACGTGATATGTTGCAGATAAAGACATATCTCTAACATCTTGTAGCAGTACTCAAACCTGGGGAAGGCCCTCATAAATAAAGCCCAACATATAGTCCAGGAGGCTGCATATTACCTGGATGCCCATTTTATTACAAAAGAGAGAAAACTTGTTTAGAGACATGCAATTTTATAAGTACTAGCAAAGCATTAACTAAAGCCACGTGTCATTTACAACCTACTGATTTACTAAACAATCCGATTAGAGAGTATTCACATTTCAGAGATTGCAAAAATAATTCTCAAAGATATCAATAAGCATTTTGCTCCAGCTAGTGCAACTATGAGACCCAGGCCTCAGGATTCTGTATGGAGCAGTAGCTTTTTACTTTATTTATTAAAAAAAAAAACACGGACTGTCCATTGATAGATGAATGGGGCAGAGAAAACTTGATGCACAAACACAATGGAATTATTATTATTATTATTATTATTATTATTATTATTATTCTGTCATCACAAAAGAATTAAATCCTGCCATTTGTTGTAACTGGGATGAAACTGGAAGGTACTGCATTAAGTGGGATAAACCAGACACAAATAGTAAAATTCAGCATGTTTCTACATATGTGTAAGCTAAGAACACTGACCTCATGGTTGTAAAGGACAGAACAGTGATTGCCAGAACATGAGAAAACAAGGGATCAGAAATAGAGAAGGAGAACTAAGGGTTCTCTACATTTATAGTCTGGTAGGAGAGGTATTTTCTAGCAGTCCGTAGGGTAAGGACAGCTGATGACAATTAGTTGTCTATTTAAAGTGACTAGGGAAGATTTGAACTCAAGCCACACAAAGAAAAGATGAACGTTTACAGATGCACTGAAGGCATCTGGTAACAGGAGCAGTGCTGTGAAGCTGAAGGACCTATGGAGTCAACCTGCAAGCCGTGTGTACAGACATGAGTCACCTACAAGATTAGCGTGGACAAAGTGGACCAAAGGACGAAGGGAGAGGCAACGGTGTGTTGTGTCTGGAGTGAAGGATTGTCCTAATTCAAGAGCAAAGGGAGGCACATCAGGTCGCGAGAATGTAGCAGTCACCAAACCCGGCTGCTAGAGATCAGTCAGACTGACATGATCACGTGGGAATAGCTATGCCAGCTTTTGGTAAGTGAACCTTTCATTCAACCTTTGGAGTGGATTGAGAGGAGGGTTCTTAGTGCAATACTTCCACTCACCTTTGTGTGTAACACTTGAAGGCACTTGGCTAGGAAGAAGGATAGTTGTGCAGAACCCAGCAGTACACAGATGCCAGCTTAGAGGGTCCCAGAAATAAAGACAGGAAAGACATCTATCTATGCAAGACAGGACACCTCTAGGACAACAAGGTTCATGCCTGCTGTCATAAACCTGGTCAAAAGCATACGGCCGAGGAGGTCCCAGGCCTAAAGCAGATAAATCAAGGACTGCTGCTTTTGTTAAACAGACACATCGCTAAACAGCATTCTAAATATTTATTTTCACACCTCTATATTAGTGCTATAATCGGCCTTTGTCAGAGAAGCTTTTGTGTTTTTGGTTTTTTGTTTTGCAGTGGGAAGCAGTAAACAGCGAGAGTCATAACTGGTCAATGTGCTGATAAAAAGTGAATGTTGAATGTTCAATCCTAAATGAGACATCTCTATCTACTCCCACAGGCTCAGGGAGCATCATAGAAGAGGAGCGCCATAGCCAGTGGATGAGCCGCGCTGAGAAATGCTGGCTAGGGGCTCACGAGAATGCATCCAAGTAGTTGAGGGGCTATTGGTAACTGGTGACTTCTGGAGAACGGAGGGTCATTTTCCTTCATGGCTGTGGTCACTGGTAGTTTGTCCGTGCTCATGCAGGCAGAACTAATCGAATTCAGAGCATTACAGGAAACAAAATAATAAGGACTTAAAGATAGGAGGGTCCACAAGAAGGGGACAGGAGAGTTGGATGTGATCAAGTAAGTTTTTTTTTTGTTTTTTTTTAAAAAAAAAAGGCTGCACCAACCTTTTCTCTTTCAAAATAGTATCTTTTTCTCTTACAAGAGTCAAACTCCCATCGTGAAAAATTAATTTGGGTTTAAGTTTTGCTCTTTAGAGGTCATGATGACTCTGGTAAAACCACTCTGACTATGGAATGGCTTTCCAGCGTGCATAATTAAATACGTGTTTGAGAGCAGCAGTGGTAACACAAATACAGTGACTTTTTCAAGGGAACTAACTGCACTCCCTCACCTTTGTTGTCTTGCTGATGACTGCGCAGCTAACTCTGCACTACCAGATGCCTCCTGCAGTATTTTTTTTAACTGATTCTTCCACATATATAATAAACATTTAATTGCGCGGTTGCAGATATGCAAGCATGACTGCTGAGTAAAGATTGGCCCATCAAATTAAAGTTATTAAACTAATTTGTCTTGACAATTACGCAACCTGAGAAAACAGGCAGGGAAAAACACTGTCATTTTGAACTACACACAAGTGGCATTTTACCAGTTGCAATAATTTCAAAAGCACATATAAACATTAGAGGGAATGGACTCGTATTTCACCATGCAGACAGCAAAAACAAGGTGGTCCCGAAAGCCTCACGTTATCAGGCCTTTGCACAGTCTTCTGTAGGAAACGGAGGCAGAAACTTCTTTCACTTCAACATCCTGTTATTGAAATTTCTCTGATACTATTTGCTTTTTTAAAACACAGAAGCAAATATTTGGGGATTTTCAGGCCCACATCTTTCTGCTGTCACAATAAAAGATTAATTTGTAATCTTTGCTCTCCCCTCCCCTGTTATTTTCTTGTTGTTTAATATTCTTTATGGTAGAGGCAGTTTTATAAAGGTTTTCCAAGACATTCTGAAGAATTCTCACACTTGGCAAGTCCACATGCTCAAACACAAAGACAGTCAACCACCACACAATTGCACCCAGACACCTTTACTTTGGTTCCCAAGTTACCCCAGGATTTTACTGTATACAATTGATTGCGCATGTGTGGCTTAGACTCTGTTAGTGTGCTTATGCGAGAACCAAGACATCTCTTATTGAAATAGTGAGTTCTCTTGCCCCTGCCTACTCCATCTCCAGAGGGGACAGACCAAAAATCAGTGTTCCTAACTGCTCAGATATATTCGCAGTTAAGACTCTCAAATTATAAGTATATGAATTAGTAAAGAGGATATGTGTATCTGTGTTCACACATCTTTGTACTACCTGACATTTGCTAAGGAGCAGTTATGGGCAGGCACAGTGCAAAGATCTAAGAAATTGTATACTTAACCAGGTATGTCTTCAACGTGTTGAATTGATTGAGAAAAAATATGATAAGAAAATAGCAATTATACTCAAAGTATATATAAACTGTTTGTGGAAGAAGCACAAGGCTGTGAAGGATAACAGGTGGAGGCAATTACTTAGAAAAAGCCTCAGTTAAGCAGATCATAAAAAGCTCAAACTTATTTCCCCGGATATCCAGAATTTTCAACATTTTAGGATGAAGGAAGCATGGGGAGTGGGGGGAAAATGAGGGAGCCAAGAGTCAGATTTAAAAGATAAAAAGCAAGGCATACAACACAGTGTAAAGGACAGAAGGCATGGCTCAGTGGTAGAACACCTGACTGGATGCACCAAGCCCAACATCCAACACCCAGAGTTTCAGTACATAAATGAATACTTGAAATTTAAAGCGCTTGAAACTGCTGCAGTGTGCAAGGAACCAAACTCTTTCCTTTAAAAAGTGGTAAGGGGGAAGGATTAGACAGACAGTCTCCCTCTCCTCACAACTGTACCTCTGCCTACATATAAGGAACAAGGCAGGAGGGACCAAAAAGTAGGCATAATAGCATAAGTTATCTCCAGTTTACTACTTAAAAGCAGAACTGCTTATAGACACACATGTGGAATGTGTGTGTGACTGCAGGCATCCGCAGAGGCCAGAAGAGTGACGGAACCCTTGGCGTGACAGGTGGTTGTGAGCTGCCTGAACCAGACTCCCATCTTCTGCAAGGACAGCAAGTTCTTTTAACCAATGAGCCATCTCGCCAAGCCCCTAAAACTCTTAATGAATTAGAGCCTGTGGGCACAGAACAGCTATAGCTGTTAACACAGAAACCCTTCCTTGTAGTACCTAAGGGACAAGACTCTAAACCCCAAGAAACAATCCTCTCCCCCTCCTGAAGCGTAACCTGAATCTGACCAGGCCCCTCCCCCGACAGCTCATCAGCAGAAAGTGCACCACGAAGACACTCGAATCCAAACAGACAATTTAGGACAGGAGACCTAGTTCCCCTTGCATTTTATGCTTAAAGGGGGACAGAAGGGGAAACACAGGTAACAGATATTATTACAGAGTATAAAACTGGGACTTCATTTGAATTCCAATTTATACAAACAACGCAAAGAATTTGTGGAGTTTTGATTTTATTAAAAAAATCTCCTCGGTGGCTGGCTATCTGACGGCAGTGAGCATCATGAAATAGTTTATCTATGTTCATGACGCTTTTGTTCTGTTCTTTGAAAGCTCTGATCTTCCCAGAGATTCACAGCGAAATATCTATGAGTGGAATAAGGTATATTGAATCTTATTAGAAATCAGGAGAATTCGACTGTACAAAAAAGAAACAAATCCACTACCATTTGATGGAATGTAAAAGGTTCATTATACGATTCTATATTTCATATATATGAAAAACTTATAAATGAGAGACAATAAAAATAAAAATGGGACATCTCAATATAATTTGGCTCTTATCTGCAAATAGATCTCACATGTGAAACAATGAAATGGTTTATGAAAAATGACAGGTTCTAAAACTAGTATTTTGCAGGCGGGGATGCCAGAAATCCCAGCATTGGGGGAGTAAGGCCAGCTTGGAATACACAGCAACTCTGAGGCCAGCCTGAGCTACTTAGTGAGACTGTCTCACAAAACATAAAGACACAATATTGTTCTGAAAAGGACCAATAACATCATCATTTTAATGAATTAATATCTATTCTCTTGCCTATTTCCTTCCAGAACAGATCTGTGTTTTAGAAAATTGGGAAGGGGGGGTGGACTTGAGGGTTAGTAGGATATGGCAGGTAAAGACACTAGAAAGCCTAGCAACTGAGTTCAGCACCAGAGGTTGAAAGTAAGAAAACTCAACCCACAATCTTACCTTTGACTTGTACACACAGGCCACGGCACATGCATGCCCCGCCCCAAACACACTATATACAATAAATAAATGTCAAAAGTGAAAGTGGATTAACGTTTTAAGGACATAAAGCTGTAATATGGACAAGTTACGGGATTCTAGAGGAAGTTGGAAGGGACTCCGGAGGAATAGATACGATCATATTTCATTGTAGACCTATATGAACATACTCAAGGAAGAAATTTTTAAAACTGAATAAAAGTCATGAGGCAGGAGTTGGGAGGTGACAACTCAGTCTCAACTCAGAGAGCTAGGTCAGGGTGGGGAACCACAGAACAGCAGCTGGCTATCATGAAGCAGAGAAAAGGAGGTGACAGATCCATAGACATTTTGGAAATAAACCTGGAAAGCCAGTCAACTGAAAGGAGGCTGTGGGGAGACATACTTTGCACTGCACCAATGACAGCTGCCCCTGGAAGCATCTGTATGCATCTTATTTCTGTGCTGCCCCTGCTGCCCAGGGACTAGTACATAGGCAGACTACATACCAACCTACTTATGCACAGAAAGGTTTGGGGATATGGGTGAGGTGAACTCATGCAAGGCACAGCTTCCACTAATAAAAGACACACGAGAAATGAACTGTTGAGCTTGGTTTTCTTTCATTGAACGAGAAATCCAGCCATGACTGACAGGGTAAGCACGGCAGTTCCATGAGATTAGGAGGGAGGAGCCCAGTTCCTCCTTGTATTCATGCTCCTGTATGCTTAGCACATATTCCCACACTGTAGTAACTGGAGCACCGGACATCACAGCCAAGTTCCAGCTGTTAAGTGAGAAGACTCCATTCACACTAGACTATGATGCTCTCTGTGTATTTTCATATTGAAGACTTTGGACCTGTCAGATATTTAAATGTATCATTAGTTATTTTGCCTAGGGATTTTTCTTCCTTAAAATATATTGAATCATTACTCCGGTTAGTGATTCTAAGACAGTCACAGATGACCAGTGCAGAGTCTACCAGAATGTTCACTGGTCAGCTCTGTCATATCCCCCTGGGTTTACACTTTAATCTCAGTTTGTCAGGACAAGAGATGCTCCAGAGAAGGTCTGCTCGGATAAGAAACCACAGATACGTGCACCCAAGACAGGTGCACAGGCTGAGATAACAACAGCTGACCAGCTAGGGGTGCAGGCACTGTGTGTGGACCCACTCTTTGGTAGTAACAGCAAGCTAGGGGACACTTTCAAATGTTCAAGGGTGGCCACACACTGGTGAGGCGACTCAATGGGCAAAGTGCCAACAGCATGCAGATGAAGGTTCTAGGGTCACTCTTCTGTATCTCATGTAAATTACTGAACATGGCCTCCAGCTCTCCTCTGCAAAACTCAAGTGTGAGAGATGTCCTGAAATCTTCTTGCCTGAAAACCTCGTGGCTAAATCACAAGCACTGCAGAGCCGTCTTGTATGGTTTCTAAACTTGACCATAAACCTTCACACAAAAGAACGCATTTCCATCTTTAAAGTTCCTGACAAGAGGAAAGAAACCATGGAGCTCTGAGCAGGCCTAAAGGCCTGATGAGAGCAGACACGGGCGGACACGACACATCTCATTTGGAAGGAAACTATGAAATCCCTGATTTGATTACACAAAGCAAGAACTGTGGGTGGTTTACCTCTAGGTGAGGGGCAAGGGCTGAATGGCAAGTCTCCGAGAGTGTCTCAACAGTGGAGGGAGCAGCAGTTAGCATTCTAGTGTGACTGGATCTTGACTTAAGGGTATGAGGAAACTAGCAATTAGAAACTTATCACAGGGCTGGCAAGATGGCTCAGCAGGTCGAAATGCTCACCACATGCAGGTCTAATCACCTGCATTCGATCCCTATATCCCACAAGCTACCAGGAGGGAACTGACTCCCTAGAGTTAGCCTCTGGCTTCCACAGCACATCAGGGAATGCAGGCACCTACACTCACACCTGTGCATACACCTAACACACACACACACACACACACACACACACACTCACACAAAAGTTTAGGACTCAGCAGGTTAAAACACTTGCTATGAAGTCTGACAGCTTAACTTTAATCCACAGGATCCACATAGTGTGACTAAAAGACCCGATTGCAATCCCAGGAATAAGTATGAGGTTCACTTTTAATTAAATCAATGCTGACAAAACAATGGAGAAGCAGAGGAAAGCTGGAATGTGCGAGCACTTCATAAACTGAGTGTGTCCGGTCACTCTGAGTGGGGTTGGCCGGACTAAATAAAATCAGACCAGTTTCAGAAAGACTCTTCTTTGATTTCCAACAAAAGCATGGGCCAGGAAAATGGAAAACAATTATTTTATAAACACATGCAGGGCTGTGAAGATGGCTATCAGCGAAGTTCTTGCCATACAAGTATGAGGACCGGAGAACATTCCCTAGTACCCCACAATGAAGGCCAGGAATGGCAGCATATCTCCTTAAACCCAGCACTGGGGAGACACAAGCAGGATTCCTGGGGCTCTCTGGCCAGCCAATCTAGCCAAATCGGCAAGCTCCAGATTCAAGGAAAGACCCTGTCTCCAAAAGCAAGGTGGTGCATGGTTGAGGAAGACAACATCAACCTCTGTCTTCCCTGCGTACGCCATACCCAACATACACATGTACACACACACACACACACACACCAAATACATATAGAAACCTTGAAACATGTTGTCATGGATTAGACAACCACCAGGTTTCTGCAGAGTGTCTTGGTCTTTGTCTCATTTTTGCTAGGTTTTCACAGAATACAATCCATAAAATTACCAAGTAGTATGTTTTTGCAAATGACATGTTTTTCCTTGACCTAATTAATACCTAAATGACAGGCTGTATCTATACACTATAATCTCACAAGGTAAGTATTATCACTAAAATCTATATTTTATAGGTCTCCATAAATAAATGGAACCTGTCTGTCTTTTGACCCTCGAAGTATTGTTCTTAGATCACACGCACACCATGGGCATTCTTCCTAAGGTATAGTTAACAGTCAGGCATGGTTACGCTTCAGAACTAGGGTACCCTATCTCCCTTCCTCAGGTACCTCATGTGTACAACTTTAGGTCACGCAGAACAACAGATAGGAGCCTTGCACTGACAGAGCATGAAGAACCTAGTAAGACAGTACACTGATGAACAAGCTCCCTCGCATAGACTCCTCAGTTTTGCTCCTTAGACACGATACAGATGCGTACAAAGCACCAGTGTCTTAGACATCATCTCCATCCTCCCTGCATTCCTTTTCAGATCCAGGTTCTCAGACACTGCAAGCGGCTTCCTCTTTCTCACTGTTTCACCAGAGCGTAGCACCAGCACCAGCTGACCAACGGAAGCCAGAAAGAGGAAAGCTAAATTCCATTTTTTCCCTCAAAAACATTTAGTGAGGCCAGCGAGATGGCTCGGTGATAAAGGTCCTTGCCTCACAAACCTGACAACCTGAATTCACTCCACAGAACCCACTCTCGAGACTGTCCTTTGAATAAGCGCACACACTAATAATAAATTAAAATATAAAGACATTCAGTAAGCGTAGCAGTTCTTTATTTCAGTGAAGACCATATATACTGTCAATACTGGCCATTAATATTTTCTCATATTGTTTCCACTTTCCAAGCTCCACAGATCCCACCCATACCTTCCTCTCACCGAGCCATACTTACTGAAGAGAACATGTTAAATTCTAACCATGTGCCACCTGTAAAGTCTAACATGGCATCGCACAGAGAAGCAACAAAATCATTTGTGTTTTAACGATGATCCAACATCTTCACACAAAAATATTACAATAAAACATGTTCAAGAGAAAATGTTTTCCATAACACAAAACAACGGGAAGGGAGGGGGGATGGGAGCGGAAGAAGGAAGGAAAGCGACAGGAGAAGAAAAAAAAAACCAGAAATGGAACCACAGAAGAAAGTGGACCAGTGGGAAGAGAGGCAAGAGTTGACACTGGAGAGGGATACATGAGCAAAGCATAATGCAGAAAATATACATAAAATGTCATAATTAGGCCCATTGTTTTATATTCATATATATATAAACACAGGGGGAAACTTTATTTAAAACATTAAAAAACAAACAAACAAAACACCTTCAAGGGCTGGAGAGATAGTTGGGTGAGCTGCTTGCTGTACAAGCATGAAGATCTAAGCTGGAAACCCAGTACTCATGTGAAAGACAGCCGGGAAGAAGACATTTACAACCCCAGTGCTGGGGAGGCAGAGACACAAGGATCTCTGGAGCTCACCAGTAAGTGAGTCTCGCTGACTGTCTCAAAAAGAAAGATAGGGGACAAGCAGAGAAAGACAGCTGATGTCAGCCTCCGGCCTGCACTCACCGTGCACACACACATGTGCACACCCCCACCCCACACACAATGACTCAAAGTCCGAGGGTGGTTTGTGGTATCCTAAAACAAATAAAAGACTTTAGAGATGGTAAAGTGTTTGCCTACTAAATGTGAAGCTCTGGCTTTAATACCAACATAGCATGCACTAGCACAGCTGCACCAAAATCTCAGTTCTTGGAAGGTACAGGTAAGAGGATGAGTGGCTCACAGTTACTCTTGGCATTACAGAGCTCAACGCCAGTCCAGGAAAAGGAGGGGGATGATGATGATGGAGGGGTCTCATAATAAAGCAAGGATCTGTGATTCTTAGCATTGCTGTCCCTAGTTAGGGCGTCTTTACTCATCTTCTTGATTGGTTAGGGAAGTACCGACGATTCACTTCTAAGGAAGATGAAGGAATTTGTCTTTTCTATGTTACACACGGTATGTCTTCTTGCTCCAAGCCTCCTCATACACAAACATCCCCATTTGCGGTGTTTTTAGAATTCACAGGCAAAAGTATTGTCTGTAAGCACTTAAGTAACTGCTTTTCCGTTTTCTTCTGCCTAACAGAAGAACCTTTGACATTTTCTGGAGCAGTTCATTGTGCTGTCACCTTTAGTGACCTAAAGAAGCCCCGCAGGGGTGATTTTTCTTTGTGGACCATGACACAGCCTTCAAAGTTTACAGTCATAAATTGTTGCCCACTGAGAACAATTTCTCAAACTTGTTTAAATACTTACATAGCCAGCCAGCGAAGGTAACCACCCTCTCTCCCTATCACCTAACGTCAAGAATGCACAGCCCTTATAAACTTACAAAATAGAAGCCAAAGAGTCCAAAAGGAGCCTCTCAACTGGGGCCGGAGGCGAGGGGGGGGGGCATTTGCTATTTGGTGGCACCTTCTGGGTAGGCTTGATATTGCAGCTAAGCTCTGTGGCACATAAACTCCCAAGCAAATACAAGTGGGGACTATCTGTGAGCAAGGGAATGAGTCAGAAGATGCTTTACAGTGAGCAGCTGTCAGAAGACTCAGCAGCTCCTGCCTCTGCCTCTCTGCTTTGGCCGCCCGACTGAAAGGATCAAGCGTATGTGTGTGCCACCACACAGGGCCAGTTTCCACAACCTTTAAACATGCCAAACTTGGGTCACCTCCAAGCTTCCATCTCCTCATCTACAGAATGACGGCCATTGTGACCCTTAGTTCACAGAATTGTGCTGAGGACTTAGCAAGGCAATTAGTATGGGAATAGCTCAGGACAAGTCCAGCTGTACCTGTGGGACATTGCCTTGGTATGGGACAGCTAATTCTGCAGAGACTATGCTGTATCTAACGATGAGAGAGAGCACAATTACACAGGAAAAATAAAACGTGAAATAGTACCCTGCATAGGTGGGTGATGAAATCCTTTCAAGAAAGATATAGAATGTACTAGAAAGGATGCCAGACCAATGTATGTGAGTGACAATTGCTGGTGACAGCCAACTATATGACAAAGTCATTTGTCTGTTTATAATCTTTGTAACCCAAGGATCTTTAGGAATTACTTAATTTTAAAGCTAGGATATCATACTGAGTTTAACCTGAATTGAAACAAGGAAGTAGTTGTTGTTTTTTTTTTTTTAAGATTGTCTTTATTTTATTTTTTTTTTTAGGGGCTGGAGACATGGCTCAGTGTTGAGAGCGCTTGCTGTTCTTGCAGAGGACCAGCGTTAGACCCCAGCAACCACAGAGCTATTTACTGATGTGTATAACTCCAACTCAGGGCATCCAACACCCTCTTCTGGCCTCAATGGGCAGTGGGTACATGCATGGTGCTCATACATACAAGCAAACAATCATATACATGAAAAATAAAAACTAAAAAAAATCTTAGCTACTTCTTACCCTTATCTGACTTCCTCTTTTTAAAATCGGGTCTACGAATGAATCAGTGACAATGTGGTTGGTTGGAGCATATCATCACCAATCTGATCCCTTCCAACCAGAAAACAAAGAGCCCGTGGAGATGGCAAGTGAGGATGTCCATTCACACCACAACGTTCACTTTCATCCACTTGTTTTAATGAATGCTCTACCCCGAGCTAAATATGCCAAGGGTAATAAAGAACTGTCGCCCCTTCAGGTAATTCCACCTTCAGTTATAAAACACAGAAAATAGGAGCCTAGAATGAGAGGCTTCCCCCCTGGAGCGAGGCAGCCCCTAATGAATGGCCTCTCCAGCTGGAGCTCCCCAAACACAGTCTTTACAGCTCCTGCATGCGCAGGAGTTACAAGTCATTAAAAAGCCACTTTGAAAACACAATAAAGACCTTCTTCTCTGCTGCAATGCCCTTCCTTCCACCACATAAAAACCTAAGGCCAGGCCTTCAGCAGCAGGACATTTACTGCCAGCCCCAGACAGTTTAAGGAGGGCAATGAACAGGGTGGGACACGAGGAAATGAGGTGCAGCAAAAGAAGGGATGTTGATTCTCTGTCTCCCTTTTTCTTTTTCAAAGAAACCCCTGCTACTGTGGTTTGAAGTATTGCCCCCCACCCCGTCCACTGGGGATGGGGGAGGATGTCAGAGGGAGGGGAAGCTGCCATATGCTGAGATTTTGCTTTTCTCCCTCATGATTTCTATCCAAGAGAACACTTTGGTCAGTCAATTCCACAGAAGATATGGCTGAAGTCTTACTCTTACACTGCAACTGGAAAGAGTAAGGTTTTTACCAGAGGTAATGTGTCCATCTTCAAGAAAAGATGATGGAACTGACCACGACCTGTGCACTGTGATTGAATCTCTACAGTGCAAAACAAAAGACATGAAGGCAGAAGATGGGGAAATTATCACTGTAACTAGACCCAATCATAAATAGCCATCTCAAAATCTTATTTACTATTTTTCCTACCTTTCTGCTATGAATACAAACTTTGCCCCCTTCCATAATCAATCACTCTATTCCATAGGCTTCCTTTAAAACACTTACATAAAAAGCAAATGCAAGCAAGAAACTAAGAAATTATAGAAAGTGTGAATTGTTTTTATTATGCATTAAATTTGTGCAGCTTAATAAAAAAATCACAATTATAAATACCTTGTGGATAATGATATACCCAGACTCTCACCTTTGTCGACTACTGTTCATAACAGTCGCCAGCAAGAACAGATGCTTGTCAGTCAGCAAGGCCCAAGTGTCAGCATGCAGCATCAGAAATGAACTCTACACCCGGAATTGCTTGCTGGGTATATCATTATCCACAAGCTCTCAACCTTCCTACTAGTGGGATTCTTTAATACATTTCCTCATGTTGTGGTGACCTCAAATCATAAAATTATTTTCATTGCTATAACTGTTGTTACTGTTATGAATCGTAATGTAAATATTTTTGGAAACAGGTTTGTCAAAGGGGCTGTGACCCAAGGGTTGAGAACCACAGTCTAATATAAGTACCCAAGGTTCCTCAGTGTAAAGTATTCTCAATCCAGTATCCCCTTAGCAAGTTTCTTATATTTGCCTGCTCTCTCTGAGTCAGGACTCTTCTTTCCACTCCCTCCTCCTCCTATCCAAATTCCTCTGCAGGGAAAGTTGTTGATGAACTTTTGTGTGATAAAATTAAGTTTCTTTGAAAATGAAAATTTATCTAAAGAATCACAAACATCCAGAAAGAACGCCTTTGGTTATGTTAATGGAACTCGATGATGAATCATTTCTGGATATGTTCTCTTTTACCCTGGGGGCGGTGGCAGAAGGAAGAGTCCAATGTCCTACCTACTGCATTGCTAGGCGGAATAATCTCTTTGATCACATTTAATACAAAGCTAAAAGATCTTGTGAAATTGTGTCTTAAGTGTGTTTTGTATAAAACCACACTTTGACCTGTATTTTTCCCATGACCATGCCATTGCAGGACTACCCCAAGACAAAATGGCACATGCCAATTATCCCCATCCCCCACCATACAGAGCTACACTTCCGGAAAAGGGAGGGAGCTCTGTGGTCCCTTCTTGAAGACCAGAACATCTCTTTCAGAGCCAAGGTTGTAAAGCTTCTCAGAAGCCAGGTTACAAACAGCAGTAACGAGCGTTTTTTTTTTTTTTTTTTGTTTAGTGTGTTAATGGCTTTACTTGGACTGATTTAATTTTCATAACACTCCCACAGCACAGATCAGAAGAGAACCTCTGAACATTACTGCCCAGAAGCCTGATGGCACCAGGACACAAACACAGGCAATCATCAACAGCTGGCAGGCTGCCTATCACCTGTCTCTTCGTCACCTTCCAACAAATACGAGGCCTCTGGAAAACGTGCAGCAAAACTGTGGGCACTGACCTGGTTTCCCTTTTTCCATATACAAAATACACATGCAAATCTGACCAAAAGGACTTGTACAAATCAACAAGTTAGGTTCCCTAATACTTCTTGATATAACTGATTCTTACATTTTGTTTCTACACACACACATTAGCTAGGGATGATAACTGTAATTCCAGCACTTAGGAAGCCAAGGCAGAAGGATAGTTGTGAGTCTGAGGCCAGCCTGGACTAAACAGTGAGTTCCAGACAAGCCTGGGCCATGGAATGAGAACCTACCTCAAACAAACAAATAAAACAACAACCCCATCTTACTTGGTCATGGAAGAGCTTCTTTAGAATACTGTTCCCCTTAACTTTAAAAGTCTATCCTGAATGAAGACAGGTCTGATAGCACACACCTTTAATTCCAGCACCTGGGAGGCTGAGGCAGGTGGATCTCTGGGCTCAAGGCCAGGCTAGTTCCAGGCTACAGGCAGGGCTACACAGAGAACCGCTATTTCAAACAACAACAAGAAGACTACACTGAGAAAAGATGTCCTTTCAAGACATATCAGACGTATAATTGCTCCCCCCAGCCTTCTGCTGGTTGTTGTTGTATGTGTGCTGTATAAATATAAACATGTACAGATATGTTTGTGGATATATGTGGAAACAAGAGGTCAATGCTGGGTGTCTTCCTCACTCGGCACTTTTTAAATAATTTTTTAAAAATTAAAATATAATTACATCATGTTCTCCTTCCTTTTTTCTACCTCCAATCCCTCCCTTTTACCCCTTGCTCTCTCCTGAAATCATAGCCTCCTTTTCTTTACTTACTTACTATGTTTTACACACACACACACACACACACACACACACACACACACACACCTAAATATATGACTTGCTCAGTTTGTGTTGTTTTCAGGGCTGGCCACTTGATATTTATTGAACAACCAATTAGGCTTTTCCCCGAGGAAGATGATTTCTCCCTCTCTTAGCATTCCTTAGTTGTCTGTAGTTCTTTGTCTATGAGCAGGGCCCCTATGAGATTCTCCCCTTCTATATTTTCAGGTTGATTGGTAGTACACTTTTTCAGATCTTATTCATGCCCCCTGCCCTCAGAGAGGACCTCGTATTGAACCTAGAGCTCACCTCTGGCTACACTGGCTGGTCAGCAAACTCTGAAGATCCATTTGTCTTATACCTCACCTTAGATGGGTGACAGATGTGTCCTGCCACACTTAGAATTTTATATAGGCACTACAGATAAAACCTCAGGTCCTCACGCTGGTGTAGCAGGCCCTTTTAAGATTGACCCTCTCCTTAGACTATTCTGGAGCTTTCTTAACTCTTGAACTCTTCTCACATGTACTTCTTTTCTCATTTCCAGAGTCCATGATCTCTACCTGCTCTATCTAAGCTTACTTCCTATCCCATCCCCACAAATGGACATAATCAAATTTTAAAACTTGAAAGGACCCGGGAAAAACAAGGTCATTGAATCACCCGTACTCAGAGGCCAGCAAGTTCACCCCCCTCCCTGAGACAATGGGAACTACGTTTCTAAAGCTGAGAGTGATCCTGGATGCTCGGGGAAACATTCCAGTTCCTGTCGTGCTGTCCTGATCACAGGTGAGGTGGCAGGAGGGGACAATCTATATGGCTATCTAAACCGCTGGATAAGCTGAAGTCTAGTTCTCTAAGTACCCTTTACTAAGGGCAAAGTCTCCTGAATTCATAACTTAAAGAATTAGACCAACAGCAACAAAATAAAAGTATTGAGTACCAAAAGACGTATAAGGAAAGGCCAATTATTGAGTTTTATACCTAAACAACACTCAGAAGCTTTTAGATGCTTTGTCTGCCATGCTACACACAGCACATGGCAGACATTCCTTTTGTGATCACTGGTCTTACGTCCCCAATAATTCTAAAAAAACATACTCTCCACTGTAAGTAATTAATAGTTCTAAGTCTTGGCTTTCAAAGAGCTTTAAGAGGATCCATTTGGATGAACATACCAAGCTGAATAAGACTTTTTATTAAAAGAAAGGCATGTTTTATAAAACATGCCTAAAGAGGAAAGAACAAGGGATGAATAAAAGAACAGGCAGAAATACCCAAGGAGGAGGAAGCCCACGTGTGACAAACGCACACGAAAGAGCGACAGTGACTTACAACTGCCGTGTGGTCTTGCAACAAATCAACAAACATCCTAGAAAGGGGCCTTTGAAAATTCTGATCACTGAAGAAACACATTCTTTCTAAAGTAGAATCTCCATAAACCATCACTTACTCATACTAATGACAATGCATTCTGGTTCTTCAAACGCTGGTGATGACACGCTAAGTTGATCTCATAGTTTACCAGTGACTCACAGCCCAACTCAGAGCCTTCTTTCTAGAAAAGTCATAACATTTCAGAACACAGAGAGAGTTGCCAAACTCGAATCTTGACAGATTAATCACACGCTGAGAGCATTTCAGGATGATCTGAAACAAACACTAAATACACATAAAAGTAGTAACTGCATTACGAATAAGTCTCAAGCTAAGGGGGAGGTTCGGAGCAAACAAGGATAAAAAATACTTGGGTGAGCGGAATAACTCCTTGCATTCTTTTTCATTTCACAAGCTGTAAGTCTTTAATCTTTCCCTAGCGCTGAACAAATCACTCAGTCTGCAGCATTCTGAGTGACACGAGCTTCTAATCTGATCTTTGATAAGAAGTTTGGATCAGCCCTACAGAATACGAGGAGGAGGTATCTCTGGACCAGTGAGAACTGGAACTGGCACCCTGTCCTGATTCTAGCTGGCTTGTGATATAAAACAGTGCAAACCCAAGTCAGGTGGGAAAGGCCTCCTACCCTTCACTGGTATTTAAGGAAGGGACATCCACAGTAAACATCACAGGACAGAAAGAAGGTGTTGTAAAGCAGTCAGTGACCCTTCTTGACCTTGACCTGGCATACTGACAGCCAAGGAAGGAAGGATGCCAGGGAGAGGAAGGAGCCTTATAGCAGGTGATACTTAGTCTTGAAAACAGAATCCAGTGCCTTCCAACAGTGCTATCACTAGATGCGCAAGATTTCTTATGCGGGTAAGAGGCTAAAACAGATAACTACAAAATCCCTGCCGGCCAACCCGGCAAATCTGTAATTATAAGCTCACATCACAATATCAAACAACTGGGGTATTAGATGGTGAGATGCCTTCTCAGGCATCCAGAAGATAATCCTGCCCACAGGCAAACACGCAGCAGACTATCCATTCCCTCTTTCCCAGTCAGGGGCTGCCCCATGAAGAAAAAGACAGCTTGATTTTCAAACTGAAAACAGTTTTACAGGTACATATGGATATAAAAATTTCAGTATGCATAGTATGCAGGTACAACAAAGCTTCCTTTAACTCTGTTAAAAATACAAGCACTAGGGCCAGGATCTGGCTTAGGAGGAGAGTGCTTGGTAGTCAGGCAAGGCCTTGGTTCAGTCGCTAGTACCACACAGAAAAAACGCAAACTGAAACCAATTCTCCATTTAATTTTTTTTTCTCTTTGAACTTGTTTTTCCATTCCCTTCAAGCTTGAATGCTTGAACACAGTTTAAGTCAGCAACCAGTACAGAGCACAACAACAAAGCTTGCAAGGGCAGTGAACCTTTATGCTGCCGTTCGCATAACCTTTAATGCATTGTGGAATATATCTTTCCTTAACAACTTCAATTATAGTCTAAAAACCTCCACGGATTCCTCAAGGATTGCATTCCCTTCTTCCCATTAGTTAAGGAAATTCACTTTCAGGCTACACCCCTTCCTCTTTTCTGGAGAGACAGCGTCCATGTTCTCTCATTTTATACCATGAAGCTCTCTGAAATAGAACCCAAGACTTGCTGAAGGGAAGGAGGGGGGCCCATGGCTACTCACGTCAGATTTTGAGGACATATTCTCCTCCACGTCTGAGTCGTTGGGATCCACAATATCGTCAAAGGGCGGCAATGTTGACCTCTTCTTCTCTGACGTCTCACTCTCAACTTTGACCTTCCCCATCTTGACATGAGATTTATCTTTTATCTGTTTTTTGTCAGCAGAACAAGTGAGTATCAGTGGTGGCGCACTAGAAAAGCTTTTAAATAAAGCCTCCGAACTGCTCTTTTTCCTCTTTTTGGCTGAGAGTTCTTCAGAATCAGAAATGGGGGGCCTTTTACTGGGAGCCTTCTTATCCTGCTGTCCA
This sequence comes from Arvicola amphibius, assembly GCF_903992535.2. NCBI lineage: Eukaryota > Metazoa > Chordata > Mammalia > Rodentia > Cricetidae > Arvicola > Arvicola amphibius. The sequence goes on along the minus strand of NC_052052.2, from coordinate 58,373,120 downwards.
CTGGTGATGGTGAGTAAGTTACTGTCTGCTTTTGGCTCTTTTGACATGGGTTTAGGTTCCTTGAAGGCCATCTTAGGAACTATTTTTTCTTCTTTCAGTGGTTTGTTTTCTTTGGGTTTCTTGGAGGAGTCTTTGGAAGATTTGTTGTGATCCCTGGAAGGTTCTTTGAAGGCACTTTTATGTTCTCTGGAGTCTTTAGAAGGTTTTTCCTTGTGCTCCTTCATTAATTTGTGAGGCTTTGAAAAACTGGTACTACTGCTGCTGCTGCTGCTGCTACTACTGCTGCTGCTGCTGCTGCTGCTGCTACTGCTGCTGCTGCTGCTGCTACTGCTGCTGCTGCTGCTGCTGCTGCTACTACTGCTGCTGCTGCTGCTGCTGCTGGTATGAATGCTCCTGTTAGGGTCCTGCAAAAAGGAGAAGAGAATCAAACTCTCAAAACAAAATAGTAATGAAGAGTCTAAAGCGGTGGTTCTCAATCTTCCCAATGCTGCGACTCTTGAATACAGTTCCTCATGTTGTGGTGATCCCCAACCATAAAATTATTTTAATGCTACTACACAACTGTAATTTTGCTACTGTTATGAATCATAACGCAAATATCTTATATGCACGTTATCTGATATTTAATCTCCAAAGGGGTCTCGACCCATAGACCCTTGGTCTAGAGTCAACTTCTGTGAACTCCAGCTATACAAAATATCTGTCTTTTGCTTTTAATCCATCCCTAAAATACCCAATATTTTAACTGCAGTTTAACAGGTAGGAATAATACTTGTGAGAAACATATATAAGAGAGTTATTATGATCAGAGAATTTCATAGGACAAGCTATCTCTTGAACCATGGAAAGATAAATTTAAAAGTTTTATAATGAACAAATGGTAACAATGCGCTTGTCCTAGAAGGGACAAAAGTGAGTAGCAAATGGCCCCACTAATAAGTTACAGCATACCTATCTATGGTTGATGGGTACGGAAAGCACCACCTATAAAGTATGTAACAACTAAAAGAAGGGGTTCTCCTGAGAGCATCCTAATTCTAAAGAAACCAACAGATGAACAAGTAGCAGAAGCAGGCTAATACTATTAGAAACAGAAGAACAGGCAGCATTAATTGATCAGAATGAAAACTCAAAGAAGGAGCAACACAGACTGCATTTGAATAGCAGCGCCTAGGTACAGCACAAGATTGAGACAAAAGCAGAAAAACAGTCAAGGTAACACAATGAAGCCAGGTTACATGAAATCCTAAACACCTATGCCAACCATAAAGTCACAAAAAGAAAGAATTCTTAATGTAGGCTAAAAGTTTTTTAGTCAAATTTTTTATCAATTGAAGAATATCTTTCTCTCACTAAGGACAAGAGGGGAAAAGAAGAAAGCAAGTGAACACATCAAAGACAAAGAACAGATCAAATGGACAGGATAGTAGGCAATTACTGTTGAATAATCCTAAGAAGGAGGTAACTATTCATATTTTATTTTAAATGTGACTAAATTTCTTACTCATCACAATACCTCAAAACATATAATCTGAGCTGGAAAGATGGTTCTGAAGTTAGGAGTACTAGCTGTTCTTCCAGAGGACCTGGGTTCAATTCCCAGCATCCACAAGGTGGCCCACAACCTCCAGTCCCAGAAGATCAGATGCCCTCTTCTGGCCTCCACAGACAGTGCATGCACTTGGCACAAAGTCATACACATACAGGTAAAACACTCCAACACACACAATAAGTAAATTTTAAAATAGATACACCCCAACACACACATATCTACATAAAATCTCTACATAATCTATTTAGGAACAAAATCTAAGTCTATACTTACCAAATTTGTGAATCTTTACTATTAATAGCAAAAATAAGAAACAATAGGAGATTCTGGGCATGCAAAAATCCACATCAATATTAAAGGAATAGTTCTTTCATGCTCCCTTCAACATCCTAATGGAACCAAAGATAAATTCCATTCAGATTCTCCATCTTCAGGTTCATTCTCCCTCACGTCTAATGCACTCACTTAAGCCCAGCACTGTATAACCCATCTGATACACCTTAACCGTCTGGCACGACACAACAAAGAGGATGCATGCAGGGCTTCTCGGCAAACGGAGCAATCTCCTACTTACTGCATCCACAGGAGGGGAATTGTGGGAATCTATGTTCAGTGATACACATCAGAAAGTGATACCCTACGTGAAAGATCACTGTTCTATGCCAGTGGGAATATGTATTTCTGTTTCCTAGAAAAATCATCTGCCCTCTATGTATAGCAAATATAACTCAAATTATTCCTTTTCTGAAAAGAGCATTTGGTTTCAAAATCACAAAATGGATAGAGTTACCAAGCAAAGACTTGTTTTCATGCTTTGAAGTGGCTAGGTAGCTCTTTACAAAGCATTTTAATCTGAGACTTTAAAACATGCTACTAAATATAGCACATTCATATTACTGAAACTACATTATTTAATAAATTCTATTACAGAACATTTCCTGGCATGTTCAGCAATACTATGAATAATTAAAATAACATATAATGGACAAACTAAATTAAGGAAGAGCGTTTCAAATCTAATATCCTTGAGATTTTTTAATTGGTTTGTTGACTCACTGAATTTTGGCAATTTGAAATCAGTTTGCTAATTATGTCTACACCCAAGCATTGCTACTAAACATTTGATCGATATGGAGTATTACACATATTTTAATAAATAACTTCCTACACGATCAACATACTTCTAATGTTACACATTAAAAACCAATAAACATCAGGAAGTGGGAGACTTCTACAGTGAAACTTAAATTATTAATAATATCTGTAGAATAAACAGGAATTCTTAATAAAGTACACAGTGGTGGGTCAGAGAGTTGGCTCAGCAGGCAAAGGTGCTTGCTGTCAAGCCTAATAACCTGCATTTGTTCCCCACGACCAGCATGGTGGAAAGACAAAAGCATACACATACCAGCTGTCCTCTGACCTCCACAGGTGGCACACATGTTTATATGCACACATGCATGCACATGTGAGCACATACACACAAATAAATGTCATTCAAATTTATAAACAAAGCATTCAGTGATACTAGATACAAGTTTTTATGTTACAGATAGTTTATGTTTCTGTCTTAACCACATGAGTGTATATGTAAGAAACCCAGAAATGTATTTTTTATAACATGAGCTATTTAGTGCTCTCTTTATCTACTCACACAAGGTCCACTATCCTCCCTTTATCATTATCATCACCTCACAATGCTTTCTTGGGTGTGGCAGCAAAAGTCAGTAATCTCCACTCAGGAGGAAGGGACAGACACATCTCTGAGAGTTCAGAGCCAGCCTAGTCTTTACCCACACTGCAAGTTCAAGGCCAGCCAGGGTTGCATAGTGAAACCCTGTTTGGAAAACAATCAAATAAAGACTGGAAAGGTGGCTCTGTGTTTAAGAGCAGTAGCAGCTCCTGAAGAAGACTAGAGATTGATACCCAGCACCCACGTGACAGCTCACAAGCATGCATAACTCCAGTTCTTTGGTACCTTACACCCTGCATGTTCATGGTGTGCATTCATATATGCCTTCAAAACACTCAAACACATAAAATAGGTAAATCTAAAAAATTAAATCAAATAATCATTTCTAAAAGCTTTCTTTGAGCAAAAGTCAAATATCAGACAAATACTTTCCATAAGAACGTCCATGGCAAACTTCAGAAAATAACAAAAGTATAGAGGGTGGTTTCTGTCACATGCAGAGGGGCATTTCCTTTAGCTGGGGCTGGTGGTAAATGACAGCTTAAATACATGCCACCAGACTCTACACTCTTATACATAAAAAGTGGGAGCTTAGACACATATGCATTCAACTGCCACTGAGACAGAATAAAAGCTGATCTAACTCATATATATTGAATCTAGTCAGTGGGTTTTTAAAGAACTGTTTCTAAACCATTAACCTCAACATTAAATGCTACTGAAGAGCGCCGACTAATTACCATTCTATGTGAAGCTTACACGTGCTGCATAATTCAAATCTCTTTGCCTAAAGATGAATCGGAGCAACTGAATATCGAGTAATGCACAGGGAAGGCATGTGCATAATTCAAATCTCAAATATGAAAAGCAAATGACTATTTAAACATAAACATACATGCACAAACTTTGCAACCTGTAATGCTGAGGCATACAACTTTCATCCATGCAATTTTATTGAATGCTTCTTTGTCTTCCTTCTCTGGAGCAGAATGGTCTCTTTAGTGTCTAATTCTGTCTAATTGGACTTGTCCATAACTCTAGCAGATAGCCGAAGGAAAAGAGAGGCTGTAGGAGCTGAACGTTCTAATTATGTGTGGCTTTCAAGTTCCTTGTCTCCGCTGTGCTGATAGCTCATGTTGATGCTTCACCTTCTGTTTCCTCCCTCTAGCTCCCTTCTGTCTTGTTCTAACTGCTCTGCTACATTGTGGAAGATTTTCAAATTAATGGAACTTGAATTAGACAAATTAATGATCATCAAATTTTTACTAGCAAAACCAATAAAATTTTCTGAATGGGTTTATTTGTCCAAACATTTAGCCAGGATAATTCCTGCAACCGGCAGTGTGTACTTCAAGAGGTTGTGTATAGGAATGGATAATATAAACTGTGATATTAAAAATAAGCTTCCAAATAGATCACAAATAATGATGAGGATACCATTTGAGAATATGAATAAAATATAAAAATTGAGGATCCTGTAGAGGAGGGGAAAGGGGCCTAGAACTTGGTCTACTTCCTTATTTTGATTTAAAATGCAGCCAACTCAACTCAATCCTCCCTTATTGAGCCAGTCAATTCTAGAGACAGAAGGCAGATGACCTGGTCATGGGTTCGTGGGACTCTTGTGAGAACGGGCTAGTACAGGATCTCGTTGGCTCCAAATTAGGACCATAGGAGTTCATCATTCAAATAACTGCACAGCCCCAGAGTATCCCATAGGATGGGGAATCCACTCTACTCCTGAAGCTACAAAATGCAAGGAGACAAAAAGGAAAGCAAAGACATGTATAACTATATAGAGAAGAAACTAAACATGTGGCTGGTGCACTGGGGGCTGAAGAGCGCTAACTTTTCATCACTTACATGAGCCCCAGTGCATACAGAAGAAGTAGGGAAGACCTAATAGACTTCTGGAGAAGACTTATGAAGTATTATTGGCATTAAAACATGATTAAATTAAAGAGAATAAAGTGTAATAAAATAGTAATTTCTAATTTTTTTTAAGTTCGGTGAAAACTAAAAATTAAAATTATCAAGCTAGATAATTCACTAGGGCAAGGGGAGAAAGACAGCAATCAGTGGCAGGAAGGGGTCAGAAGAAACCACAGAGTTAAGACACAGAAGTGAATGATGGGAAATGAGAGGACTCAAGAATAGAGGAAGGCAACCTAGCAAGGCACAGTTCTAAAAAGAGTCTAAAGGACAAAACGGGCTGGGGGCGGAGATTGTGAAAATGGTGTGAAAAAATGTCTAAGAACTAAAGGAAAGAGTGAACTGTCAGCCAGCAGGGTTTTCCAGCACCCAGGGGAAACTAGTGATAAAAGACACATACCCACACGTGTTAGCCAAAGTTCCAAAACATCAAGGGTTTGGACTGGAGAAAGCTGAGTGGTTAGCAGGCTGGAACGTCCTTTCACAAGACCTGAGTTGGATTCCCAATATCCACACCAGGTGGCTCACACTACCTTTTAATTCCAGGAGACCTGAAGCCTCCATAGCCTTTTGCACTCACATGCATTGATGGAGGAGTGTCTATGTGTTACTTTTATTAATAAAAAAAAACTGCCTTGGCCCTTTAAGAGAACAGAAAATTAGGTAGGCGGAGTAGACAGAATGAAATGTTGGGTAAAAGGCAGTGAGACAGACACTTCAGGCAGTCGCCATAGTGAGTCGCCATGCCTCTCCTCTCCGAGATGGACACAGGTTAAGATCTCTCCTGGTAAGCGACCACCTCGTGGTGCTACACGGATTACTAAATATGGGTTAATTAGCCAATAAGAGGCTGAAACTATGGGCCAGGCAGTGTTTTTTAAAAAATACAGTTTCCGTGTAATTATTTTGGGTAAAGCTAGCCGGGTGGCGGGACGCAGCCCGCTGCTCCATCAACAATGCATACAGGCATACAGAATATTAAAAAACATATTAGAAAAATCTTAATAATTAAGGAACTGACCAATTACCAAAGATAATTAGTTACTTCAAAGTAGAAAGAATCTACTGAAATTAGAATTCTCACTTGTAACACAGAGATCTAATACACCGGCCGTAAAAGCCTGTGGGAGAAAAAAAGAAAGAAACAACAGTATCCACCCCTGTCAATCTTAACTTGTACTGAAGTGTAAGTACATTACACTTTCCCCTAGACATACTTACCTGTGATACAGTTAGTTTATAAATTATCTACAGTAGAGAACAGTAACCATTAATTATAAGATTGTAGTAGATACTAAAATAAAATTTGTATTAATTTCTGGACATTTCCATCTCATAGTTTTGTACCTTGGTTCTATGCAGGGAACTAACACCACAGAGAGTAGAATTGTGGCTAATAGGAGACAGTTATATAACTCAAACATAACACACAGGCAGTGTCAAAGAAGAATCTGCCAATGTGTAATGATTTAAAGAACACACTGTCCATGCCCCATTACGGCAAGACATTCTAGTCAAAAAGCCGCATCAGAGAACAGGTCCTCTACACAGTGAAGACGGCAAAAGGCAAACACAGAGAAGGTAATGTGCCTTGCAGTCTACACAGAACTAAATCTAAATAGACAACAAACTGTATGAATACATGGGTTCTTGACCCAGAAGAGGTAGAGCAGAAACCCAGACCTACAGAAGCACATTATCCACACAGAAACGTCTGAATGGCAGGGAGTGACGGGATGGAAAAGAAAGTAAACTTTCTCATTGTAAAGTGTAAGAAAATTTTATATGAAAGTTTTATGGTGATATTTAAGATATTCATCAGTCTGATTACAGGGCAAGGTCAGTTCGGGCCCCCTCTCCTCTATTGCTTAAGGTCTTAGCCGGGGTCATCCTTGTAGATTCCTGGGAATTTCTCTAGAGCCAGGTTTCTTGCTAACCCCATAATGGCTCCCTCAATCAAGATATCTTTTTCCTTGTTCGCATCTCTGTCCTTCCTACATCTTGACTATCCCATTCCCTCAAGGTCTCCTTCCTCGTCCCCTTCTCACCTCCTCTTGTCCTTCCACCCTCCCTTGTCCCCCTAACACCCAGGCTCCCTATTTTGTCAGCAATCTTGTCTATTTTGACTTTTGAGGTGGATCTATATATGTTTTTCTTAGGGTTCACCTTATTACTTAGCTTCTCTAGGATCATTAACTATAGACTCAATATCCTTTATTTATAGCTAGTATCCACTTATAAATGAGTACATACCATGTTCATCTTTTTGGGTCTGGGTTACCTCACTCAGGATGGTGTTTTCTAGTTCCATCCATTTACATGCAAAATTCAAGATGTCATTGTTTTTTATTGTTGAGTAGTACTCTAATGTGTAAATGTGCCATATTTTCTTTATCCATTCTTTGGTTGAGGGGCATCTAGGTTGTTTTCAGGTTCTGGCTATTACAAATAATGTTGCTATGAACATAGCTGAGCATATGTCTTTGTAGTATGATTGAGCATCTTTTGGGTATGTGCCCAAGAGTAGTATTGCTGGATCGTGAGGCAGGTTGATTCCCAGCCTGCATCGAAACACTGGACTGAGCTCCCAAGGTCCAGTTGAAGAGTGGGAGGAGTGAGAATATGTGCAAAATGGTCAAGTCCATGATGGGTTCACCCACTGACATAGTTTACCTGAGCTAAATGGAGCTCACCAACTCCAGTCAGACTCAGAAGGAACGAGCATAAGATGAAACTTGTCCCTCTGAATGTGGGTGACAGTTGCATGGCTGGGGCAGACTGAGGAGCCACTGGCAGTGGCACCAGGATTTATCCCTACTGCTTGTACCTATTCTCTTTGGATGGACACCTTGCTCAGCCTAGATATAGTAGGGAGGGCACTGGAACTTCCCCAAAGCAATGTGCCTTACCCTCTCTGAGGAGTGGATGGGGGTGAGATGGGAGGTAAGTGGAGGGAATGGGAGGAGGGGAGGGAGTGGGAACTTGGATTGGGTATGTATAATGAAAAAAGATGGTTTGTTTCTTCTTTAAAAAATAAATAAATACAAAAAAACTTTATAATAAGGAATTGGAAGAAACCATTGTCAATAATGACAGGGGAATAACAGAAAGTGGGAACTGGTTATCAGTTTAAAATATAAGCAGAATTAAGGAAAAATATTAGCAAGTATAAACAATGCACAAAGAGTCTCTTGGAATCAAAACCAAAGTGCTGAATTACCTCTCCCACTGACATGGTGCTAGACAGGAACTAAGGTCACACAAAGTCTGTGAGAAACCCTTTACATCACTTGATTGCAAAGAAAGATAAAAGCAACTGGATGAGCCATAAAATATCAGCTCAGCACACCTAAAAGAAAGCACCAGGCTATGTTAATGTCAGGCAATGTGGAACTCAGTATGGTGAAGTAGAAAATATGTTAACAGCTAGTGGGACTTTAAAATAATGAAACTAATTTAAACATTGAGACTAACAAGAGCCAACAAGGTTCAAAATTTAGCATTTACCAGTGGGTGGGAGGGGGCCTAAAAGAACATGCTAGACATGGAAGAGAGAAGCATTTAAGAATAGCAACTGGAGTTTTTCCTTCAGCCACAATCTGAGTGGCCAAAGTAAAAAAGAACATGAAAGGTAGGCTATTATGAGGAGTGCTGGCTTTGACGTTTTAATAGTGATCTAATATTCAAGTTTAAACTCAACCCAGAAAGTTAGGGAGAACTCTACTAAATATCATGGAAAACAAATAAATTCAGGCAGCCAGCCATTTATAAATTGGACCAGGAAAGACAGCAGGCAGCAGTGCATTATGCCTAAAACCCCTCATTTTGTCTGCATCTGTAAAATACCCCACCAGTACAGACATCTACGTCTATAGAAACAGAGACGTCAGAACTGCATGAATGGTGCAAGGGCTGCAGTCGTCCAATTGGTTATGTGAAATGAGCATGTAACATCCAAGAGGATGCTGACTGTTCAGAGAGAGAGAATCTGGCCCTGATAACAGATTTCCCTCAGCCACCTGGACTGTTCGGCCACTTCTTTATTAGAACAGCCCGACTTTATGAATAACCACAAAGAATGTCTCTATGTGGAAAGCAAAGGGATGAGGAATCTAAAGTCTCCACCCATCCAAACTACTCACTTTAGGAAGGACAAATAATGGTGGTAATGTGGTATAGAGGTTGGAGTGGGCAGAGGCAAGGAAAGAAAGTCACTCAGAGGACTATGTTATGGGGATGTGCCCTGGGGGTGGCAACGGTGACAGGTCACTGAAGAGATGCTTACTAGGCCAGCCTCGTGGAAATGGGGAAACTGAGACACAGGCACAAACATACCCAAAAATATACACTTATATGCCCATACACAAATGCACACAAAATTAGTGGTAGAACTAAAATTTAAGTCCAAGCTGCCTGACTCCAGTACCTGTAGTCTTTGCTGTATTTCTGTGGATTTCTACATTAACTCTGTCGATTTAAAAAAAAAAACCTGTCAGCCTTGACAATATAGCCTGAGCAAGAAATGAAAGAACAAGAATAACAGGGCAAGAGTTCAATGAGGAAAAGGACAGGAACTGTAGTCTCGTCAGGAACATATCAACGAAGTTCCATTTACTTGCAGTAGGTGGGGGCACACTGTGGTGGCTTTGTTTGTTTGGTTTTTGACAGAGCTAAGTAGCAAATAATTTATTTTGAAATAGGACTCTTCCTCTGTATACTTAAAGGATGCTGAATTTTGGATCATTTAGTGCCAAATATTTTAAGGCTAAATGACTTATTTGAAGGGTTGTATTTAGTTGGCTTATGTAATGCCTCACAATCATTAAATTCCTGTAAGCCAGATGAATTAACACTTTCCAGTACTCAAAGCAAATACTAAATAACCACCTCTTAAACAGTAAGGTGAAGACAACCAGAGCACCCTACGTAACCCCTTACGGGAAATGATAGGGAACAACAGGAATTTGAAATATTATTCTCAAAAACTATGTGGCAATGGAAAATACAACAAGTTATAAAGCCACAGAAATAAATGACTGTAAGAAAATATTTCAACAATAAACATCTTATAGAATAGATGCTTTACCTAATTATAGCGATAAACAATGTTCACCAATTTTCAGCTTTTAGAAATCTACTTAACTTGCTATGTACGTTACATTTTCTTGTCAGTATTAATCTACACAATAAGGTCAACCTGATGACTAAATAAGTTTAACACATACAGAACTACATGTATGTCTGTATGTATATATGCTTGTGCATGTACGCATGTGTGTATGTACACATGAGTGCATGTACAGGCTGCATAGAGCTAACCTCTGAAGTCTAAAATCATAAACGCTGAGAAAGCAGAGAGGTTTCCGTCACCAATATGAGGGAATTCTGGCCACTCACCTGACACCGTGAGTGGAATACTCCAAATCTGTCCTAAAGGTACAGTCATAACTCAAAGTAACCGAAAATATTGTTTACTTTTTTAAGAAATCACATTTTGGGGCTCAATGCATAAAGTGTCTGCTCAACAACCATAGAGACCAGATTCGGAGCTCCAGAACACATGTGAAAAGCCAGGGGTGGCAGGGCATGCCTGCAACCTCAGCACTGGGAGACACAGCCAGGTGGTTTTCCTGGGAGCCACTGGTCACCGGGTCTAGCTGAGATGGTTATCTACATTTGAGTGGGATAGAAAGCTAGAGGAAGACAGCTGGCAGCGGTGTCTACAATGTCAGCGCCAGGGGGCAGGTGGCACATTTAGACACCTAAAGGCTATGTTTAACACCAATAAATGTTTAGACTTGGGTCCTAATTTCCTAAGGCATCTTATTAAGTCTGGATAAATATCCCAAAACAAAAACATGAAAATGAAAGTCCCAATCATTTCAGTAAAAAGATGCTCAATAAGTATTATAAATAATATATCTAGCATAAGCAATGTGCTTAGAATACAGAAAAAACTATACCATTTTAATTACTACAATTATTACAGTGAAAATGAGAATAGAGATTTAATGTTTTATTATATAAAACCATGTTACTAACCTTGATAATGTAAAAGGATTTGAATAAAAAACATGGAAGATGGAGATGGGGAAACAAGGAGAAATTTTAGTGTCCATGAAGCAAGAGGAAATATCGACCATAGCAAATGAAATATGAAGATGAATTCAACATCTAGAATCGTACAAATGTTCCTAAGAGAAGAACTTAAAACTGCATCTTAGAGGGAGGGAGACGGGCTAACGCCTCATTAAGAAACAGCAGTGTGATTGAGTGCTCTGTGGCAGAGGGAACATCTCCATTAACACCTCCCTCTGCACCCAGGACATCATGGGGGTTAGAGAGACTATGAGAGCAGCAGACAGGGTCAAGGGCTACAAAATGCTGTCCTCTGGGCATGACTCAGCAGCTGCCCACATAAACTCACAGCAGTTATGATTATTGCACAAGACCTGCAGAAGATCAAGTGAGTAAAAATTCCAGCACACAGGTGGGGATTCCCAAGGCCCCAACTGTAACTAAGGAGCCGCTGGCAATTAATGACTAATGGAGGAGGGAGAATCATTCTTCTTCAGGAGTGCAGCTTGCCCAGGCCCCAGTGAATGAACCCAAACCCTTGTTCATATGGGCAACACAAATAAAACTCAGTAGGTTCTAGAAGAAAGACATGATGACATGAAGCAAGATGAGGAGAGAGTGAACAAGCAGCTGGTGGGAGAGACACTTAGGTAGACTTAAGATTATTTTACAGTTATAAAAATTCCAAAACAGAAGAAGGGAGGGAAAGGAGGGACGAGAGGGAGGGCAGGCAGCATGGAATTACAATTTACAATCCCATCGAGGACTGGGAAAGAATTCAAAGGCGGGAGGAGGAGTTAAATGTTGAAGACCACTTTCTTCTGAGCAGGACAGGGCTACTATACCCATCAGCTACAATCTGAATAAATACAGACATTAGCAGATAGTAAGGGGCCAGGGCTAAAGAGAATCTTCCGTGGAAGCTCATATAGAATATAATGTTAAGAAAGAAAGAGGAAATGAGAACAGGAGGATTAATGGGAGAGGGGAAAAGAGAAAGAGGTGTAAAGGAAGGAATATAGAGAGGGGCATCTAACACTAAAGTCCTTTTGAAAAGCTACATAGAAGCCTATTTCTGTAGAAGCTTAATAAAGTATATACATATGTGAAAAGCAATCTAAAAGGATCTCCAAAATAGGAGAGATAATGTCAAAACTAGACATGTTATGTTATCAAGTAAACCTCCAGTGCTTCAAGGTGGTTGACACCTTAAAGTGTTGCCAAAGGAGTCCCATGAAACCCTCTAACGTCATATACTATTGCCAAGGCTATTGGTTGCCCTCTACAACCTGAGGGCAAGGTCTTATTGATGAAGGCAACACTTACTTATGAACTGACTATGAAAAAGTTGAGCTGGTGCCCCATGAGAAGCTTCAACCCTAGCGACTAGCATTCATGACGCTGGAAGGTAAACTGAACATTAGCAAAGATAATCAATGATTATTAGTATCATCCAGCTATAAACGTGTAACCTACAATAGCAACCTGCCTACAAGATATACTGGGTTAACAATAGTACACATGTTCGAGAAGTAAACAACCACTTTTTAAATTAGATTTTTAAGGCCCACTCCATGAGATAGGACCCATGTATGACACTGGTAAAGAGGCCAAGAACCTGAGAGTAGATAGGTCATGGCCCTAGGGGAAAAGCTAATGCTATTATTATGCTAAATGAACATAGCAATAAATGACTCCTAATGACATTCTGCCATACCCCCAGATCAGTGCTCCTTCGCCTTTCATCGGAGAATCATCTTATTGCACAGATAACCATAACTGGACAACGTGCAGCAAGGGATAGACTGGAGCACTCAGTCCCAAATGGTAGATTTTCATACCCAACCGTCACACCCCCGCCAGCAGCACCACCCAAGGCCCAGGGATCTGTGCAGAAGAGGAGGTAGAAAGGTTACAAAGGATAGAAGGCTAGAGATGATGGATGGCTCCAAGGAAACTGTCTTCCAGACACAACAGTACTGATACACACATGAACTCACAGACTGTGGCAGCACCCACAAGACCTGTGCAGATTCAAACCAACCAGCGGACCGACGCTAAGAAGGGAAAGTGGACACAGTGTGCTTCCCATAACCAAGGCCTATTTGTAATTGATAGCAGTAGAAAAAGATAAAATAAAATCAGTTGTTCTCCACGGGAATGTCACCAGACACATCAACTACACTCCAGGGCAGGCCCCGTGTCCAGAACAAACTCAATGGTATTTTGTGTGAACTTTTCGTTTCATTTTGTCATATTTTGTCTTACTGGTTTTTTGATTGTTTTAATTTTTGTTTTGTAGTTTGTTTTTTGTTTTTCAAAGAGAACATAAACTTGGGATGGTGAGATGTGGGGGATCTGGGAGGCATTACAGGAGAGGAAAACCTAATCAAAATATATATGAAAAACTTTTAAAGAAAAAAACAGACAAAAGAAAAAAATGCATATTAGCAATAGGAATTTTTAAAAAGGATAAATACACCTAGAAGAACAACAACACTGACAAATCAGGAAAGAATAATTTTATTTCAACAAATTTAAAAGAAAATTTTTAAGGAAATGTGGCTATAAAAACTGATACTTACCTACCTTAAAAAAGTACTCAGGAAGGGAACCTTATTAATATCAGTGAAGAAGTTTAAAACCTTCCTACAAACACAACACTGGGACCAAGAAGTTTAAAAGCAAGTTTTGGAAAAGATAATCTGAATCTACAGAAAGTCCCCCATAAGTAAAGGAAGCATTGTTTTATGCAGTTAATGTTACCAAAGCAACTATGTAAGCCAAGAATGTAAAATAAATGGACCAATCTAACTCAATAATACAGATGGGGAAAAAATATTGAAAACAATAGCGCACAATCAACCCAATTGCAGCGAGGAGAAACACCTAAAGAAACGGAAACAAACTGTACTTAATTCAAGTGTTCAAGAGCAGTCTACCAGGACAAAATGCCTGTAAGGACCACAGCAACAGACCAGAGGAGAACAAAACTACCACATTATCGTAAGTAATGCTGAAAAGTTGTCTGATAAAATCAAAATCCACCCATGAATTTTAAAAAAAAGTGTCTTAACTTGATATGAACTGGCATTCTCTAAAGATGTGGCCTCCATATTAAATCCCCCAGCTGCTTGACCTTGGCTGACTTGTGGACCATGACTAAGCAGGGAGGGAATGTGGTAGACGGGGAGCCAAAATCATCCTGGGCAATCTTTGACCCTTTAAAAACCAAATACCCCGACTTTGTATCTGACCTACCAGTCTTCTTACTAACAGAAACACATCTCAGAATGTACTGTTAAGCTTAACAGACCTCTTATCTCCACCAATCCTAAAGCAAACAATATCAAAAGATAATGCTAGAAACCTATGGAAGAGATTGCCTTGGTTCACCATGCCTACTATCTGATGCTCCCACCAATGTAATTACAAATGTGTTTACTTAATGACTTTCTTCTGCTCTGTGACTACAAAAATTCGTGTAAGTTCTTAGATGGTAGAACATGTCAAAATAACTTGAATCTGTGTTCCAGTACGACAGACACACATATTTGGCTAAGAATAAATGATTTTATTTCCGCTAAAATGGAGTCATTATTTTACATCCATAGTGACAACAGCAGCTACCAAAATTCCGTGCAAGCAACATTCTCAATGGCAAGTCACTAGAATTGCCCCGTTAGAACCAGCAACAAGTTTGTTGTAGGTGTTTCTACTGCCATATGATCATATAATACAGGAAAGACGAATGCTCACATACGACTATCTACATAGAAATAGCAGTGCTCTACACAGAAGAAACTCCTCGAATTAGTAAGTTAAAAAGATGGCGAGAAGTGCAAAGATGAACTGCATGTTTGTATGTCAATAATGATGGAAACATGAAATACAGGAGCAGGGTTAGCTAAAAGGATGGGGAGGAGCGCTGTGAGACTCTGGGTGGTGACAGAAGATGGGACTCACAACACACAGCAGGTGTGGCCACCTGCACAAGACCAAGCCAGTCAACACGCCCACCTGACAAGAAAGGGGCTGAGGAGGCCCTACTATCCCTGAGAAGTTACTGGAGGCAAAAGATGCTAGGGGCAGGAAGTCATTTTCTTCAGTGCTATAACAACTGCTAAGTGACCCACTGAGGCGAGAGTTCTTGGCTCCCCTGGAGCTGGAGTTGCACCCTGTTGTGAGCTGCCTGGTATAGGTGCTGGGAATTGAGCTCAGGTCCTCAGGAAAAGCAGAGCTTCCTCTTAACCACAGGGCCCTCTCTCCTAGATAAAACCTAATATTTTTTTTGAGACATGGAAGATGGAAATGTTTAATTTTAATGTTACCAAATTTCTTTTTTTTAACATTTACTGCTTTTTAAAAATAATTTCTTTAATGAGCATTGGTGTTTTGCCTGGATGTCTGTCTGTGTGAGGCTGTCAGAAGCCCTGGAACTGGAGTTACGGGCAGTGTGCACTGCCATGTGGGTGCTTGGAATTAAACCCAGGTCTTCTGTCTTTCTGGCCCATGATCAAATTCCTTAATGATTAATTCAATTTTCTCATTTAATACGAAATTCTATAATGTAATATCATATAAATGCTCATCTAGCACTTCTGTCTAATACTGAAATACTTTTAAACATCTAGAATTCACCTCGAGAATGGTATGAGGTAAGGATCTAATTTACAGTTTTTTTTCCTGTGTTGAAAATCCTATGCAGCATATTTTCCTGAGTTGTCTACATTTTCCCCAACGATCTCCCAACAGACTTTGATTTTTCACATATTTCTAAGCTGGTTCAGGAAACGGTAAAATTTCATCCCATCGGGTAGTCTGTGTTTTCAGCACTTAGTGTAATGAGGGACATTTTATAAGACTGCTTGCCAGGAGGCCTGACAAATTTTACTATAGAATTGGTTTTCTTTTTTGTTTTGTTTTGTTTTTCGAGACAGGGTTTCTCTGTAGTTTTGGAGACATCCTGGAGCCAGCTCTTGTAGACCAGGCTGGCTTCAAACTCACAGAGATCCACCCGCCTCTGCCTCTTGAGTGCTGGGATTAAAGGTGTGCGCCGCCACCACCCGGCTATAATTAGTATTCTATACATAAGTTTTAGGACCAATTTAATTCTTGGAAAAACTGCTAGGAGTTGTGCTGAAATTGCGCTGAATCCACAGATGACAGAATATCCCCATCCGTGAACCCAACTTGTCATCTTATCTAGGCCTTCTTTGGTGCTGCTAAAGTATGTGGAAAGTTTATGGACATGTTTGCCTGCTCGTAAGTTTTGTTTATTCCTAGCTACTATTTTGGGGGAAGAGGGAGTAGTTTTGTTTAAAAAATAAACGTTTTATTTTTCTGACGGTTTCATGCATGTTTATAATCAGTGTCATAAGTGCAATGTATCTTGCGCATGCTCACGATGGTTATCCTCTCTTATCCCCTTACACTGCTTTTGTGCACCTTCTTCCAAAGAAGGCATCTTCTGAATTCCATGCCCTCCTCTTTTGTTTTGTTTAATTTACTTTTTTAGACAGGGTCTCACTGTGTATCCCTGGCTATTCTGGAACTGTTCTAGTCACTATGTAGACTAGGCTGGCCTAGAGATCTGCCTTCTGAGAGCTAGAACTAAAGTCTTCCCCCATCCTCGATATATTTATCTCTATCTCTTGTTGCCCCCTGAGTTGAATTTTTTTGGATGAGCATACACTCAGGCAAAGCACTAATGAACATTCAGAAATTATTTTTTTAAAAAGTGTTTTTAAAAAGAAATTTTATAAAATTAAAAATTAAACATTTTCATCTTCCATGTCTCAAAAAAACATAGGTTTTATCTAGGGCCTGGAGAGGGTGCCCTGTGGTTAAGAGGAAGCCCTGCTTTTCCTGAGGACCTGAGCTCAATTCGCAGCACCCATACCAGGTGGCTCACAACAGTGTGCAACTCCAGCTCCAGGGGAGCCAAGAACTCTTGCCTCTGTGGGCACCTACACTTGTGCAAAAACCCCTCACCCCCTACACAAACAGACAGATACACAATACATAACTAAAAATGAGAAAAATCTATTCTTAAAAAGGGTTTCCCCTTCTATGAAAAGATATAAAATAAAAAACTCACATGGAATTTAGGAAAATATATGAACTGTAAATTAATCAACAATGAACTCACAGCTACAGAATAAAGAAAGTAAGCAAAAGTAATAAATACACATGCCAAAGAAAAGGTGTGATTGGTGGAAAACATATCAACTGTATTACACACTAAAACACGAAACAAGTGAACCATACGGCAGAAGTCAACATATCTTCTACACGTGCACCTACGTCTGTAAGTCTACTCAGAAAACTGAACATGAATGCACATGCTCCATGTGTTCATTTGGATGGAGTTCACGGGGCTCCAAATGGTTACATAAAATAACAAGAAGCTAAATATGCAAATGGATTACACAACAAAACCAGCATATCACTGAATGGGGTCAGCAGACAACAGCATCGGTACTATCTGGATCCTATCAGAAATTCATGGTTTTGAATTATCTATGAGCTAATAAAAAGATATGCGAGAGAGGAGTCAGGGTTTTAGACCTACCCCAGACCTCCTGTCTGTATCCCTGTAGAACAACTGAGAAATCGCCAAGGGCATAAAAGTTGTAACATTCTTATTTTTTAAAATGATCATAATTCCTGATAGTGTAATAAGAGAAATTCACATCCAGTGTTCACATACTCATTAGAGTTTATGAGCAAAGTCCACACATCAGCTCCTTTAATCTTCCTAAGAGTATTGTGAAATAGCTACTTAGATAAGAACGGGCAATCCACTGTGTGTTGAATGAGTTCATATTTATGTAATATTCTAACACTGAAAAAAGAGAGCTCAAGTCTGTAAACATTTGTTGTAATTATGACAGGAAATTAACTGAAGTGTAGATGTTTGATCGTAAAGAATTGTTGCTGGTTCTATTTTTTCTATACTCCATTATGTATTATCAGAAGGATAACAGAGCGGACTGAAGAGATGGTGCAGTCATTCAGATTTGTTACTTTTGCAAAGGACCTGAGTTCGGTTCCTGGCACCTACAGGAGGCAGCCCACAGAAGCCTGTAACTCCAGTTACAGAAGGTCTAGACAATCCTTTGGCCTCCACAGACATTTGCACTTAAATGCACAACTCCACACTTGCACATACACATGTAGCTTTTTAAAAGTGCCCTTTAAATTTATATATATATATTTATGGGGTGGGAGAGAGGGGGCTCAGGGGTTAAGAGAATGTGCTGCTCTTCCAGAGTCTGGACCCAAGTCTGATATCCAGCACCCATATGAAGACAGACAATAATCTGTGACTCAGGTTCCAGAGGATCTAATGCTCTCTTCCGGCCTCCGTGGGTGATACACATATGTGGTACAAAGAAATGCATTGCAGTCACAACACCCATAAACATGATGATAGACAGACAGACAGACAGACAGACAGACAGACAGACAGACAGACAGACAAAAATTTACAGCAAAGACAGGCATTTTTAAACATGTAAAAATAGCACTAGGGAGACCAAGCCAGGAAGACTGCCAGGAGTTCAATGCCAGCTTAGACCTTGTTTCAAACATATGTATACACATATTATAACAGAAAATACTCAAAATCAAGCTTTCATCTGGAACTGTCTTTAATCAAAGATACAGAAACTAATCATCTATAATGTGGTATTGGGTAATATAAATGTTTATGTTGCTAAGATTACCATTTGCCCTTTAAAGCACTTAGCACTATTTTAGGCACCAGATTCTGCATGTAGAGAGAAAGCAGAACTGTCCTAACATAAAAATCGGTGAGAAGAAAAAAATACCATGACACATTTATTTTGTGCACTTTAATGAAAATCAACTTCAAGCTGAGTAGATGGCTCCATTGACAAAGTGCTTGTCATGCACGCATGAGCTCTGAGCATCCCCAAGAACCCACATTTAAAATGTCAAGTAAGTGCTTGGAAACCTAGCCCTGGGAGGTGGCGACAGTGGATCTCTGGGACATACTAGACAACCTAGCTGAATGAGCAAGCTCCAGGTGCATTGAGTCGCAGTCTCTGTCTCAAAAAACAAGGGAGGGAGTAATTGAGAATGACACCCAACACTAAACACTGCTCTCTAAACATGGATGTACACACATATGAACATATATGTACCCACACATAAGCACACACACGTACACATCCTTATAATTTCAAAGGGCAAAGTAGTACCATACACAGGGCGTGTTCAATCAACAGCACAGCAAGAAAGAAAATGTAAAGTCCAATCTTTCATCCTTGAGCACACATTAATGTGAATTAACTGAAACTTTATGAAAGTATTTTATCACTCGCAATGAGCTATTAACATTCACACAAGTCCTATAAACATGTGAATAACTTTTTATTTTTCTAAATTTGATTCATGTCATGTCCACTATAAAAGTAATCTTTTATGTGGTTTTCTTATTGATTGATGGCTGTATTCCAGTGTCTGGAATAACAACTAACTCCTAATAGGTGTATAACAAGTATTTGCCTTGGAGTGAATCTATAACTTATTGAGCATTTATATGTAGTAGACTCCAGGGAATGTCTCATCAGATAAGTCATAGTCCCCATCCACACAGAGCTAACACAAGTCATTAAATCAAAATAAACAGTACCCTCCTTATTCATAAATGATTCAATTCCCAAAAGCCATTAGGTAGAGACTAACAAAGTAGACAGCAAGGGAAGGAGGAATAGTAATGGGAGAAAGGGCTTCTGGGTACTGGATGATGGCTACTCCTTCACTGGGGAAATAGCTGAATACGAGATCAAAGCTAGAACATCTTTTGTAGCAATTAAGTAGTAAGTATATAAATCTGACTAGATACAGAAATTAAAGAGCCCTGACAAGTGAATAAAGGAGACTTAGACAAGAAAACAAATGTTTACCATAGTAGATTACAACCCTTTGAAAAGATACCTACATATACTCTGGGACAAGATAATGAAAATAAGAATAAACTCGTATTTGAGAAATAGTGGGATATATGTATTTTCTCAACATGCTTCTCAATGAAATAATACAAGAAGAAAAGAAAGCAATATGACACACAGCACACACTGAACCAACTTGCAGTCAACATGAGTGTCAAAGGTACAACCAAAACCACAATTTGTGTGATGGACAAAGTCGTGATGTCCAACCAATGACACACAACTGGACCTAGTCGTTAGCTCCTATCACATGAGCTCAGGGTAGGCCATCTACTCAACAACTGGCCTGAACTTCTAAAACAAGCAAGAGAGAGGAAGAAGACACCACCCCCAGTGGATGGAAGCTAAGACGTGAGAATGAACTGCTAGGTGTTGATTCCACGCTGGATCCTTTTACTATGAAATTATAGACATTACTGGAACTATCTGAGCAACTGAACAGGATCTGAGGGTGAAGGTCTGTTACGGCAATAATTCTAACTCCCGATTATCTCTGAGCACCTTGTTTTGGGGAACAGATCCTAGGGTACTCGGGACAATGGAGCAAAGCTCTGGCGACTCACTGTGCAGGAGAGCAAAGTGCTTTGTGCTGAGCTTGTGACTTGAGGAAACTGTCAAGAGTTTTTAAATAGAAAGGAAACAAGTCATGGTATTTGGGAGTGCCCTATGCCTCGTCTATGTTAAGGACCATGAGAAGAGTATTTAAAGCAGAGGCGAAGAAGGGTCTGCAAGCCTAGTGAAATTCACGTCATTTGCCTTTTCCTCTAAGAACCCATCAGCATACTAAACAGACCCTTTCAGTGTGCCATACTCTTCTACCAAGAATCAAAAGATCTACTCTCCAGGGCAAACAAGACTTTTCACTGAAATCAAGGTGTTCTTACCGTGAGAAGATGCAGTGCAGCTTGCTTCTAATAAGAATGCCAAGTGAGCGTGCATTCTCTGTCCCACACAGCAAACAAAACTCAGATGGGATGTGGAGTCCTCGTCCATGTCCTCTCAACTGAGACACACTACCTCTGCTGCAGCGGAGGGTTGTAAGACTGTAATCTAAATTCAGGGACGTGTGTGGCTTATTTGGTAGGATCTGTTGCACAGACAAAACTGTGCTTTCACCTTGGCAATTTAGACAAACAATCAGGTTTACAAAATAGAAGGCACTGTTGTCTGCTGACCTTTGCTCACTGGGTGAGATGAGGGCTGGGTGGTTCCTTACTAAAGGATGTCTTAAAGTCCTACAGTCTGTTCTAAAAAGCACTCCAATGAAGCCTGATGTAGGAGGCAGGAGTCTTTTCTTCCTAGTAAACTGAGATGCGCTGTCAGTCCTCTGAAGAGATGAGAAGTTACTACGCACTACAAACTGAATAAGGGTGAGGTCTGACAGAAACAAGAGCAACTCAGTATCGGTTCCTACCTAGTCTGCTGCCCACAGGGAGGTCCTCAGACATTTTCAGGGAAACATATTCATACGCACTCAACAAGACAAGCACTGTTTCTTTTGGTTTGGTTTTGTTTTTTTTTTTTCTAAAAAAAAAAAAGACCTTGGAAGACATTTTACTTTGTTATTTTAAAATCTATTAAATACTCAGCTTCCTACTCCACTGTAGGAGGGACAAGAGATGGTAACTGCAAACAAAAAAGGGGCAGAACATCACTGAGGAAGATCCTTCTCTTAAACTTGATGATGTCGAGAAGTTGAAGAAAGCAGTTTTATTCAGGGGTCTTAAATCTATCATTAAAGAAAAAAGAAAAAAATGCAAAGGAATGCAATCTACCTGAAGCACAAAAAGCATCGTGCTCCTTCCACACCTGTCGTCCCTGTCCTGCAAATATTCTCTACTCTTAAGTCCCATGTCCGCTTTTGCATGGCATATGCACGATAGGACGTGATAATGACGATAAGGAGACCAAGCTGCGACAGAGCATCCAGAGAGCCATTAGCACAGACCATACTGCTACCCGCTGAATCACTCAGAGAAGCACCATCAACCCAAGACTCACGTGCATCTCCACGTCCAAAGTTGCTAGCTTTGTGACAGAGGTTTTGTCAAATGACGGTTAAGGCCAGGGAACACTTCTTCTAAAGTCATGCCATTCCTTGTTGCTCACTTTTTTTTTAAAATTAAATGATCCCCCCAATTATGCTTCTCTCGAGATTATAGGGAATGAAATCTTAACCAGCCCCCTGAAGACAGGCTGATGGCTGTGTGATATTTCGTTTGTGCTCTGGCAAATAAAGCTTACCTGGAGATCAGAGGGCAGAGTTAGCCACTAGTTGACCATAGAAGCCTGGCAGTGTTGGCACACATCTTTAATCCCATCACTCGGGAGGTGGAGACAGGAAGTGGTAAGGTGGGGACAGGATCTCAGCCTCTTTGGACAGAGGATGGAGACAGGTGGAAAGCAACTGGCAGCTACTCCAGTTTCTCTTCTGATCTTTCAGGGTTTTACCCTAATATCTGACTCGTGGTTTTTATGGATTAAGATTAATTAGACTAATGCTTCAGGTGGTGTTTGAAGAAAGTCTGTGAGCTGACTGGTGCAGCCTAGGACTTTCTTGGCACAACAGATTGTGGTTAAAGTGGAAACTCACAACTGGTTGAATAGTGGTGGAGTTCTCAGCCACAAATGGGACTCTATATCACATACCGCCCCACCCCAGAACTCAGAGACGAAGGAAGAAGACAACAGAAAGACCATAAGACCCAGGATTGGGAAGACCAGAGGGCAGCAGTGAATTTCAGACATGACAAACGCATAACAAGTCACTGCACAAGCTTGACACAAGGCCAAGCTAGTCAACACTCCAACGTGGAGTGGGCAGCGGGCAGAGGGGAGGGGTCCCATCCCTAGCTAAGGAGCTGTTGATGTTTGAGGACTTCTGGAGGAAGAAGAGTCAGTTTTCTTTAGGGTTATGGCCAGTGGATGCCCTACATGCATGAATAGTATATGGTCAATGTAAATAGGTTATTAAGAAAACAAAATGACACAAAGTTGCTCTAGGGTGGCATTGAGAGGTGAATATGATCAACCTACATTGCATATACACACAAATGAAATTCTTAAATAATAAAAATTCAGTATTGAAAAAACATTGGGGAAGTTATCATTTTCTCTACCTAAACTGTATTTTCAGAAGCGGGAGAACTATAGAGACCCTGAGGACACAGCGATGTGAGTCTGTCCATAAGAAGCAAACAGAACAAAGGCTTCTGCTGGCAGGTGAGCCACTCTGATCTGGTAGTTTATCCCCAGGGACTCACAGAGGAGTGCTCTATGGGACCTAAAGCTGCAAACAGGGGCCCGGGGGAATCAGCTTTAACACGCCGTGTTCTTTTATACATTTCTAAAAGAAAAGGAGCACCATACAGTGCTGCTGCAGAGCACTCAAGGTCAGGGAAAGAAAATCTGACCAGCATTCCTTGGGGGATGGATCGTTATCGTCCAGATGCCTTCTTTACTCCTTTGTACAACGGAGTTTGCAATGTCTTGTGTGTGTCAGTCACGGCAAAAACAGATCGACAGACACTAGTCAGATGTCTAAACGCCAACACCAGCCTTTGACTAAAGAATCTTTTTGGAGTCTGTCCTTTTCCACATTTGCTGAATCAGAAGAAATGAGGATAGGTATGCAGGAAACAGCAGAGAGAAAGCAACTAAACAAGTCAACAACTCATGCAGGCTTTATTACCTGGCAAGGCTGTGTAGTGAGGTAGAGCACTCAACCCCGTACGTCTGAGACAGTTGCTTCCTGTGCTGGTTTTCAGTACAGAGCCACATATACCTTTGACCTGAATGTATTTGCAATTAAGGAAACATAAATCAGAACAAAGATGGAATTATTGCTCCTTTTAATTAGATGTAAAAAAGGATTGAAGGTAAACTTGGGCTGTGTATATAAATCACAATGATCTGCTCAAAAGAAGGAAAACAAACAACAGAAGAATTCAACTAAGATGGTCCCAGGAAAGAGCGTGGAACTCAAGAAACATGACCCTGGCTGAGGGGCGGACAGCAGGAACAAGACTTTCTTATCGAATGCAAAAAAAGAAATCTAGGAAGAGAAAGCACAGAGAGTGTAAGGAAAAAGATTCAAGGACAGGTCCTAGCCTGAGCCCCAGCACCCCTAAGCAGTTGCATCTTAGCCTGGGGGTGTATTAGCAGTGACCCGAATGGTTCAGTGAGGATCACTTTGCCACAGTATTCAGAGTTTAAAGCAACAAAAAGGAAAATTCCACTGTACTTAATCTTACTTTTAAAAAAGTAAATAAATAGCAGGGTATGGTAGAGTATACCTTTCATCTCTACACTCAAAGGCAGAGGCAGACAGATGTCAGTGAATCTGAAGACAGCCTGAACTGCACAGCAAGTTCAGGACAGCCAGGGCTACACAGAGAAACCCTGTCTCAACAAACCAAGTACAATAATAAATCACAATATTTTGTGTAACATTCCCTTCAGCAAACAAAACTTTATTTAATGTTTTCCAGGTTCGGAGCCATAATCTTTCAAAGAGAAGTTCATGTTCCCTGCCATCTGAAACCCCTGGCTGCCACAATGTTCTTAACTAAAGATAATATCCCTACACTTAAGTCAGACCTTTGAATGTACCTGTGAATGAAGGAACGTGGTTACTCTAAGCTAAATATCATGAAGCAGACTGGCAGAAAGAGGCCAGACTAACACTCGGAAAGACATAACTATTCACATTTAATGGTGAAGTTGCTATTTTGAAGAAAGGTGTGTTACTATGATTTTTTTCTATTATTAAATGCATGTCGTACTCACACTCAGGGGTCAACGTTCAGGAATCAGTTCTCCTTCCACCAAGTGGGATCTGGAGACGGAACTGAGGTCCACAGTCTTGTCAGAAAGAACCTTCACCCAGAGCCATCTAATCAGGCCCAGATAAGAATGTTTCTGGTTGTGGTGACAGTGACAATAATGGTGGTGCTGGTGGTGATGTGTGTAGACAAGAGGTTGGCAGCAGCTGTCTCCTTCAGGAACTCCCCAACTTAGTTTCTGAAAGAGTGTCTCTACCTGGACCCGTAGTTCACCGACTTAGCCAGAACAGGGATGGCCAGCAATGCCCAAGGGCCCTCCTGTTTCCACCTCCCCAGATCTGGGGTTACAGGACATGCTGCTGCTGTGCCCAGCATTTCATGTGAATGCACGGCAAGCCCTCTGCCATCCCCTAGCCCTAAAGAAAACCTTCATACTTTTACAGATAATTTTTTTCTCAGACAGGATGATTTTGTTTGATATCAAACCCACCTATTCCCAAGTAATTTCAATCGTACTGCTGTAAATGCTCGCAAAATTGTCCCCCCCACAAGGTAGGATGGGGACCAGTTGAGGCTGAGCTGTGATCACCCAGCTATGTCATGGATCTTGGCCTGGATTTGTAGGATGGAGACAGTGGGAATAGTTGGTTTTCATCTGCTAGAGATACCATGGACACCATAGGGAGAGGGTGTTCTTCTGTTTTTGTTGCCAGAGGAAAATCCCTACCTTGTGTCACCAAGAGTTGAAATTCATAAGGTCTTTCCATTAATAAATATTTGATACTTCACCATTTCATAATATCAAAGACCCTGAAATTCCCTCTAACAAGAGGAAAGACAGAAAAGACAATGACAGAGATGAATCATTTTCTAAAATCTACACCTACAATAATCTAGATTAAAATATAAATCTTGCCAAATAGCTGGTCTTGGCTTATTAAGTCATCATCCAGCATCCATAGGTACCCATAAAGCACCTCTGACTGGTTTAAGATGCAGAAGTCAAGGGTTTAGATAAGACCACTGTGGCAAGCCAGAGATCGCAAACTCCTGTCACACACAAGAGTTTCCTTATGACTCAAAATTAGCAAATATAATTCTTATTGTCAGAACCATAAGATAAAATCTCAAATTCATGCAAAAGCGGTTCTTTTATTTGTAAAATAATTATCATTATACTCTTAAGTCAATAATTTCAATTTTAGAAAGTAGAAAGCCGGGGGGGGCAGTAAATACAAATAAATGTGTGTGTGTGTGTGTGTGTGTGTGTGTGTGTGTGAGAGAGAGAGAGAGAGAGAGAGAGAGAGAGAGAGAGAGGGAGAGAGAGAGAGAGAGTGCTTGAGAGCTGGGGGGAGAGGGAGAGGGTTATAAAGCCACATAATTTAAAAATTGTACAATCCAGGTTTTAGTGAATTAAATGTAAAAGACAAACATTCCATGAGATCTCTTCCCCCCACCCCCACTTAGAAATCCGCCTGGGTCTACAGTCACAGAGGAGGCAAGGCAGTTTTTCTCCTTGTTTCTCTAGAAAATCCACACTCTCAAAAATTAGCAAATCTTTATGTTAAAATTGGGGGAAAGTTAAATTCATTCTTTTTAAATTTTTATTATCATTATTTTAAGGCAGGGTCTTACTGTGTAGCTCTAGCAAACCTCAAACTTGAAATTCCTCTACCTAAGCCTCCCAAGAGCTGGAATAACAGACATGTGCCCCCATATACTCCTGGAAGCTAAAGTATGTTCTTTCCAGTAGAACACCATCATTATTTTAAATATTTTCAGTGGGAAACTCTTTATTTCCCCCTTCTCAGCTAACAAAAACCATGGTTTAACCTCCGAAATAAGGGAAGGTTATTTCAATAAATAAAAGCTATTTGCTGGTTGTTTAACCAAGGAACAAACTGTATTTAATAATCTCAAGTGGAAAGTATGAAATATTATGCTTATTTTCATACCAACCTAAAGCAGCAGATTCAAAAATGAATTTGTGCCTACAGATATCAGTTCAAACACTCTTTCTCTTACCCCATGGCCGTGTCCCTCACGGTAATAAAGATTATTATATTACACCATGTATCATCTATCCTCACTCCCCGGAAATAAACCACAAATGTCTCTTTCAAGACTCTCAGGCATTTATTTTCTTAAACTGTGATGTTCGGATCCTGATCACTGTCAGGTTTTCTTGTAGCTCATGGGATGATAGAAAATCAGAGAGCAAGGCCCCAGACTGCTTTCACTTAACACGACAGAGCAGTAACAAAACCAAACCAAACCACTGAATCTGCTGGGAACAATCAGAACACCCAGCTGTTCTACAAAACAATTCCCTTATTACCATATGAAAGGGAAGAGACTTGGTCGCGTGAGAAACTCTGGATGCAGTTTTGAGATTCAGGCAACCCAAGAAGAGGGAAACTGAGTCAATCATTTCATTCTTAGTCTTTCTGTATTTTAAATTTTCCTTATGTTTTAGTTTTAAAACGTCCTCTGAAGCTCACATTTCTTGTTTTGTTTATGTTTGTTTTTTCTCTTCTGTGTTCATGTCTTATTTTCTTAGTTTCTTGTGTCCTGGGGATGGGAAGAGAGCAGGGCTGAGTGGCCAATCCCTCTACACATCATCACCCTTCACAGACCTTTCAAGCCCAAATTGAGGCTACATTACTAGCTTCCTACATCCAGTTAGCTGAACTTCTACTCCTGAGAAGCCGACAACGAACTGAGACACACCATCCAAAACCAAGAACCGCATCCCACGACTGCTCATCACACATCACAAGGACACCCCAGCCTCTGAGAAACACCATCTAAAACCAAGGACTGCTTCCTACGACTGCATATCACACACCATGGGAACACCGCACCCTCTGAATAACACTATGCAGAACCAAGGACCGCATCCTACGACTGACACACCGTGGAACACCCCAGCCTCTGAGAAACACAACTGCCTATCACACACCATGGGAACATCCCAGCGCCTGAGACACACCATCCAGAACCAAGAACCACATCCTACAACTCACACACCATGGTACACCCCACCTCAGCCTCTGAGAAACACGACTGCTCATCACACACCATTGAACACCCCAGCATCTGAGAAACACCATCCAAAACCAAGACCGCATCCTACGACTGCATATCACACACCATGGGTACACCCATCTCTCCTTTCCTCTGAGTATTTAGCTAATACAGCAGAACACCTGAACTCTGGATGACATGATCAGTATGGTTCTATTTAGATTTCTTACTAATTTAAAAGGTAAACCGGCAGTTGAGAAGGAAGGAACAAAAGCAAGAAAATGGTTTTAGAGGACAAAATTGTCCTTTGATTATTTTGTGTGAGTATCATGGTTCCAAAAGATTTGAACTAACCTGCAGTCGATTGTGTGACTTACAGAAGACACTAAACAATAAAGCTACTAAGTACGTTGAATGGCATGAATAACTTTCTACTGCAAAGGCTACACTTTGTTTAAAGAACTCAAGAGATCTGTGTCATAGCAGAATCTATGGCTCACACACTGACATCCTACTATTCATTTATATATATGTACCACTTTCATGATTTAATTTAGAGTCAGGAAAGAGGCAGGCAAACATAGATGGGAAGGAAAAAAAAACCTAATATGAGAAAAATAACTTTGGCAAAACCACCAAATGAATGAGGCCACCATATTAGATTTATTTACAAAAATCACCCTTTATCAGTGCTAGTGAAAACTGCAGCATTCCCTTATCCTTTGAGGTAGACAATTACAGGATGATATATATTAGAAAATAACAAACACAGCCATACTTGTTCCAAAACAAATATCCAAAGTCCAATGAAGCTGCCCAGTGATAGCCACCAAAATAATCTCTGGGTTGTTTGCTTTGAGTCATTTTTATAAGTAGCAGCCAGCCATTCATCTCTGGGCACTGTGGGGATGACTTTGCCACAAAAGCCACTTATATTTTTAGTAGCCAAAGTCTTGACAAATCAATTCCTAAGAACATAATTTGTTACAAATTGAAGAAAGCCTGAAAACACAGACCTTGGTTAAAAGGCTTCCGTATCTTCTTGTAGCTTTTCCAAGTTTAAGTATGTGGGAAGAATACCCATAAATTTAAGTCAAAACTGAAACACTTAGAATATTCCAATTTAAAATACATTAAAATGTGGCCTCTGAAAGGAAATGAAAATGGCTTTTTAAGCATATGAAAAGTTGTTCATCATCACTCGCAAGAGCAATGTGAGTTAAAAATGAGATACTATTTCCACCCACCGTGGCTGGGTAATAAATCACAGTATGGAGAAAGGAGTACTCTCATAGGCGGTTAGTGCAAGCACTAAGCAGCAGAGCCTCTTTAACAAGATATCTGTAAATGCCCATCAAAATTTAAATTCCACTTTGTGCCTTGAATCTTCAATGGTATTCCTTGGAATTTATCCTACTGGCATAGAAATTTAATTTCCTCTGTCAGCAAGAACTGGAGTATCTGCTTCAGTATTATTGGTGACTGCAAGCAAGCTCATTGTGTATCATTTTATATGGGTGTTTGCATTTTTTATTCAAGAAATTATAACATAATAGCAGAAGGGATGTAGCCTTTATAGTTGTCCCTAACACCCTATGAAGAAAATACTACATGGCATTGCCTAGGTTACTTTAGACCTTACATTACCACATTCAAATGGTTTGGCACCACTGAGGGATTCAAGTTCCTTACCATAAATCCCTCTGGTGCTTTAATAAGCAGAACTCTTTGCTGGACATCCACTTCATGACAACCAGCATTTCAGAAAAGTGCCAACTATTTCTTCATACAACCAGACCCAATAGAAATGGGACTGTCACTCGGAGGACCAGGACTGCATTTGCTGCACACTTAATACAGAATGGAAGCATGTGCTCCATGCCTTAAGCAGTCCTTGCCAAACGGATGCCTGAGATGTCCTATTGAAGCAGGCGGTGTCTGAACAGAACTGGATTTCTGCCTATAGAAACCCTGGCTGTAACAACTGCTGTGGTTAGTTTTAATTTTTCAAACTTCAAAATCAATTGCTTGCCAGTGATCTGCAAAGAGCCTGAACAACATGTTTAGACTTTGCCCTGTTGAGTTAGAGGAATGGAGGGTGGGAGGGAAGGAGACTAACACCCCACCGCTAGCCTCTAGAGAACGACATAACAGCCAAAGCATGGAACAGCTATAAAATAAACTTAACTCTTAGAAAGTTGGCCCCTTTGGGGGTTTTGTCATAGCAGCACAAGGATGCAACCACCTTGCTGCATGTAACACATGTGAATGCCCCTAAATGGACATAGATTTCACAAGCCTTTAATTTGTGAAAATCTGAGAGTTAAGAATGGTTAAGAATCACTAATTTTTCTAATGAAGACTCAAATCTTTTAAAACTGATATTCTAAATAAACCTGAAATTAAATTTTAGGCAAACAAAACACAAAAAGGCAGAGTATAAATTCCTCGAGGAAAAGAGTAATACAGACCAAGAATTTCACATAGCAAAGGTCTATCACTCCTCCACTGTTTACTCCAACGCTAATCACATCCTCCGGTCAGTACCAAGGTGCTTACAAAACTAACAAACTTTTCCCACTAAATACTCAAGTGTTTAGTATAAAAGTAATATGAAGCTGCTTATCTTCCAAGAATAGACCCAAAGAAAAAGAACCAAGACCCTAGGTTCTCCAGGGCAGCTCAACATGTCTCCACATCCCCGATGGCGAAACCAGCATCTCATCGATTCCACAAGAGAAGAACTGAGATTCCAGGACAAATGGTGTAGATGACAGCAGAATTGTCGCTCTGACCTGAGTTCATGACTTGCCTGAGTAAAGACCTGTAGCACCTTCTCTTCAGGAACACAAGACACAAGTTCGACCGGCAGTCTCAGTTGCATGACACACAACAGTAACAGATGCCTGCACTTGTAAGCACAGAGGGGAAGCCGACTTCAGCATTTAAAAGAAGAGACGGGAAGGGGAAATCATCTCTTGCTGATACAGATCTTTTAATCCCAGCATTCTGAGCAACACAATTCCAGCACTGATTCAAAGGTGATCACCAGTTTGTTTTTACAGGAAGTAACCAAAATGCTTCATGGACCAGGAAGGTATTGTTACTTGGGGGATGGGGTGGGGAATTACGATCCTTTTGCTTGAAATTCAAAGGTTTATTGCTCACTGCTCCCTTCTCTGCTAATCAAAACTTAAGGCCTCAAAATAAAAAAACTTTCTCCCATAATATATAGTAATTTTCTCCCTTAATATATTCATGAATATAAATAAAATTGGATACATATTAGTGAATATAAATGGCCTTTGAAAGATGCTCTTATGTTGTTCCTTTCCATCTAAGCCCTACTCTCTGATGCTTGAACTCAAGGATTGGCAGGATTAGGCAGAGACTAAACTATACCCATTGTTACCAGCAAGTTCTACTGTGTTATCTCAGTTTTAGAGGAAATTATCATCTGGGATCCGGTTTTAAAAGACCATCTGTATTCCAATAATCTCAGAAAATGTTACCTGAATCCATGTGCACCTGGACCAGAAAATTTTATTCTTTTAATAAAAATATATTTTTAATATTAAGGGGTGATTCAGTAGAGTAAAACAAGATATTTTTCTCTCCAGGAAAATGTACATAAAGATTTCTTTGAGACAGTTTGGAAAATAGTTATGATGTTAAAAAAGAAAGAAAGAAATCTAGTAAGAGGGAAATTTGACATATAGCTGTTGGTTTGGAGATTACTATTTAGAAAAAGATCTGCAAGTTTTCAAGATTCTTCTGGCAAAAATTCTTTGGAATCGTTTTCTTCTAAGGGCTGAAAAACATTTTTTAAGAGGCTTTCCAACTCTAAAAGTAACCTTCCTGATCTCAAGAAAAGCCAAGTTCAACTTTTAAGAGCACTGTGTACTTTCGGCATTAAAGAAAAAAGGGAAAGAGAAACAGCCAACAATGACTACTGCCCATCTTCTTAAACTGTGGGTGGCAAGCCCATTGCGGGTCATGTAACTGAATGTCCCGGCCATGGAAATCTGGCAACAGTAAAAAGCTTTTAGAACTGTAGTGATGGTACCATTGGTACTGCTGAGCTAGAAAAGAGATCTGTTAAGACCCCCAGTACCCACACACAAACACACACAAAAAAAGTCAAACATAGTGGTGCTTATCTGTAACCCCAGTGCTAGGGAACTAAAGCAAGAGGATCCCTAGGGCTTGCTGCCAACTAGTTGAACAAAATCAGTGAGCTCAGGTTTGTTCAGAGAACCTGTCTCCCAAGAAAGGTAGAGGGTTTGGAGAGATGGCTCAGTGGTTAAAAGCACATATTGTTCTTAAGAAGGACCTACGTTTGATTCCTAGCACCAACACGGCAGTTCACAACCACCCATAATTCCCATTCCAGGAGATCCGGTGTCTTCTTCTGATCTCTGGGTACCAGGCACATACGCAATACACAGGCATACGTGTGAGGAAATCACTCATACAACATAAAATAAGTACTCTTAAATTTTAAAAGGTGGGGTAGAGAACTGAGGAAGATGCCTGCCTGGCATTAACCTCCAGCCTTCATACGCACACACATATATCTGCATGCAGTTTCTGGTGTGCAATGAACAAAAATTACTACAAAGTCAAATGCATAGTCAATCTACAGTGATTCTGGCAGCACATGCCTCTGTTACAGGGCAAAGCTTCCTTGTAATCCTGAACACAGAACATGAGCACTTAACATTGTGGGTACATCACACCACACAACACCAATGGTTAAAGTGGGTTCACTGAACATACCAAATTTTTCTGTTGCTGTTGAAACATAACAGTATTTTTCTGATCACACCTCAGCATATTAAGTATCAAATCAGTATATCTAATATATTTGAGTTGTATTGTGTTGTGGTGAAATTGTTGACATTTCAGTTTCTGGCTTGAGTTTCATTTTCAAAAAAATCTAATGGACTTGGGTTTGAGATTAGGGCAGAATTCAAGTGATTTCTGAAATGGCCCTAAACATATTTCTGCCGTGATATATTTTTTATATAAATCAGCATTCTCAATATTCATTACTATAAAATCAAAAGACTGGTGAACTCTGGGAAAATGTTTAAGATGTTCTAAGTCTTTTAATGCAAACCATTTGGCCAAGATTCGATTCTTCATGTAAAAATAACGAAATACCTTCATCTCAATATGCAAATCTTACTTAGTCCTTAATAAGTGGCAGACTTATATGCATTCTGAATTCATGTTTTAAAATATACTTCTCTATGATTTATTATCTGTAATTTTCATTTACTCATCTATTTTATATTTCTACATTCCAAGCACAACTAAAAATCTCTCGGGTGATGGGCTCATCGGGGCTCACAGAGACTGAACTGACATCCAGGGAGCCTGCATGGGACTGGCCTAGGCACTCTGCATACATGTGACAGTTGTGTAGCTTGGTCCTCTTATGGGACTCCTAACAGTGGGAACAGGGGCTGTCTCTGACTCTTTTATTGGCTTTTGGGATCCCTTCTCCTCATACTGGCTCTTCTTGCCCAACCTTAATACATGGGTGGAGCTTAGGCTCGCTTTGTCTTGATATGCCATGTTTTATTGATTCTCATAGGAGACCTGGCTTGTCCTCAACAGAAATGAAGAAGGAGTGGATTACGGGGTGGGAACAAAGTGGGGATGGAAGGAAGGACTGGGAGGAGAAGAAACAGTGACCAGGATGTAAAATAAAAACAATTTATTAAAATATTTCTCAGGTGAAAAGCGTCATCAAATAGATGAAGTTTAAGAAAGCCATAAAGGCCCACTCATGCCTGAAGCTCTTCATAATGATTACGTTAGTACAAATGAGGAAGGTCTCATTTCTTTCACATACACACATCTGCCACATATATTAATGCAGTATTAAGGAATAAAGAACATAGCGCCTTTCCTGTCTGCCATCCCCCAAAATAGCCATTAGAAAGGAAAAAAAACCTATCTGGACAGAAAAATTTCAATGAAAGCAAAATGTCTTAAAAATCTATAGCTTTTAGATTTTACTAACACTAAGACAACAGTAAATTTTGCAATGTCAGTTAAAAATATTCTTAGCCAAAAAATGTGTATTGGTCCACAAGTGCTTTGAATATTTTCATAGAAGACAATTTAATCTCTACATATAAGATGAATCTATAGATACTACGATTTCAAATGAAATTGTAGCTTTTCCTTTGTAATGAAACTCACTGGAGTAAGTCCCTTAAATAAATTAGTAAGCATGCCAAATGATCTCTACAAGGAATATTCCACACTGCAAACATTTTAAACTTGTCAAGACGCATTTGAAGTTTAATAGGAAAATATCCACGGGCTTACAAGGCTACTTGGAGAAACACAAAGAAGGAAGTTAGAAGTCACGGAGGTCACTGGGAAAAAACACCAGTACAACAAACGACCAAAATAAACACTATAGCAGGATGTGGCACTGTCTTATCTCTAACCTCTAACCTTTCCACATTCTGGGATGACGTGCTTATTATAAAATATTCTACATCATAGTTACCTTTCCCTATAACCATTATCATTAACCTGATGACTTCAAGTCCATAATCCACAAATTCAATTACTTATCCAACAATATATCCAAAAAGCCTAAGGCACCACCTTCATAAAAATAAAACTACTGAGGGTACCAGGAATTATAACAGACCACGTTACTGCTAAGGGCAGGTAGAGAGGTAGCTTCTACACTACACTCTTGTTAATGATTAAAACAATTAAAAAGTTCATTTTAAAAAAAACTTCCTTAGTAAATGTATATTAATTCCCCATTTTTACACTTGATCTTATCCAAAATGCTGAGAAGCAATAAAGTCCAAAATTTTAACATTTTATAAAAGCCTGTTCTGTCAGGAACACACATTTCCTTGTTTCTGAAGCTGCTCTCCAATACCTATTTAACCCATCACCTACAAACTTACTAGGTAAAATCACTTCATAGCTTCAAATGCACTTTTAGCAGTTCAATCAAAAGGACGAAAACCTAGTGAAACAGGGCTGGAAAAGAAATGAATCCACATAATTCAAATTGGCCACACAATTGTGTAGCTAGGCAACTTCTCGTGGCAGGGTTCAAAGCTTTGCTAAAGTTTGCAGAGTAACTGTCTATGACCCAAGAAGGGGAAGAGCATGGTACCAAAGAATCCACTGTGCCCTACACAGCCCTAAGGCAGAGCTTACAGTGATGTGAATCTTCAGAAGCAACAAGTTGATAAATGCTAAAGAAAATGTTAAGTTCATGGCTACAAAACTATACAGAACCCTTCCAGACGAACTAAATACAGAGGACCCAGGAGTGACGAACAAATTTCAAGTCTACGTCTGAATTGGATCTTACGTGAGTCTGAGCTGTGCACACGGGCTGTCTGAGAAAGTTCATTTGAAGACAGGGTTGATGGCCTGGGTGACACTAATCTTACAGCAGATTTTACTCAATTCATCATCTTTATCTGTGCCACTGAACTGGCTAAAAACAAGCATCGTAAATGCTTATGCC
Source organism: Arvicola amphibius (assembly GCF_903992535.2). Classification (NCBI taxonomy): domain Eukaryota; kingdom Metazoa; phylum Chordata; class Mammalia; order Rodentia; family Cricetidae; genus Arvicola; species Arvicola amphibius. The sequence continues at coordinate 58,337,548 of NC_052052.2, read as the reverse complement.
AGCAATACCAATTGCAAGGACAAAAATATCCCATCTGATACCTACATCTAAAAAAAAAATTCTTCTACTTACAGCTCAAAAATCAAAAATAGATATTAAAAGAACTCAAGCATGTAATATAAATGAAATATGTTTCCATTCATTATGATAAAGAAAATTTGGACAGCAACTCTATTTTATGTAATTTTTCACATAACCTTCAACACTTCCAAAAACTTTCTATAAACTGACATAGCCAAGTGCAGGTCCTAGTCTTTAACTGTGTGCAGTTTGCTGCTTGTTTCGGGCTTTGTTACAAAGATATTTCTCCCATATTCAAACACACCTCCCAGTGGGAGGAAGCAGAGTCACAAGACTCAGGAAGCATATAAAACAAGACTCACAAGCCCATCCGTAAGAATTTAAAAGTAGTTGGCAAGCAATTGCACACGGAGAAGAGACTCTTGAAGAGCTGACCTTGGCTTGACTAGGAGCTCTACAAATGTGGATTTCATGAGTTACTGCCTTTGTTTAGCTGAGATTTTTGATATCTTTGAATTAACCAGGCTCATAAAAGTAACACCAGCCAATCATTGATTCTCTGAGTTCTCTTGGGCAGGATCATTTCTTTGGCCTGTTTTCAGCACCTTCTCAAGGATGAAGGTGTTTGTTCACATAAACCTAGAAGAAGTAACACAGGCAGCTTTGTCAAAAACACTTGATCTATTGAGATGTTAAGGCTGTTCTAACCAGTGATGTCATTTCAGATTTGCACCTGCCTAAGGGTTTGCCTTCCTCTGTATTCAAAACCATGAGTCCACAATTAAATCATTATTGTACTTTGTACTCTTTGGGCTCTTTCAGAACGTCAACGCATATACTAGCAAGCAGTATTTTTTAATAGGAACGATTTTTTAAAAAAAAAAGATTGCCACTTACCCCTCCTGCCTTCAGCAACTTTCTTCTAAAGTCCTCTGTGGGGTTATTGAAAGTAAGTTTCTCACAGCGGAGGTGATTCACTGGTGGGTGGCCTTCAAGATGCAGGAATAAGTCATAATCAAAGCGGACTTTCTTAGGTTCTTCCTGGAAGTGAAGGAAATTTAGAGGCAAAAGTAGAAAATTTTAAAACAAGATTTAATCACATATGGAACAGAAAAGTCCTAGACACTTAACAGTTGGGTCAAAGTAGTTCTTAAAAGGATTCTTCTGGGATTACAAAAAAGCAACCTACAAATACATGAAAAATTCATTTGTGTTAGGAGAAACTCACAATCTCCCCCTTGGTTTCTCAAGTAGACCACACCATGAACACAGCCACCCAATGGAAACCTAGGTTATTCCTTCTACCTTCAGCACCAAGATCAAGACTTCCATCCTACTGCCATGCTTACTACTGTCCAAACTATCACATATCTTACGTCTACTAGGCCTTCCAATGATGCATTCTTCTCAGTCCTTCCATCAGTCAGCCTTCAAAATGATCTAAATAAATCCAATGTCAACTTAACTTTTATTCCTTGGTTAAAATGTCATCAGTTTTCCATGGATATCAGCTTAAAAATATAATGAGAAATATATGCTAGAGGAGAGCCTTGGTAATTTGACTCTGGGATTCTTGTCTCAATATATCTCCCTCAGCTGCCATGCCTATGATTATATCTTCACAAAGGTAGTGGTGATTGCTTATCAACAATAAAGCTCAGAAAACTCATCCTCTGTTCTTTCCTTCATCTTCATCTCAGTCAAATTTTCTTCTAGATCTACCTAATCTTCCTCTTGTGATCCCGAGTCTCTGGACACTGTAACTACTTACTTCAGCTTAGACCATCATGACTTCTCATGCAGTCCTCTGCTTTCAAGCTTGCCTCAGGCTACACTCTATAGTGACAAGTGACTGACTTTTCTCTAAGGCAAAACAATCTGATTATCATTCCATTACTTTTTTTTAAAAAAGCCTTTAAAGGCTCATGGTTTTCAATGATACAATCTCATTTCTTGCAACAACTAGCATAGTCTTTTAGCACCTTTCCTACAATATTTTTATTTGCTTTCTTACAATATTCTCTCCTTCTTCCACACTTCTGAAGGTCTTGAAGTTCCCACACGTTTTGGGTTCTTAATGACTTTGGTTTTATGACAGAACGCTCCCATACCCGCCGTTATATTTCCCTACATGGCTAAGTATGTTAGACTATACTGACAGAGATCTAGCGAAGTATAAGCTCCTCTGTAGAGGCGTCCTAGCCTACCCAATGCAACCTGAATTAGACATCTCTCATATACCCCTTTTCTACTAGCATAATTATCACACTGAATTATGATAATTTTGTCTCATTTCACCTCAACAATGCAACCTTGGAATTAAGAAGTCAGGTAGTAGTCCACCTTGAATTTGGAAATATAATCGATAAAGACATTTTTAATCAATTTGTTAACATCTAGCAATAACAAATGTTCATCATATTTGACTCTTGTACTAAGAATCTCTTTAATAGAAATATTCAAATATAAGTGCAAATATTCATGGTGCACTGATTACAACAGAAAAAAATGAATGAGCTACATTTTGCCATAGACTATAATTCAGATATCTTATAGATTTATTTATTTTACTTCATGTATATGTGTAGGTATATGAGTGAATCTATGTATACCCACAAAGGTCAGAAGAGGGCATAAGATCCTCTTTAACTGGAGTTACGGAGTTGTGGGGTAAGGAAAAGCAAACTGAGGTCCACTACAAAGGCAGTAAGTGCTCTTAACCACTGAGCCATTTCTCCAGCCTCTGCATTTAGATATTTTAAATTGTTACTCGGAGATATATATGTAAGCAAACTAAGGGAAATACACAGAAAAATATTAAAGTATGGCATATTATGACCCAGCCAGGCTCTGTTCTGTGCTGACATGTTTTAACATGCAGACACATGGAAAGAACTTCAAAACAGTTATGTCAAGTACTCAACAATTATTGGGTGGAGTTAAGTAATTTGGTAATTTTATTCCACACTCTCTTCATAAAAACATGCACTCCTGTGTACTTTTAAAGAAAAATATATTGACAAATATAACTAAACCCCACTAAAGAATAGAAGAATGGAGCAGTAATAGTAACCACATGAGCCCTCAGAAGGTTTAAACAATACAAAGAGCCATTACTTTTCAGAAAAACCTAAGGATTCAGACTAAAGAAGTGCTTCTGAATCCTGGGTGCAATTTTCTCTTAAAGGTGTTTTTGTTGTTGTTGTTGTTGTTGTTATTTATGTTTGTTTTTTGTTTGGTCTTGCTTTTTTTTTAATTTAGTGAGGGAAATACGCCCATAACGTTGTGTTCTGGTCAACTAGAAATCTCTGCTTAGAAGACAGACATCGATATGATGTTAAACTTTGCTCCTGAGAAAAGATTACTCCTCAAAGTTCAAATAAAAGGAGCTAGAGATGTGGCTCAGCAGCTTACAAAGCCCCAGGTTCGACTCCCTGTGAATGGTGGCTCACAGCAGCTATAACTCCAGGAGATGGAAGAGCAACCATAACTATAGCTCCCGAGTAGCCGGTGCCTCTTTTGACCTCTGAGGGGACCAAGCACACACATGATACACAGACACACATGCAAGCACTCGAACACATAAAATAAATCTAGATAAGAAAAGTATGAATTTGTTATAAATATAAGACAAATATGTTCCTTGGAGAGGCAATCTGCTTTGGTGACATCAGATTTCCCCTCACTGTACACAGGCTCCGGTCCCTGTCATTCCCTCACACACTGTCTCTGAGAACAGATTGAGAGAAAGAAGCATGGAGTCTTTTCAAACTAGAGCACCAGAATTGAACGAGGTTCAATGTGAATGCTGTTTTAATCTTCTGAAACACAAGTGTTTTTCATAGACAGGCTGGCTTTATTATACTCAAATACAAAATGACACTCAGAGACCCAAGAGAACAACCTAGACTCTACTAGCCCCCTTGACTCTGATGTCTCCAATCAATGAACAGAACTAACGACACATTCATCAGAGCAAGCCCAAGACTGGGAGAGTACAGAACCATTACTACAGTGCACACACACTTCAAGACCACAAATACTTATAATAAGAACAATAATAAACACTCAAAATGAAACGAAAATTCTGCAGAAATGTCCTACAGTTACTAGATAGTTTCCACATTAGTCAGCTCAGTCAGAAGTAAACCAGTGTGTCTATCTAGACTGCAAGGAGAGTATATGAAATCAAATGAGCCAGTCTCAGAAGACAAGCACTGTATGACTCATTTACAAAAGGCATTTAAAATCGTTATGCTATCAGAGTCATAAAATAGAAGACTAGTATAATAGCTGCCAGAGTCTTAGATGAGGGGGTGATATCAACATTAGCACTGCATTTCAGGATACAAAACAAAGAAGTTCCTGGGGTCTGCTACAGTCCTGCATCTATCAGAAGCAGCACCGTAGTTCACATGCCAGAGCTTTTAAGAAGGTGTGGTAGCACATGCTTCCAACCCCAACCCAAGCTGGCCTGGCACTCACTACGTAGACCAGGCCGGCCTCAAACTCATAAAGCTCTGCCTGCCACTGCCTTCCACGTCCAAGCTGAAGGCAGTGAGGTATCAGATTCACTGAGTGGCAGAGAGTCTGCTCAGTCACAGTCCCTCTCAGAGAAAATCAGAGCTTCACTCTTTGAGAGAAATGCTTTGGGGGTGAAAGCCTAGACTCTTCCAACAGTATAATCCAAGCATTGAATAAAATTAGAACACTAGTTATGAAGGTACGACAGGACGCAAGAAGCCTGACATCATCTTCATTAATTAAATATCCACAGCAATAAAAGGCAGTGGTTACGACGGGAGGAAAGGCTCCGAATTCCTTCTCATAAACACAATCATTTCAAAACACATTGTAAAGTAAGAAAAGGCATTTCTCCAAAGACTATAAATAAATGGACAATAAGCATATGAAGAGATGTTCAACATCATAAGTCTTCAAAGAAATGCAAATCAAAACCACAATGAAGAGCGGTTTCCCAACTACCAGGATAATTATAGTTAAAAAGAAAACAATGAACATAAAAACCATTAGAAAAATTCAAACTTTTTATACTGCTAAAGGGAATATAAAATGCACTAAATGGCATGGTGACTCTGAAACCAATTAGTGGTTGCCCCAAAAGGTAAACATAAGCACATACACACAATAGGACTATATGATCCCAGGGGGATTTCAAAACATAGATTGACATGAAAACCAATAAATGACTATTCAGAGTGGCATCACTCCTAAGCATCACAAAGTGGAGCCAAGTCAAATACCTATCATCATACAAATGAAAAGCAAAATGTGAATTATTTAGGTGAATAGAATAGTATTCAGGTATAAAAAAGAATAAATAATAAGATATCTCATAATAAGGATGAATTCCCTTTCAAAAGTTCTTATAAACTTAGTAAGGCACTGAGCCTCTGCTCAAATTCAAAGTAAGAATCCAAACAAGTAAGTACAGAAATATGTTCTTCGTCAAGCATGTCTGTGTCTTTGTGTCTCTCTGTGTGTCCCTCTGACAGTCTGTCTCTTTCTGTCTCTGTCCTCCACCCGTGTGTGTGTGTGTGTGTGTGTGTGTGTGTGTGTGTGTGTGTGTGTACCCTAATTAATAGGGGTTGAAGATTGGTAAAAGATGACATGGCAGAAGTGTGGCACATAGACACATAAGGTGAGAAAAAATACGAAAAATAAAACATACCCAGTCACTAACACATTCTTATTTTATGAGATGAGATTAGTGTAGCTTTATAGTCACAAGGAAATCTTTGATGGGTTGAAAGGCTGAGCCTTGTACACAGGGAAAAGCCACTGTTGGTGTGGAAAGTACTGAGTGTTAAAGAGTGGCTCGTCACTGCTTTGACCCTGTGCACCGAAGCCATTCAGCATAGAAGATCCTAGGCTGCACTCTGGGGACGCTGCTTGCGTAAATCTGGCGGACTGGGAAAACGTCTTTCTCAGCTGCTCTTAGGAGCTGCTGCTGCTGCTGTCCGCAGGACCAGACTTAATGGAATATTGACTCAAAGAACAGAATTCTGTTTTCTCAGTTGCTTTTTTCATTCGTTTTGAAAGTGAACTGTCTCACTTTAGGGCACACTTAGAAACTACGATACCTTTGAATGAAAAGCAAGGAACAGCATTATTTAAAAGCTGCAAGCACTATTGCAGGCCTGACATGAGGCTGAATGCTTTCCCGGGAGGTAAGCAAAATCACTGATCCATGACTACAGGGCATAAGCAGCAAGCAGTAGCTCTGGCAGGCGGGCATGGGATCTTAGTGGTAGGTGTACAAGCTTCACCACTCACGCATAGCCCACTGCAGCTTATGCTGCTGATTCGGCTCCTTCTTGTCTCCAAGGGTACAGCACAGAGAAAAAAGACAATCATCTATCATGTTTATAAACAAAACCCAGAAAACTAAAAAAGCTGCAAAAAGCCCAGCACTGAATAAATGTTTACTTATGAATGAGATAATGTTATATCATCTACCTACTCTCTGAGGTGGACACACTCCTACCTCCCAGATCATGAATAAGGGAAGCCCCACAAGGTTCAGCAATCACCCATGTCATAGGGTCTGCATATTCTGCTCCAAACGTAGTGCTGACATCTTTTCCATGAAGTTGAACGGATAATACCTTAGGCTTCAATAACTTTATATACTGATCATGTATGTTTTTCATCTAAAGATAATACAGGATTTTTTGTAATCCTAAATATGAAAGCAAGACCAGGAACATTTCCTGGAAAACCTCTAATTCCCCCTTTCTGCTGTACAAACATCTCCAATCTTGTTCAGAATGGTAATCATTCTACCAAGGAATATCTAGTGAATTTTATATAACCTGACTTTATATTACTGAAATTGTTTTTATAGCCATTTCCTCTATGATTAAAGAGTTGTGGTAACCAAAATTCTACAGTCAAGTTTAGCTTTAACATTATATAGTATTAGAAGTTTTATCAATGGATTAGCTTAAAACATTATTTATTTGGTTAACAGAGGATCTTCTGAGAGATTAATGGGTAAGGATTACATACCTTGTTTTTAAAATAAACTTCAATTGGCAATATGAAACCAGCATACCCAGACTCTTCTACTTTGTAAGGTGGGTCTTTGCACACTGCAAAATTAAAAAAGAAAATAGGAAAGGTAAGACTGGCAGACAAAAATACATTGCTATAAACATTCTACCATCATGAGCATGCCCAATTGGCCCTTTCCCATTTCACAGTAAGTCTCTGATTCCTTCTTTTCAGGGACCTAAAACAATAACTTTCCTATCCATATTTTTAATTAAAATCTGGGTGAAGTATAGCTCATTACAGTCAACAATGGTCACAGTGAGTGACTTAGTTATAATTCTCCGAAACAGGACAGAGCCTGTAATCAAAGCTAAAAAGAACTAAATGAACTAAAGAGTTTCCTAAGTAAAGAAACAGCCAAAACTGGGAGTTGAGGAAACTCACTCCCTGCCTAAGCCACTGTTCTCTGAGATGTCCTGTGTGGTCTCTTTCCTCAGAGATCTGAAACCCAGGCTCTGTCACTTCTTCTCATGCATACTAAGATTCAATGTCTCCATTTTTCCCAAGCCACCAAAAAATAAGTTTTAATGAGATCCACCACAAAACTCCCAAAACTCAATCACATGGTAAGACTATAAATGATCTTCACATTTCCTAGACTAAAACAAAATTAAAGCAAGATCTTGGAGAATTAGAGACCTTGGGAAATGAAATTCATTCCTCTAAATCAATCACAAGCCAACTGAATTTATTCTTGCAAAGTGTTGTGGGCTGGAGAGTCAGGAGCTCTTGCTCCCGGGTTCACTATCTAGCGCGCACATAGCATCTTACAACTTCAGTTCCAAAGGATCTGTTGCTCTCTTCTAAACTTGACAGGCTCCTGCATGCATGTGGTACACATATGTGCTCACACAAGCGCGCGTTCGCGTGTGCCCACACACACACAGTACACTAAGTATCTTTAAAAGAAGGTGGTTCCATAGTGTAACAAGGTAAAACTAGATGTACTAAATGTCGAGATGCACTCCAGGACGCCCGCCCTCATCAGCAGCCCAGGTTTCCCACCACAGCCCTTGGGCTCCATTCAAACTCTGGCTTCCCTCAGACATGCACAGCACTTCCCACCTACACTCAATGCTTCTGTCCACTCTTCCTTCCTTATCTAAACCGCAAGTTCCTCACCAAGTCTTCCTGGGCCACAGAGTACCTCCTTACACCCACCCGAAGCATTAATTATCTAAACACTACTCTGAAGCTAAACAGAGTTCCTTCGAACCACATACTAAAAACCCAGCCTGTTTATTCCCCTTGCCTCATGGACAAGGTAAAAACAAACCCTATTTTACCTTGAGAAGTTAAAGCTAGGTCAGGTGGTCAAGGTGCAAAAGCTGGCACACCTGAGTGCCAACCTATGACCTAGTTCAATCTCCAGTCTTCTTCTCCAAAGTTGCCTTACTTCCTTGAATCTTGGAATCCTCCTCTAAACAGTTTGAAGAACAAGCATGGTGGCTGCCATATACCTAATGTCTCTGCTCCCCCAAATTCTCGTGATAATATTCTAATCTCTGATGTTAATGGTTTCACAAGAGTCCTTTGAGAGATGATCAAGTAAAGAGGTGAAACCTTCATGAATGAGTTTACTTTGTATTCCCAACCCTCAGAGAGGCTTCTATTTGCAGTAGATGAAATTAACACAGAGATCCACAACAGGCTAAGATTCAGAGACTATGAGACAGTAATGGAGCATCTAGAATGTACCCCCTTTCCTCAAGGTTTGGGATGGTTGCAGATGAAGGAGGAAAGAACTATAGGAGCCAGGGACAGTGGATGAACACAGAGAAACAATACCCTCTGGACACAACATGAAGCTGCATACGTGACTTCACAGCAGCTGAGGTAACCCCTATGCAAACCAAACCAAGACGAAACAAACCACAGGACAGACAGGGGAGAAGGATATGGAACCTCACCCCGAGCTGAGGGGCTATTCGCAGTTGACAACTGTCAGGAGTTTAGCCCCTATTAGATCGACCATGCTCTAGATGGTTACAGTTCTGTGCATATCTGGACCTCATCAATTGGACATGATGGGTGTCGGGAGAAGAGGGGACACAAACTGGGCATGGAGGGATGGTGAAACTGAGAAGAATTAGGGGAGAGGATGAAAACTGTCAAAACTCAACTCACTGTGCAAAATTCCCAAAGAACTACTAGTAGGAATGTGGTCCAAAAATTCTCTGATCACTTCCCCTGTGTGAACCCACAGCAAGAAGCCAGTCAACAATCCTAAACATCTGAATATGCACATAGCAAGACGCCAGTCAACAATCCTAAACATCTGAATATGCACATAGCAAGACGCCAGTCAACAATCCTAAACACCAGAATCTGCACATAGCAAGACGCCAGTCAACAATCCTAAACATCAGAATCTGCACATAGCAAGACGCCAGTCCACAATCCTAAACATCAGAATCTGCACATAGCAAGACGCCAGTCAACAATCCTAAACATCAGAATCTGCACATAGCAAGACGCCAGTCAACAATCCTAAACACCAGAATCTGCACATCGCAAGACGCCAGTCAACAATCCTAAACACCAGAATCTGCACATAGCAAGACGCCAGTCAACAATCCTAAACATCAGAATCTGCACATAGCAAGACGCCAGTCCACAATCCTAAACATCAGAATCTGCACATAGCAAGACGCCAGTCAACAATCCTAAACATCAGAATCTGCACATAGCAAGACGCCAGTCAACAATCCTAAACATCAGAATCTGCACATAGCAAGACGCCAGTCAACAATCCTAAACATCAGAATCTGCACATAGCAAGACGCCAGTCAACAATCCTAAAGAGAATCCTCACATCAGAATATGCACGTGACGGCACCTTGACATCAGACTTCAGGCCACCAGAATTGCAAGGTGTTTCTAGGCTGTCAGGTCCACTGTACTGTTACTACAGCTTGAATGAACCAAGCAGATGATCCATACACCCATTGCAGCAAGGGGCTCCACATTCTCATGCAAGCCAATCACCACATCACCCCTCAGATGAAAGCAAAATGGAAACAGGAAGAAGAAGAAAGGCTTGGGTTTGGAACACAGGACTGTGAACCACAGCTTTGGGATGGAGATCTGTAGGAGGTTTCCGCTTCCTTCCCCTCGAACAGGGAAAAAACACCATCAATACACCTGTAAGCACTGCTGCAGAGTGCCAGGTGTGCAGGCAGGGAACACTACAAACATGGTTTTATTTTTAAAGGAATGTTGGTGATACACATGAATATTGGACACACACGACACAGATAGGAATATGGCTACACAAAAGTGAGAGGTCCACGAGGGTCTGTTTTGTTTTTTCTTGACAGTGTTTAACCGTGTAGGGCAGGCTAGCCTGAAAATCTTGGTCCTCCTGCCTCAATCTCCTGAGTACAAGGATTATAGATCGAAATGTACCACCAAACAAGCTGAAGCCAACATGTTAACAGCCAACTATCTCTGTTAGCCCACCTGATAAAAATCACCTCCCAAAATGACATCAGAAAAAGTCAAGAATTAAGCAACTCACTTTATTTTGTACATTTTTCTAATTAAAAGAAAAAGAAAGAGCAAAAGGATCCAGAGTAGTGGCAGTCACTCATCCCCTGACCACCTGCCAATCTTCATGAATATTCAAATGACCTGAAGACTGGGGTGAACACGCAGCCCCACCCAGTGCCGGTGGCTGGCATCATTACACGCGTGGCCTTTCTAAACTGTGGGGCCTTTGAAAATGGCAATTTCGGTGTATGAAATCCTCAAAGAATTAATGAAATTATTTTTAGACAGCAGTTTTGGTGTCCAGGTTGCTTGGGATTAATCATGCCAGTGTCATTTGAAGGAAGTTTATTTTGTGGGCTTTGGCACCCGCCAGGGAGTTATGGCTGCTCCTCTCTGAACCCTTTTGTATAATTCATTTTCTCTATTCTGCATGCGAATTGCTCCAATTATAGGAAACAGCTGTTAGTGGGTACATCTTCGAGTTGAAAATCTTGGGATTTTTTTTCCAGCCTCCTAAAGGAAGCGATCTGCTGTGTACTAATGTTCTGTATAAGTCTGTTCCCATAAGAAAATATATTTATTAACTTATACCTCAATTATTTTTAAATGTAAAATTTTCACTTACAACAAACAATACATATACAGTACCCTGAATTCTTAACTAGAAGGAAACAGTAAGAGCAGCAAGGTGGCTCAGCCAGTTAAGGCACTTGCCACAAATATGACTCCCTGAGTCCAATCCCTAAAACACACACAAAGAAGAGAACCAACTTCCTCTGATTTCCACACATATGTGCATGAACACACACAAATAATAAATTTAAATATAATAAAAAGGTTTAAAAGACAAATTAAAACTGTGTCTATGTGTACAGATGTACATACGCGTATGTTCATACAGGTATGCGTGCATGTGCCTTTGAAAGCCAGATGTCAACTTTGGGTTTCATTTCCCCCCCTCACACACCATGCGCCTTTGTATTGTTTTGTTTTTGTTTTTTGTTTGTTTGTTTGTTTTGAAACAGGATCTCATTATGTAGTCCTGGCTGTCCTGGAACTTACTATGTAGACCAGGCTGGCCTGCAGCTCACAGAGATCTGCCTGTCTCTGCTTCCCAAGTGCTGGGATTAAGGTGTGTGCTACTATGCCCAGCAATGTACCAATTTTTGAGACAGGGCTTCTCACTGACCTGGTACTTGATTAAGACTAAGATAGTTAGACAGCAAACCTCAGGGATCTGCCTGTCTCTCCCTCCAAAACTGGGATTACAAGAGCATACCACTTCGGCCAATTTTAACATTGGCTCTACAGATCTAACATTAGTCTTCAGGACAACACAGCTAGCACTCGTCCAACAGAGCCATCTCCTTGCCAGGTTTAGATCAAACCAACATAAGAAAAAAAAGTGATTTAAATACATAGTTCTTTTCTGAAAATCGGGGAGCTTTCTTCACTCGAGAATGCTAGAACCCTAAACATGGATGTCTGGTTTAGTTCTAGAGAAGAAGCAGGATCAGACTTGAAGAGTCAGTAGCCAGTGAGGGTGGTACTTTCCTAAAGCAACTTCTTCAAAACAGTAGGCACAGCAGAGACACGAACATGCAATGTGTGGCATAACGCTAACTGCATGTATTGAACATGGGCCTATTTTATTTTGACCTTGGAAAATCATACAAGGGGAAGAAAGACACACAGAAAGACAAAAGGCCATAACTTTGTTCCCAAAGAATAAGACAAATCCATATACTTACTAATGAGTAAATTTTAGTATTTTCATTTATGAAAAAAGGTCTGAAAAAGGAGATACACCTAGTACAGAAAAAGAAAGTTTCTTAGATGAATAAACAAACTAGTGGTCACATAACAAATTATATATACAAAATAAATTTAATTCATACAATAATTGACCCGTTTTTTGTTTTAAAAAAGCTCCATGAAAATCCTTTATCAAATCCAAAAGACCTTCATTTAAGCATTGACGATACTATTAAGCAACACCTATCTCGCTATTTCTCAACAAAACAGCTGGTAAATTCCCTTCCAGAGCAGTTCTCTAGTCTATGTGCTTAGACACTATGATTTATGCTGGTCTGAATACTTCTATAAACACATGGCCCTGCTGCCCATTGATAATTATTGGTCTTACTTTATTTACTACGCTGAGCCCTTCAGGAAAAAAAACACACCAGTCTCCTTATATAGAGACTGGTTATTATCACTGCTTTGTGTCAAGTGTTGCTTCCAGCTTACGCATTTTTAGACTCCTTCCCTTCCCAGTTCAGGTCCACCTCGGCAGAGTCTCCAGAAACGGGGAACACAGTGCCCGACATAGCTCATCTCCTTGTCCCAGCGTCTGAAAGTCTGGCATCCACATCTAAGAGTTGGAGCATAAGGGGATAGCTTACCACGCTGTCCCTAAACATGGCCTATGCCTGTGCAGTGTGACATTCTCAAAAGAACAAAAAAATCAACCGTTGGGTTCTGTATTTGTTTTTATAAGAACATGTAGACTCATATTTATAAGTCTCCCCCCGCCCCCCTCGCTAACACACAAGAAAGAGAAACACACACACATGTTTATTCATCACTGCTTCTATTTGGCCAGTTTCTAAACAACAGACAAACGAAATTGTCTCCCTTTGTCTTTATTACATGTTTTTCATTTTCCTGAAAAGGGATTAAAGATAGCATCGGGCATTTTTGACTTGTATTGTGGAGTTTTTTTACCTTACTCATTTTGAAAGTTCATGTGCAATCCTGAAATATAATCCTTTCCACATGCAACAGACAACTATGTATGAACACAAACATTTTTTATAAAGCTTTAGAAACCCCGACCAAACACAGCCCTCTGACTGGAATAGAAGCGGACCACAATTTATTTCCTTCAGATTTACCACACAGACCAACTCAAAGAGCACCGCCTCCAAAGAGCCTTCTGCTAACACTGTGACGCCAAACGTACTCTCTATTTCTTATCATACCAAACTAGTTAGTCCTGATGGAACTGTTACCATCAACCTCTACCCAAGGCACAGTCTTTCATTTATGAAACCCGATTGAATTAATAAAATGTAACTGTAGTGTAACCTTTAAAAGGAGGAACTGTACAGGCCTAGGCGCTAGGAAGAAAAGAAAACAGGACAAGATGTCAAGCAGAGTATGACAAAAGACATCATATACACAGCGTTTTTGAAAATGGTGGCACAAGATAATACAGACACAGCCTGTGGGGGTGGTGTAAATTATGTCACCGTGCTCCAGGACAGCCCTAGATCTAAAGTATGAGCTCCCAGCTCTAAGACGATCAAATTGCAAAACTCTCAAGGACTCATATGATGACTTCACTTGCTGGTAACTTAGAAGTTTACATACGTGTTTGGAATATCTTTAGCCTCGATGTGTGTTCTAATATGTATAGGGAATGTCCACCATAGGATCATGTACTTGATCTGAACACTTGGTTCAGGTCATTGGGAAAATGATAGAACCTTTAGGATTGGGGCTCTCAACCTTCTTCATGCTGCAAACCCTTTAATACAATTTCTTATGTTGTGGTGACCCCAACCATAAAATTATTCCCTTGCCACTTCATAACTGTTACACTACTGTTATGAAAGTTAATGTAAATGTCTGCTGTGCAGGATAGCTGGTGTGCGACCCCCAAACCCAAAAATTGGTTCTCAACCTGTGATCCACTGGTTGAGAACCATTATTTTAGGAGGTATAATTTTGCTGAAGGAAATATGTCACTGATGGTGGGCTTGGAGAAGCTGTAGCTTCTCCCCACTTCCTGCTCTCTCTGCTTCCTGTGTGTGGATAAGATGTGATCACTCAGCTACAGTGGCAGCAGCCATGGTTAAGCTTCTCTGCCATCATAGACTCTCCCTCAGAAATCATGAGCCCCAAATGACTTCTTTCTTCTCTAAGTTGCTCATGGTCACAGTAGTTTATCATCCAACAAAAAAATGACTGGTATGTTCCCCAAGAGGGAATTCAGTAGAAAGCTGTTTGTTATCTACACTGTGTTTTGTTGCAGCTGACATGGTGCCGAGGATCTTACTGAGGTCTTGGGTAGGTTAGGCAAGCACTCTATCAACTGAGTGACCTCTCCAGCCTTTCAACAAAAATTCTGCCAGAATTAGCCAAGCCCAGGTAGCTAAAACTTAGTCAATAAATTTCCTTTTAAGAAAATACAACCTTAAAACAGGACTCCCTTCAAAAACATTTATTCAAGGAACTTACTGTGACAATATTTGTTAAAACCAGCAAAACAAAAACTGTCCCAAACTAGAAAACAATATGAATTGCTAGGAAATAGTCAACAATCCTTCAGACTAATGTTGATCCTTCTCCTAGCAACTTGGCCTACATTTCCTCCAAAAGTGCATGAAACTGCTCTTACAATTATAAACAAATAGCCCAATGGAAATACATTTCCAGGCTAATTGGATGGGAAAAGCAAAACTCCATCTTTAGGAAGTTCATATCAGAGACAAACCTAATTTTTATGCAGAGTTATTCAGACAGAAACGCGCTGAGATTTTTATCCCATGGAAGACGACTATCCTAGCACTTGGTAGGCTGTGGTGAAAGAAGTGTTAGATGACAGGGTAGGCCACACATGGGGAGCTACACTTTTCCTCAAAAGAAAAACAGAACAAACAAAAAAACAAAAAGGTAAGAGGTTTGGGGGAAAAACCCCTTATTTCACACAAACAGTCATATCTCAGGTCTCTCTGAAAAGGCAGCATTTGGTAAATAGAGAATGACCTTCCAAAGAAGCAACTGAGAAATGTTCCCACTGTTAAAAGCTCTGTAGCTTTTACATTTTTATTCTAAGATTAATTTTTGCATATTTTATGTATATAAGGGTTTTGTTTAGATGTATGAACGTGTGTGTTTCGTGTATGTCCCTGATGCCCATGTGTGCAGAAGAGGGTGTCGGAGTCCTGGAACTGGAGCTATAGATGGTTATGAGCTCCCTCGTGGGTGCTGGTAATAGAATCTAGTTCCTCCCTAAGAACAGCAAGTGCTCCCAACTGCTGAGCAGCTCTCCAGCCCTTCGCTTGCATTTTTAAATCAAGTATATAAAAGGCCAATAAGGGGTATTATTTTAAGTATCACCTAATGCTTTCACTATGCAGAAAACTCCTCTGACACTGGTTTTGACCCAACCTTGCATCCCAGATAATGTTACAACTGAGGCTGCATTTTATTCTGAGGAAGGAAACGAGGATAGGGGAAGAATAGAGAACACGCACACAGAAAATACTAAGGAAGGGACCTACAAAGAGACAAGAGAGCAGAGCAACAATAAGAAAGGCTGAAGCAAGGAGCATGGGACTAAGCAGGTATGTGTAAGAGTTAAAAGAAAAACAAGACAAGGGCTTTGGGGGGATCTTGCAAGAAAAGAAATAACTTTTACAATGACACAGGAAGAGGCACAAACAACCACAGAGAGGCCTGTTCTTACTCCACCTCTCAGAGCTCCTTCAGCTCTTACCTGGTTTCTCCTGTCTAAGGTGAGGGACACTCGTTCTTTCCTACAAACTGTCTAATCGGACTTCTCATCCATTACGATTCCACCTTGTACTGGTTGTACAGATTTGCCTGTCATTTCAATCTCATTTCTCGCACCTTAAACTTTCCAATGCTACAAACTTCAGAGAAAGCAATGGGTCTTAAGATTTGATAACTAGACATATTCTTAGAAATATGTATAATGCAGTTTTGAATGATGAACTTTAAATAAAAACCTGCCCCTGTTCCTGAACAGTACAAAAGCAGCATCTAAAACTGAAGAATTTTAGCCATAAAAAAAGGCAGTTAGTTTTAAGGGCAATTTTTCAAAAATAAAAGATCACAAGTGCAAAGCTATTTTCTTAGGGTAAGAAAACCACGTGACAATGGGGGAAACACATGTTTCAGAAGGGGAGCACAAGAGTGGTGACCATTCAGAATACTGGGAGAGAAAAGTTTATTTTCTCAAGCATAACCCCACATTAAAGATATACCTTCCAACCAAAATGAGTAGGTTTTTCCCTTTAAATCAGTAGTGTCTTCAGAGTTACTTTTAAAGGCAGAACAATAATATTCTCTCCTAGTGCTTACAATTCAATTTCTTATTCTGATGCGTTATTCTTTTCCAAAGGCAGAGAACAATAAATGGTGACATACGCAAGAGAGCTACCAGCTGTGCTCGGGTAACAGACATGGCCATGCATTATGAAGTAATCAAATATAATAAATCAAATACAAAACCCATTTCCAACAAAAATAAACAGCTGAGACCACCACAATCAAACTTCACAGAGACACCAAAGGAGGGCAGTCCAGCAAGGGCAGTAACTTAGCTTTCTCTTCTCAGTTTCTGCTTTATTCTCTTTCCAACAGTGGAAAAATGCTTCCAGAGAAGGATCAAAACCTGTCCGAACTTTACAGAAAGGGTACAGAGGAGCAAGACTTCTTTGCAGCATCTTATCAACTCGACGCTTTTGGTCTCTGTGCAGCGGTCAGCACTGAGTAGCTTATCCTAGCAGAGGAACTGCTTTAGCTCCAAGAAAAACCAGAATCAAAGAGCAGGAAAGAAACACAACAACAACAAACCCAAAACCTCTTGTTTAGCAGAAAGAAACAATGGTATCCAAACAATAGACAGAGAGCAACCATCCCCTAAATAAACAAGGGGATGGGTGGGGAGTACAGAAAAATGAGACAGAACAGGAAGTTGGAACATAAGGAAGTGGGTGAAGATGCTGCTGGAAATCACTACAGTGCCATTTAAGAAGGCAAGCATGCTAGAGCACACGGCTGCAGATTCTTAAGAGCTGGTATTTTGCTCACCTAAATCAAGGGCCCATTGGGAAACCAAGTTCAGCAACAGACTTATGGCAAGGGGGAGAGAGATAGGAATGGAGGAAGAGTGGAACCAATGGACAGACAAAGAGGAGTTTAGTGGTCAATTAGTACTCAGGGCTGCTGAAAAGGGCCTCTGCTTGTAAATCCAGCTTGGACACTCACATGATAAATTCTGGTCCATCATTTTTAGAACGAAGTGACACTATTTCCTACTTCATATAGCTCCTTGCATACTTAAATACAACCTCCATTCTAAAGGTATAGAGGTAACCCCTACTAACACGGAAAACATTCTGTATATTGAGGTACACCCACTGATCGAAAAGTAGTCAAATACAAACCAAAAATGCATGGAAACTTGTTTTGGATTTTCCTAAGACCCTTCTCCAAAAGCAGCCTAACGTACACATATTTGTAATTAGTCTAAACATTCTCAGCCAACATTTCAAGTATTGTAAAATAGAGGTGTTGAAATGCTGCAACAGAACAGACTAGAAAATGGAAACATAATCTTGCTTTAAGACCCACATTGTAGTAAAAGACAAATTAGCAGGCAATCGAGACATGGCTCTGGCTTCAAGTCTCTTTTAAACACTAGCTTTGGACCTCTGTCATCGCAAAGAAACCAGCTTCCACTTCAGAGGCTGCTTCAGCATCCAAAGTTCTATGATTCCAAAGACAAAAACCGTGCATGCCGCTACTAACTTGAAAGGGAATGTATAATGTATATTAGTTGCTTCGATTAAGCATAAAATTTCTACGGGCTAATGAACACATCTGTTATAACAAAAATCAGAAAACTGAGATAAAGCAAACACAACAAGGATTCAACATTCTTCTTGAATTGGTTTCTTGCTGCTTTATTGCACGTCCATGCATGTGCGTGCACATTCACCTGGGGAGGATTGAGACCAGGGTCTCGGGTAGTCTATGCTGGCCTTAAAATGAAGGCTTCATGTTCCTGATCCTTGTGCTTCCACATCCCACATGCTGGGGTTCCAGGCATGCACCACCAGACTCAGGTTTGAATTTTGTCTTATAATTCTGGAGGCTGAACCCACAGCTTCAACCAAGCAGGCCAAATACTCTAGGACTGAGCTACACACACAGCTTCAACACTTGGATTCTTTCAAGTGCATTCCGGTAAAGGCTTTTCATAATCAGCGACAAATTTTATTTTTATTAGATCATTAAAATAATACTGATTTTTAAAAACAGAGGCTGCCTCATGAAAAAAAAAGACATTCTATAAATTAGATTTTCGTTTACTCATTTCCATCCTTACTGTGGAGTGAGATTAAATCTGCTGAACAAGACTCCATTTCACATATATAAATCAAAATAGAAACTTCATTCCTTAGGACTTGATATAATTGAGTTATAGCCGCATAGCAACTCAAGTGTTAAGAATGAAACAACAAGATATGTGGTAGCATTTGTGAGAGACACCGTGCTTTCATTTTTACAGAGAGGTAGAACAGAAAATTAAATCAACTGTTTGCACATTAGGCATAGTGCATTATGTAAAAAGCTCTTCGTGGTGTGATTTTACCATATATTGCGTTTGCAGTAACCTCTGTTCTTAATCACATTGAAGCCTATTATATTACTTTTTAACTACAAAGCACTCTGCCACAATGCAGTCAATCTTAATAGTATTCCTGACTGCACATATAAAAGATAGGTTGATGAATAGGTTTATGCCCTATTGAAGGAGATGGGATGGTTCAACAGAGATTAAATAAAGCTCCTGCCAGTAGCTAAATCTTAAACCCAAAGAGAAGAACACAACTCAAACCAAATTGTATAGGCAAAGGTCAAACAAGATAATAACTACGGCTGCAGCTTGAAGAGTTGCTAGCACTCACTTGCTGAGGGTAATTCTGAAGGGAAGGTCCTCCACAGATAAATTTTAAGTCAGGCTGGAGTACAGTCCGATCACCTTAGGAACCCACTGTTAAAAGTCATTGGGCCTTTTGTACAAACCCACACATGCAGCTTCTCCTTATATGTTATACCATAAAAATAAATCCCAGAATTACAAAAATTATAATACTAATACAATTATTTATGATTTTATAGAAATCTATTACTTGAAAAGGGGGGCTTATAAAGAATAAAGCACCGGTTACAGTTCCTGAACCTTTGGTTTGTAGGCGGACCCCACCCACATTAGTTGCTAATGTCCTGCCTCCAGTTCTGACCCATCTCTACAGAGAAGTCACATGAGAGACTGTCAACCTCTCTCTACATACAGAACTGCAGAAGTGAAAAACAAATTTATCTATAAGAAACTGTGAGGAATATAAAGTAAGCCAAAATAATAAGAACAGATTTTTACTATATAAATGAATTATTATGTGAATGACAAAATTTTTGTCATCAAACAAGGAGAGAATCCAGACCTGTTTGAAGTTTGTGTGGTTTGTTTTATAAAATTGGAGATTTTGTTGTTGTTGTTTTGTTTTGTTTTTGGAAGGGGGCCAGTTGGGGAGGTGAACAAGAGGTAGTGGGAGTGAGTATGATATTACATTTTATGATATTTTATATATATACATATATATATATATAACAAGTATATTACATACATGTATTTAAGTAGCATATGTGCACTCTGGCTCATTCAACTAATATACAGAAATATAGATTTTTTTTTTTGGTTTTTCGAAACAGGTTTAGAGCCTGTCCTGGAGCTAGCTCTTGTAGACCAGGCTGGTCTCGAACTCACAGAGATCTGCCTGCCTCTGCCTCCCGAGTGCTGGGATTAAAGGCGTGCGCCACCACCGCCCGGCCAGAAATACAGATTTTTAATAGCAGGAAAAATCATTCTTTCTTTGCCACCACTGCCTATGTTAAAAATGTACAATCACATTTAGTTTCTCTCCCAAACAGGCACAGACTGTAACAGAACACTGATATCACCTAATACACTAAGTCACATAAATTAATATACATAAGCCCACATCATTGTTACTGTGACTTTCTTTTAGTTTTATTGATTTTATTATTTCGTGTGTATGAGTATTCTGCCTGCATATGTGTATGTGCAATATATAAATGCCTGATGTCTCCAGAAGACAGAAGAGGGATCAGATCACCTGGGACTAGAGTCGGTTTCTATAAAAATATAAAACTATTATCAAAATTCATTTTCTGTTAATATTTTGCTTTTTTATTAGTCTAGGACTGCATATGTAGATTCGCACAAAAGGTCCAATAGTACAAACACTCACAGGTGGTTGAAAGTAGCTTTGTGGGCTCTGAGATTAAAACCTGAACCCTCAGGAAGAGCCAACTCTCCAGCCCTGTTATTTTGTTGTTATGAAGAAATGTTGGTAGGTAAACCCTAATTCCATTGATTGTAATCTGGGCTTGGAAAAGGTAGAAATCAAGCAACTTGATTTAACAGGAAGAAGCTTTTAATATTTTATAACACAATAATTTATTCATAAATAAATGCATTTGGTGTCCCACATACCCTCCCCTCTAAGGAAGTAGAAATGAAACTTTGCCAATATGCCACGTTCTTCCCGACTGTGGCAAAGAGCAGTAAGACAGTTAAAGACAGCAAATATAAAATCACTTCTTCCTTGAATACAGGATTAAAGGTTTGATTTATTTAATGCTTTCGCCAAGTCCCTGTAAGATCACTGATGTCACATAAATCCATGAGGAGAAGAGAAGCAGTAGAAGAGCCCTGCCAACCACCCCTTCGTGCAGATAGAATATGACAGCTTAAGCAATTTACTCTGGGGTCAGGAAGCTAATTCCTGGCATTCAATCAATAGATATTTATTAATGGTCTCTGTGCCCAGCACTCCCTACTGAATGCTTAGATTTAAAGTTTTTTTCTTCTTTCTGCTAATTTATCTTCTTACTTTATTTTACAGAACAGTTCTCACATAATAAAAAAATAGAATCTTTAAAAGAGTGATGTGAGAACCACAAGCTCAAAGAAAATCCATGGGCAAGCAGTAGTCTGGAATCCGAATTATTCATACAGTCAGGAAGCACTGAGACCTTCAGGTACCTCCTATGCATACAACCCACAGCTCCACAATACAAGACACTAACAGCTCAGTTTTATGGAGAAACCACGTATACAGCCAGCTGACTAATTTGTGTTCCTATTTCTCTGCCACTTCCTATCCTACAGTAACTAGCTTTAGGCAAGTAACATAGGTTCTCTCTCCATCTGATTCTTCCAGGCACAAACAGCATACTGCAGGGCCAAGCAGATTCACTGTAAATACACTGTACATTTTATGACAAAGTTATTCTGGAAATGTTAAGTTCCTATCAAATACTAATGAAGTGTTTTTAGTTTGTTTCTTGAGACAGGGTTTCCCTTTATAATCCCAGCTCACCTAGAGTTTACAGGGCAACTAAAGGACGGCCTTGAACAAGAGCCTCAGCCTTCAAGTGCTGCAGTCACAGTCAGGAAACCCCCTACCAGACTGAAATATTAGTCTCAAGAAGAAATATTTTACCGACATGCTTATTTCTAAACAAGAAGAGAGACATGGTGCCATTTAGCCCAAGTATCTAACCAAGAGTTAAATAGACCTTAACACATTGCCAACATTGAGGATAAAGAACTGTAGTAAGTACATTAACACAACAAGGAAAATGAATTCAGATGTTTCTTCTCTTCCAAATATGGCTCATTTGAAATTCTCATCTTAATTCAATGATTTTCCTATCTCAGACTTCTCAGGCGTAAGCCCAGCAGTCTGCTGTCCTAAACCTTGAGTGATTCTGACATGCTCAGTGCTGAAAGCCAAGAGATTGCCTCACATGGTCACCATGGTGAGAGAAGCAATCCATTCTGGCTCCCCTACTTCTCCTTTCTTCTTACTGAATCACTGTTTTCCCCTAGCCCTATAAAGTAACTTCCCTTACTAAGACATAAATTTTTAATGTCCAGAGTATTCTGTATTATCACCCACTAAAAACTCCTTTTAAAATACTACTTCAATATCAAAATTATTATATTGCCAAATGTAATTTTTTTAGAGAACAAAATAACGCCCCCCTTTATTTTAAGACTATCTCTCAACTATGTAGATATATAGGCCAGGCCAGCCTTGAACTCACAATCTCCCAGAATCAGTCACACAAGTGTTAAGATTACATGTGCCATCATGCCCAGCAAGGTTATGGTTCTTAATATAGCACAAGAGGTACGTGTTTACTGCTTGGGCTTTTCTGCCAAGAATGGATGGAAAGATCATGTGAGGAACTTTCTAGATGATGTTCAATTGTTGCTTTAATTATAAGGGAAAAGGATAGGGCATAAAATTCAAGCTGAGTTCAGCAGATAAAATCAAAAATCTCCCAAATGGAATATCAAGAACAGAGTAATCCCATTATGTCACTGCAATGAAATCCAAAAGTCTTATTTAAATTAAAAAATAACGCCAACCAAAATAAGTAAAGAAGAACAGGGAAAAAAAGATAATGAGAACAAGTTAATCAACTGAGAACAAAGCAGCTGCCAGCAGCTTCCCAACACTAACTCAAGCCTGGCCAGCATGCAACACTGAAATATAATACATAAATCAGTATTATGCAACTTGCAAAATGACTACTGTACTTTCTGGTCATTGCACAAATAGAATGTGTTATGCCACACTCTCCACTGATGTCAGTTCCTAGAAGGCCAGAGATGAGGTCCAACGGAAGTGTCAAATGCCTAATGACATGATTAAAGGAGACTGCCCAAACGGTGACAATGTGCCCAGGCCATCTCCACACAGGAGAGTGACCTTGTCACAGCTGCTTCTGGTTTCAAATATCATCTACGAGGATTTTTTTTCTGTCTCTTGGATCTTGTAACACACACACACACACACACACACACACACACACACACACCACATTATGCACCTATACATACATATAATTTCTGAAGGTCTCAACATCATTCTCATGTCTTGTTATAAGCCTAATTTGAAACAAAAGAAAGATTATTCAACAATTTCACCATAAGACCACACAGAAATGTTTCTGACAATCTGTTTAAATAAATGACTTGAACAAAGTAGAGGGGTGCATGATATGGTGGCACAGAGTCAGAAGACTACAGGGTCTAGGGAGTTAGGATTAGATATATATATTAATTTCCAAATAAAGCTACATGCACATTTCATTTTCAATCACTACTTGACCCACAATTAATATTCATTACATTAACTCAATTATGTTCAAGATACTACTAAAAACCATTCTTTCCTATCTTGTCAGTTTGCCTTGGAGCATGAATCTCATTGTCCACAAACTACAAACCTCACTCTGCACCCGAAGTCTCTGCCTTAGTTGAGCAGAAACCTATGACACTATGCATTAACTTCCTTCTTTTAATTAAAATTTTTTCATGCAATATATTTTGATCAGCCTCCTCCTGTTCCTCTCAAATCATCCCCACTTCCCTACCCACGCAACTTTGTGTTCTCTCTTTCTCTCCCTCCCCTGTTCTCTTTTGCGCCCCCCTCAAATAACAAGAAACAAAAACCACAAAACCATATTAACTTGTGTTCAATCCTGGCTTGAGCTAATATTGCAAACACTGCCTTCTCAAGGAGAGTGCCCAAACTGTGGCTGGATGAGAAAAAGAGGAAAAGAAAGAGACCAACAAGTCTGCTAAGATACTATGCTAATGAAGATAATTCCTATAACCGGTAAATTATAAAAACTAGTTAACCAGTTATGAAAATTAGCGAACTGGTTATGAAGACTAATAAACGGAGATAATATCTCTAAGAGTACTTGAAAAAAATCACCCTCATTTACAAGAATATGCTCGGGGATGTTTATTTCAAATCCCACCAGAATCTCTTGGCTATTTTTAAGTGATTGTACAAGGTTGTCCTAAATGATTGGAGACAGAATTTAAGCTGGTATAAGACTCAAAACAGATCTAGAATAGCCTGGAGCTAAAAATTCACCAACAGACCATATGCCTAGTAAGGCCTCCAGGAAGCCAATGCTGAGGCTACTTGACACAATGAAATAGCAGCAAGAGTGGGTGAGAAACCCACTGCTTAAAAGTTTATTTATACAAACATCAGTAGGATGTATACAGCCTTAAAGGTTCACGGTGAAGCCATTTGTATGGATAAGATAGCTGATCCATTAATAAACACAGCAGAAATGCTTAACACTTTGCTGTGCATGGTGACACTCTTTGGCAATTAAACTTGCATAATGCAAAAGAAGACAGCCAAACACATGTCCCTTAATAATTTACATAATAGTCCTGTCACATATTCCTAAATCTTAACAACATTTCACAATGATATCACATCAATTCTTCTTTCCTTGAGTCCATAATTGATTTTATTAACTTGAATGGCATAGTTCCCAAATCTGATCTATTATATTAAAACAAAGACAACAAATCACCCTCAATTAAGTAATAGGTAAGATTATGTTGACCTATATTAAAATTTCATAAAACTTTGATGCTTCTATACTGAAATAAGTCATGTACAAATTAAAGAGAATCCATCAAGATCAGAAACAAATCATTAATAACATAGTAAACATGATGCTTGAATAATTAAAAAGCAAAATAAAAACCAGTTCAAGATATTTGGGATAAGAATGGAGAGATGGATGGGCAATGGTGGCGCATGCTTTTAATCCCAGCACTCAGGAGGCAGAGGCAGGCGGATCTCTGTGAGTTTGAGACCAGCCTGGTCTACAAGAGCTAGTTCCAGGACAGGATCCAAAGCCACAGAGAAACCCTGTCTCGAAAAAAAAAAAAAAAAAAAAAAAAAAACCAAAAAAAAAAAAGAATGGAGAGATGTCATTGACTTTATGAAGAAAATCCCAACTAACTTTCATTTTTTCTATCTTGATTTTTCCAGGACTTGGTGGACAGTAAATGTGGGAACAAATGATCCATCAATATTAAGTCTTTATCAAAAAATGCATATATTTTATTTTGATAGCTTGAAGACAGTCTATCAGGAAAGCTGTGTGTCAGGGGTTATTTTAATTAGTAACAAATTTATCCTACAAGCTGAACCATATACCTCATTAATTAATAATGCACATATTTTCCGAAGTGGGAAATTTAAGAGTGCTACCTAAACTTCTGGAGGCATCACAATCCCTGACTTCAAACTCTACTACAGAGGTACAGTACTGAAAACAGCCTCGTATTAGCATAAATCAGACAGGAGGACTAACAGAAGCAAATCTAAGACCCGGATATCAATCCACACACTTACGAACACCTGATTTTGACAGAGAAGCAAAAAATATAAAATGAAAATAAAAAATAATATTCAAGAAGCAGTGCTGTCATAACTGGATATCAACATGTAAAAGAAGGAAAATAGATTCATATCTATCGCCATGCACAAAACTCAACTCCAAATGGATCAAAGACCTCAACATAAAACCAACCTCACTGAACCTCATAGAGACAGTGAGAAGTACACTTGAACACACTGGCATAGGAGACCACTTCCTACATATAATCCCAGTAGCACATTCACTGAGAGAAACAATTAATAAATAAGGCCTGCTGAAACTGAGAAGCTTCTGTAAAGCAAAGGACACAGTCAACAAGACAAAACAGCAGCCTACAGAGTGAGAAAAAAATCTTCACCAACCCCACATCAGACAGAAATCAGATCTCCAAAATAGACAAAGAGCTCAAGAAATTGGCCACCAAAAGATCACATAATCCAATAAAAAAAATGGAGTACAGACCTAAATAGAGAACTCTCAACAGAGGAATCTAAAGTGACTGAAAGACACTTAAGGAAATGTTCAACATCCTTAGTCATCAGAAAAATGCAAATCAAAACAACTATGAGATTCCATCTTACACCTGTAAGAATGGCCAACTTCAAGAACACTGATGAGAACTTATGCTGGAGAGATTTTGGGTAAAGGGAATACTCCTCCGCTGATGGTTAAAGTGCAAACTGGTACAGCCAATTTGGATATCAGTGTGGCGATTTCTCAGAAAATTAGGAAACAAGCTACCTCAAGACCCAGCAATACAACAAGGACATGTGCTCCACTATATTCATAGCAGCATTCTTTGTCATAGCCAGAACCTGGAAAGATCCTAAAAGGCCTTCGACCAAAGAATGGATAAGGAAAATGTGGTACATTTACATAATGGAGCACTACACAGCAGAAAAAAAAATGACATCTTGAAATTTGCAGGCAAATGGATGGATCTAGACAACATTGTATAAGGTGCGGTAACACAGACCCAGAAAGACAAATGTCATATGTACTAATAAGTGGCTTTTAGACATGAAGCAAAGAAAACCAAGCCTACACTTCACAATCCCAGAGAACAACCCAGACAACAATGAGGACCCTAAGAGAGATATGCATGGATCTAAACTATATGGGAAGAATAAAAAGACAACATCTCCAAAGTAAATTGGGAGCATGGGGACCATGGGAGAGGGAAAAAGGGGTGTGGGGAGGAAGGGAGGGGAGCAGTGGAAATATATAGCTCAATATAAACAATAAAAAAGGGGAAAAAGGGTACTACCTAAAATTATCCAAGTCATTTCATATTTATTTAGTCAATCCAAAAATAAATTATTCTTTCAACATTTTTGCTTCTGTTTAGTGAAGACATTCTTGGATGTCATATGATTGAGATAGCTTAAAAATAGGGGGGAAGATGCTTGAAAAATGTGTACATCATTGGACCATCTCTGAATACATGGGTTGGTTAGTTGGTTAATTGGTCTGAGACAGGGTCACACTATATAGCCTTAACTGGCCTAGAGATATGTCCTCCAAGTGCTAGAAGTAAAGGTATGACATTCCATGCCCAGCTCTTTTCCATACATCTTAAAGCAGGTAAGCCAGTTTGATGTTTAAAGAAGCTAGAGATACTGAAATCAGAGAATACTGTGGAACAGAACCACTGACATGTAGTTGGGTTTTTTCCTAACCTTTACTCTTTGGAGGCCCACCACCCAGCTCCCAAATAAATATGCAGAGACTTATTCTTACTTATGAATGCCTGGCTTTAGCTTGGCTTGTTTCTAGCCAGATTTTCTTAAATTATCCTAGCTTATACCGCTGTGTTTTAAACTTTTTCTATTTCTGTATTTTTTTTTCTTACATTCTTATTCAGTGTCTGGCTGTATGGCTTTCCCCCACTTCCACCCCCCACACATCCTCCTCTCTTCCTATTCTCCCTCTTCCCTCTTCTCTCTTCTCCTTTTTATTCTCTCTGTATGCTAGCCCCGCCTATCCGTTCTTCTGCCTAGCTATTGGCCGTTCAACTCTTTATCAGACCTATCAGGTGTTTGAGACAGGCAAAGTAACACAGGTTTACAAAGTTAATCAAATAGAATATAAAAGAATGCAACACATCTTTCTGTCATTAAACAAATATTCCAGAGCATAAGCAAATGCAAAACATCTCAATATTCCATAACCCTGACACAAGTAATGAAAACTCTAGTTAATAGATCTTATAATTCTATGTAGTCTAGTTCCTCTGCATGCCTAGTCTACAGGTTTCTGTTTTGTGATATAAATCTCAATCACATCATTTATATCCTTAAAATAAAAGACAGTGACATATTAAATTAAAAGATATGAAAATTTAGGGGACTGGAAAGTTTAGAACATGTAAAACCTTAGCTTCCATGACCTCACTGATAAGGGGAAGGAACGAAAGGAGTTTGAGAATGTCTGTACTGTAAACCAGAAATTCAAAGCTTATACAGTTAATATAGCTGGAGGCTCCACTTGGGTCAGGGTCATCAGAAATGCCAATGAAAACTTTATCTGCTATTATTCAAAATGAAAACTTTCTATTCTAAGAGAGTATATTATATTGAAGTCCAGATAGGCCCAATTTAGCTGGGATTTTCATCCAAAAACCTGACATTTCACTGATCTCTAAATATTAAACACAAACTGTTAGGAATTATTATGATAAAAATTGATTAAGTACCAAGATTTAAATTCAAGTCAAAAATGGCAGAGCACTTCAATGATTCAATCTTTGGTTTTTACTTAAAAACAAAAACTTCTGTCTATTATTTAAAAACAGTCTTTCTCAGGCCAGGTTTCAAAACCAATGAATGTCCTTTGTTGCTCTCATCATGTTATGAATATGCTATAAATAGCCTGGCCAACAATTTCACCTTTAATTGAACAAACATTGACCAGAGCCAGAATATATTTCTGTCCCCTCCCTTCCCTGGGGCGCAGTAGGATGACTGCTGAAGGGATTCCATACAACCTCTGAATGCCATGGTCTTAGATCTGATGTGTTTTGAAATATCATGGTTCTTTCTTACTACATTCTTTTCCTTGCCAGAAGAACATGGAACAAAAATAAAAAGTCTAATGTGTTGGCTGCAAGAGTGTGTCATGAGAGGAATTTTCAAAGCTTTTTATCTTAGTCAACAAACACTACAAACTGCTTGTGCCCAGAAGTCTTAAAGCAGTATTAAAAAAAAAAAAAAAAAAAAAAAAAAAAAAAAAAAGCTTTGCCACGACATTTGGCCTTCAGACTGTAAGAAAGCCTCTCTCATAACCCCAGAGAAAGACCTTGGACAACAGACCCCAGCTTAGGAAAGCGATTTGCTACCAAAACTAAAGCTGACAGCCTATCCTGATGAGAATGTTCTTCTAATGGCCGAGAAGACAAAACCTCTGAATAGAAATGCCTCCTTCCCTATGTTTTCTAGAGTCAAACCTGGGTTGCTTGACCCAAATAAGAGCCCTGTAATTTCTTCCTGGCCTGAAATATCTATAACATGAAGGATAGGGCTAGTATCCTTTCCACCTCTTGTTTATTTTCCAATACATCTGTAATCTCAGCTTTCAGGAGACAAGGGTTGCACAAAGGCCAGCCTGGGCTACGAAGCTCAAAATTAGGTACAAACATCTTTTTCTTTCTCTCTTAAAGATCTTGAAACTAGGGTGGAGGACAGACAGACAGCATGGTAGGTACAGCACAGGATGGACACGACAGCAACTGGGAGGAGCACAGGGCTAAATGGAGCAGCTTGGACTCAATCTCTAAATCCACCACTTACATGATGACTCAAGCAGGCATCTGCACCTCTCGACTCTGCTCGTGTGTAACAGGGGTCTAGTATTTATCCACTCTCCATCTAGTTGTACTGAGAAAAGTGCCTGCTTTATGGGAGTACCAATAGGGACTGTGTGCAGCGAGGGAGAGAACTATTTATTGTCTTGTTTGTTTGTTTGTTTGTTTGTTTTGGTTGTTGTTGTTATTGTTTTGTTTAAAAAAACAAAAGAAACAAAACCAGGTCTTGCAAAGCCTAAGCTTCAGAAGAAGCAAAGTTCCATCTCTAGGAATTTCAAAATGGAATTTTCCACAGAGGGCTTGGCTCAGAACAGCAGCTCCAGAGAGACTGAGAAGCCCTGGTGACAGCTCAGATTTGAAGGCTCTCAATTAAAGAGATCCCGCTCTGCCCTCATCTGGCAGGGCCCGAATTCCTTCTCATGCTATCCCTAAGATGATGAATCTTTTTAATTAGAGAGGGCTAGGTAATTTGGGAGGAACTATTTAAATTGGTTTCCTTTACAAGTTTAATGGTTCTAAAACGACTTAATGCTGCTGACTGAGTGCTGGGGGAAGGGGTGCACCCCCTCTTTTTATGTGCTCAGGCATCTTATGAAAATTTTAGACCTTGTACTTGGGTTCCAAAGCAATTACTGTGCAGAGCGTCTTTTAAGCACTGGAATTATTTCACTAATTAATTTATGTTTTTGTTATTATTACTGTTGGTCTGGGTTCACTTTTAGATCAAACTATTTGTCTTCTTTTTTTCTTTTCACCACCCCCGATTCTGTTGAGATAGGGTCTCATGTAGCTCAGGGTGGCCTCAAGTCTTTGAACTGCTGGTCCTCCTGTCTCTACCACCCAAGAACTAAGAATACCACCACGAGTCACCACATCTGATTTTATCTTTTTAATATAGATGACTGAAGATTTTTTTTTTCTTTCTTAGATTGCAGGAGCAAAAACAACAAATCACTCTCTCCATCTGAAATAAATAAACTCTTTAATAAAATCTTTAAAAGAGATCAGACACTTTTCAAATACTAAGTTCATAGTTGAAACATTCCTCTGGGAAAAGTCAAACTGTTTGACTTAAACCAAGCAAATCAGAGAAAGGAAAGTAGGAGTTCTTGCTTGCCAAGAACAGTGTGGTTACAAGATTTCGTAAGAGTAACTCCAGTTGCTAATGTTCCTTCCTGTGCCTCAGTTTCCTTAAGCAGACATTAATATCTAGGCTAGGCTTCCTTCCTAGGCTGTAAATTGATGGAGGATTCCCATTGGCTAATAAAGAAACTGCCTGGCCCATTTGATTGGCCAGCCCTTAGGTGGGAGGAGTAGACAGAACAGGAAGAAGGAAGTGAGGTAGATGGCTCAGTCAGATGCCACGCCTCTCCTAAGTGAGAGAGATTGCCATGCGAGATGCCATGAAGCCAGCCACCAGGTCAGGCGTGCTGAATCTTTCCTGGTAAAACACCACTTTGTGGTGTTACACAGATTATTCGATATGGGTTAGTCAAGATGTGAGTAAGAGGCTGGAACTAATGAGCCAGGCAGTGTTTAAAGAAATACAATTTGTGTGTTGTTATTTTGGGTAAAGCTAGACGGTGGACGGGAGCTGGGGCGGCGGGAAGGCGGCCCGCACCTCCACACTACAGTAAATAACACTCTTCATATTTTACCAAAAAAGAAAAATTATTGTAGAAATAAAAAATATTTTAAAACATTCGAAGCAACACATAGATAATACACTTGCTTATGCATATAATCAACTGAATAAAGACCTAGAAATACTTTATAATCCGTAGTTATGCTGTTGTATATATGATATATATACAACAATACAGCAATATGGCTTTAGCAGATACAGGTACTATCTACAAAGTCTGAGAACCTGAGCTGGATCCCTGAGACCCACATGGGAACAAGAAACAACTGACTCCCGAAGGTTGTTCTCTGACAGCCACTAAAGTGCTACAGCAAGCACCTCCCTTCAACACACACACATACAATATAGGACAGATAGAGATAGATAGATAGATAGATAGATAGATAGATAGATAGATAGATAGATAGATAGATAGATAGATGATAGATAGACGGACAGACAGATAGATGATAGATAATAGAAGATAGATAGATAGATAGATAGATAGATAGATAGATAGATAGATAGATAGATAGATAGACAGACAGACAGACAGACAGACAGACAGACAGACAGACAGACAGTAGATAGACAGATCGATAGAGGGATGGTTTCAGATAAAAGAGACTGAGGTAAATGTCCATCAAAACTACCTAATGCTCATGTTCTAAGCCACCTGAATACTGGGTTGCCACAGGCCAGTTAGTATCTGGTGATTTACAATGGATTCAGGGAATATGCCACAGCCCATAACAGGGCACAATCCTTCCTACAAGGGACGCACTTTCTCTGCTCTTTTACTTTTCTGAATCTTTCCTCCACTCATTCTTCAGGTCTTTGGAAAGCAGACTTAAGGAAACAAAATACGTAAAACTTGGAGACAAACTGGAGAACTGAGACAGAATTTTTAGCTTTTCAGAAAGAGTTGATTCTGTGGTCTCAGGGGCTGAGCTCTACCTAAGTCACAATCCTGTTGGGGCATTTATCCTTGAGCCTTTCCACAGAGAAGGGTGCCTAGAAATGAAGACAGGCACCCCCTCCTTCAGGGACAAGGCTGCTGCTGCTTTATTTCTGCTCCTCACCATCCCTCTGAGCAATACCTGTTCTACAAGCTTCCCTTCATGCAAACAGATGAGCCTGAGTTATTCCCAGGGTGAACTGAACAAAGACCAACTTCCAACAAGAAATTCAAAAACTTCCAGTTGGCAGCCACACCCAGGCTAGCCCACTGTTCTACTTCAAAACTGCATCAGCCAAGAGGTCAAGATTCTTCCGTGCGTCAGTCCGACCATGTGACACTTCTAGGAACTTCACCGAAATCTTGCTCCTCAGGGAACCATGTGCTCTCTATAACCCAATGGTATCAGGAGGGTAAATACCTAGCATGAGAGTATGCAGATGTGTCTCGGTGAGTAGGCCCCTGTACTCGGTCCAAAGGTGGCAATGGTCGGGCCCCTCTACTTGTTCCAAAGGTGGCGACAGTCCTCAACTAAAGAGACCAAGCCATCATCTGAATGCAGTGTGTCATAATAAGGATGCTAGACAGTTCTTCACTGGTCATATCCACTCCACACCTACCATGTCCAAAAGAAAAACAGCCGGAGCAAAAAGATGGCATTCTAAGGAAAACCAGTAAGCAGATGGGGTTTGAATGTGAATGATCCCTGTGGGCTCATGGGATTGAACACCAGGTCTCCAGCTCATAGACAGAGGCGGGTCATTCTGAAGCAAGCTGTGGTGGTTAATAGCCCAAACTTATTTTATATATCACAGAAAAAATCAGCAGCCACAAGCTCCTGTTTGTGTACCAAGAGCCATTCCACTATGACATCCTGTCATTCTGAGTGTACACTCTAAAATCAAGAGGCAAACTAATCCTCTTCTCCCTTGTGTCTTTTCAGTCAGGAATTCTGTCAAGTAATGAGAACCTAAACACAGTAAGATGCGCTGTGAGAAATGCAAAGTGAATGGGGATGGTGGCGCCCGTCCCATAGGGGGCATCTAAGCAATATGCATGAAGGAAGTACTCTAGACAGAACCACACTCCTATTTATGGACCCAGCGGTGAGAAGGGTGAGAAGTGAAGGTGAACACAGCAGAGCTGTCTCTTCCCTAGCAAAAGCTCTGAACAGCTCTGGCGACGGGAACAGTGACATCGGTAAACTTGCATGTTTCAGCCAGATGTCAAAGAGGTTCTTTTTGTTTGCTTGTTTTATAGACAAGGTCTCTCTACTGTGCCCTGGCTGTCCTGGAGCTCACTATGTTTACCATGAGGACCTGAAACTCACAGAGATCCCCTGAGTGCTAGGATTAGAGGTGTGTGCCACCACACCCACAGACTAAGAGGCTCGTTTTAAATTTTCTTCTTTTTTGTTTTTTGTTTTCTTTTCTGTTTTGCTTTGTTTTGTTCTGTTTTTAGAGACAGTGTTTATCCGTGTAGCTTTGGAGCCTATCCTGAGACTTGTTCTATAGACCATGCTGGCCTCAAACTCGCAGAGATCAACCTGCCTCTGCCTCCCTAGTGCTGGGATTAAAAATGTGTTTCACCACCACCCAGTCAAGACTATGAGGTTCTTAATGCTGAAATTTTTCAGTTGAATTTTCATTTAACTATTTAATGAATATCACAAAACTCACTATTGTTCCATTTCCTTTGGGAACCTGAAGGCTCTTGGGGCAAGAATAATTTTACTTAAGAGATATATCTCTAACGGGATGCACTCAAGGTCCACAATTTCTTGGTATGCATGTGAGGTACAGGAAGAGTTGGGAATCAAATTGCTCCCAATACCTCCCGCGTCGCTCTCCTTTCCTACCAAGTGGCTCCTTCCCTCGATCATTCATGACTTATCCCTTATCCATATTTTTAGTTGGCCATGATTCACTTTAATCCCAAAATATTAGATGGAAAACGCCAGAAATGAACATTCACACAAGCTTTGAAGTGTCAATCACAGTGAGTGACATTATAAAATCCTTCTCCTTCCTGGTTCCCTATCAGTCCTCTCCCTAGCACGGCCAGTGACTAGGCACTTCTTCCCCATCTCATCACCAGGCAACTGCCATGTTCATAGCATTAATTACGTAACATTTTAACTTAAGTAATGGCCCTAAAGCATAAGGGTGGACGCTGCCAACTCAAAATGCCAAGGAGAAACTACAAATGTCACCACTAGCGAAGGTAAAAGTAAAGTAAGATGCCACACATCCATGTAAATTTCCTCACCATATATTGTTATAATTCTCCCATTTCAAAATCAATTATTATTGTTACTTTTCTTGCTGCTCATAATTTACAAATTAAACTTTATCCCAAATACCTATATATAGGGAAAATGTATTTTTTGCAGGATCTGTATAGTATCTGAGCTTTCAGATATCCACTTGAGTTGGAAGGAAATAATTCACTATAGTAAAAGGAGGGCCTACGGTTATCACTAGATTGAAATGCATTCTATTAAGGTTTCTTAGGAAATGGGACATTCAAGATCATTTAGTTACTCCACATGTTAGTTACAGGATATTTATCAAAGTCAAGATAGCATCTAAAATGCTAAATGGCATTTTTAAAGGCTAGGATAAAATTTCTGTCCTTAGTACAGAAAAAAAAGGAGTCCCAGGGAGTCTGGCTAAGACTAGACTAGTGACCTACATAACATCAATTATCGAGAGAGCCAAGGATGCACCCTGTAGCTGCAAAGAGTAGCTAGCACTTTTCTGTACAATCAGGACATATAAATACAAAAGTACATGACCTCATGTGTCTCTTGCCACGTAACAAAGAAATTCAGAACATGGAATATGAACTACAGATAAATGAAATGAAAAAAGAGTGAGCCATCCATTAAGAAAACTGAGATGGAGCAAACCCTCATGTTTTTTCTTTTCTTTTTCTTTCTTTTTCTTTTTTCTTTTTATTATTTCAACCTCAACTCCATCTTGTCAACTTCCTACCTCAACAAGTTTAACCAGAAAATGTCATTTTGATGACTATTTTAATATCAAAGTTACAATATTAACTCTCCAGGCCAGAAGGGGCAGTTAGAGCATAAAAATTTTGTCTAATGCTGAGTGAATGTGCCTTAAAATCACACCAAACAAGAAGTTGGTGGTTTCCTAAGAACATAAGAATGTCGTCTAGTGTTGGGTGCGAGGGGAAATGTTACCTCTAATCTCTCCAGCTGTAGTTTATTCTCATCCTTGATCATATATTCTACAGCTGCCAGGTACTTTGTGTACATTAAGGTCTTTCCCTCTCCAAGACAAGACCTATTTCCAATTGAAAATCACGCTGTGGTACTACATATCTTCAATAGTGTTGTGTGTACTTAGCACAACCATGGTCTTGGGTTTCATCCCTAAGACTACAGGGTAAAAAGGAAAAATCTCTATATAATTTTTGGCAATATATAGCTTGTTGCTACTGTAAATTCGCTGTAAGTACGCTGAGTTACATAAGTTTCAAATGTTGCTGTCTTCAGTTTTGCTGTACAGGTAAAGGGAACCAATAAGTACAATGGTATCTGCCTGTAATCCAAGTCCTCTAGAAGCTGAGGCAGAGTTGTAAATATGAAATTACATGATTAAAAATTGGTCTCTAAAAAAATAAAAACCCATTGCCACCTTGGTTTCTTTCCTCATAGAACAGAAATAATATTATTGAATGATGGAAAAAATCATGATTAATGCTAAAATTTTATCTCCCAATTTGGAACATACTGTCAGGCCAAGACATCACCCTGCAGCCCATTAAAAAGTTACTAGAGTAGATGGCTCCCCATTCTTCTTGACACTAAAGACTTTGACTCCCCACACTAACAGCGTTAAGTCTGCCTTCCACAACACATCTACATAGTCCAAAAACAAACTATCCAACAACAGGAGCCTACAAACCATACTGGGAAACATACTCCCAACAGAAGCCTTTCCTATTCTCTAGAGAAACTTCTACACACTCTTTAGAGAAACCATGTCAATAGCTAGGATCTTCATCACATATTCGAGTTCCCTGTTTTAGTCGCTCTTGAATTTAAAAAAATATATTCTACACGTATAAAACATATTTCACTACGATTTTTCAACTATCACTAGTCGATTTTTATAAAATATTGAATTCCCTTAAGCTCTAAGGGAGGCAGCACATGTTGACTTTGAGGATGAACACAAGAGTATTTATTACAGGTCTGTATGAATTCTTTTTAACCAAGAAGAGTTCAACGGAATATATATTATCTCTCAGGTAATAAGCCTTTGCCTTTGGAGCCAACACACGTCAGTCCTTGTCATTTACTTGTGCCTGCCACTTTTATAAAAGTCGTGAATTTAACACATTACCCTACAAGCTATTAGTTCACTGCTCCTATCATAAAGACAGGCCTGCTACCTCTTGCCCCAGCTACCCTAAATTGTCTTTGCCATTCAGAGACTGAATCTATCAACCTACTAAGAACCGGAAATGACAAATGACAAGTGATTGGCACTCTCTGGGTTGAAAGAAAAAAAATGTGAAGAAGAAGCAATTGAAGTGCAACAACTGTGACCATTTCAGAATCCTGGCTGCAGATTCAAATTACCACAGGTCCTATAGGCGGTTGTAAGTCTCTGGGGTCCATGGGTACCAGGCACACACACAATGCACAGACACATGTGTAGGTAAAACACCCATACAAATAAATAAAAATTATTTTTTTAATTAAGAGAAAAGCTGGTAATGGAGACAAATCAGAGTGAATGTTTCTTTTTTCCCTAATACCATCTTCCATTTAAGCTTACTCAAAATTTCCTAATGAAGGTACATTTCCCTCAGCCTGATGCTCTCCAGGTTATTTCCTCGGTTCTTTCCTCTTCTTTCTCTAACACAAAATAGTAGTTCTGTCATCGCTGCCTGTACTGCTACACTGTAGGGCCTACTCCACTAAATGCTCCTAAATGGCCATTGTCAGTCAACCACAGGTTCTAGACCCAGAAGTGGGGTTTTTGTTTAATTTCCCTCTCTCAACTACGAGATTCCTCTCCCACCCACCTATCTGGAACCCTATCAATCTCGTTTTTTCCCTGGGGACAAGATTTCTTTGTGTAGCTGTGGCTATCCCTGGAACTCACTCCTGGAACTGTAGACCAAGCTTGCTACAAACTGCGAGAGAGCCACCTGTCTCTGCCTCCCAAGTTCTGGGATTAAAGGCATGGACCACCACTACCCAGCATCTATTCACCTTTGAAAACTCATGTTTCTCATCTTCCCTGCTCACTGAGATTTTTCTGGCATCTTCTTTCTAAAGCACCTGGCATTACCACTGTGGGCTCTAGAATTCTGACTGAATTCTGAACATATGCAATCTGTTTCTCTACCCCCACCCCACCTCTCATAACAGTCTGTAACATCTGCTAATGGAATTTTCCCTTGCTGGCCTGTTTTGGAATGTGTATTTTTGCCGTTTTCATTCGGGGTAGTTTTTTAGTGTTCACTATGTTTTTCTTGTTGAGTATTACCAGTGCTTGGTATGGTATATGACACAAAATGATGAAATATTGAAGACAATTATGAACATAAGAGAATACATTTCATAGACAATGATTAATAATCACACCCATATCATGAGCACAGTGAGATACTTTTGAAGGATAGGACTATGGTAAAAATCTTTGAATTTATGAATCAAATTTATATAAGTCCCCTGTTGCAAAATTCATAATTATATTTCTTAATCATATTATACAGCAAGATCATATTCAAGACGCAGTATTTTTATTTTACATGTGAAATACCTGTTGCATTTATTCTATTTTAATTGGTGAAATTCTCTGAGGGAACTAGAAATCCCACACATGATTTTAGACAATTTTTAGCTAGCTGGCTCCTAGAATAATTAATTTGCATGCACACATATCCAAATAATACATCTTAGTTTTAAATAAATGTAATAAAGTATATTGCCACTTATTTATTTCTAGTATGCATTTAAAAAGCTTTGATGTGTAAAATATTTATTTTTAAACATTACAATCATCTTTTGCTTGAAACTACTCTATTTTTATAAAATTATATATAAATACAATACATGCATTCATATATATTACATGCATGTGTGTATGAAATAACTAAACACACACAGAAAACATTAGTAAGTACAACACCAGTTTTATTTTGATTTCCTGCTTGAGGTGGGATTGGAGAAGAAGGAGAAGTTTAGGTGGGATTGGAGAAGGAGAAGTTTGTCCACTTTTAAATGACAAATGAGAGCAGGTGGGAAGACTCAGACGTAAAGGCGCTTTGCCTCCATCCTGACACTCAGAGTTCAAGCTCCACATCCCCCGTGGTAGAAAGAAAGAGCAGCAAGTTGTCCTCTGACCTTCGCACGTGCTCCAAGACATAAAAATGCATATGCGTGCATGCACGCGTGTGCACATACACACTCACAAATAAATGTAATGGTAAGTTTTAAATTAATGGTAATTAAGAGAGTTCCTCCCTTGGATTCTCTTCCAGGTGTTCTTTCTCAATTTTCCTTAATAAATCTGCTTACTCTATCAAACAAAAGTTATATATAAATTGGCATTTTTTTAAGTGTCATAAGGTTGAACAAACAAGTCTAAAATCGTACGTAGCACTTTCTGGCCAAGTGTCAAAACAAAGGCACAATAACAAGCACAGATATGCACACAATATCGCCGGTCATTAAGTAGCACTCACTTGCACAGAGATCAAACCATACATTTCCTGAAAAGCATTTATGTCATTCATTTTTTTCAAGTACAGAGTTCCGCATTTTTGTTTTTACTCAAAATGGTATCACTGAACTTCTGAATACTTTTGGTAAGAATTATTATTGCCCCAGTCATGGTGGTGCATGCTTGCAAGCCCGCAATTCTAGCTGAAGCATGAGTTCAAGGCCCATCTGAGCTATGCAGTTAAGTCCCTATCTCCAAGGGAAAAAAAAATTTAAAAAAAGGAATGATTGCCAGTGCCACCATAATTAAAAACAAAAACTGTTCTGAAAATTATAGTGATTATAATTTTAAAAGTCATAAACACATAAATCAAATATGCAGAAAAAAGTCACTCTAGTAAAAACTGTCAGAAACAGAAATATTGGTCAAAATAAGACATTATGCAAAAATGCATAACCATGATGCTACTAACTACTTTCTGAAAGTTCAAACCATTATTCTTTGCTTTAATGGCACAGCTAGCTAGCTACATAAAAATCAAATTATATTAATACATTTAATGTTCAAATTCTGCCAATGAAAAATAATCAACGTATGCAAAGCAGTTAAAGGTCACTAACTCCTTAGTTGGAGAGTTAAAGTCTGGTCTATGCAAATCTAGTACCTACTCTAGATAATCTCAATGTTCTTAAACCACTGAAATGCACAACTAAAAACTGTGAAAAATAAATTTTATAATTTACAATAAAAAGGGAAATAACCTGACTGATGATCTAAACTGAATGACAAGTTAAATTGTCTATACCAGAAGAGAAAGAGTAAAACTGTATCAGAAATTTAAATGAGTGCATACCCTTTCCCTAATTAATGAATAATCAGATCAATATGAATTAAACAAATGACTTTGACAGTAAAACTAACTCTTCAAAAGCAGCTAAGAGCCAGGAGTGGTAATACCTAGAACTTAGGCAGTAGAGGCAGGAGAACCGGGCCATAAAGATCAGCCCCAGCATCTCACCAAACTGCAGTGCAGCCAACACAAGATCCTCCCTCAAAAAAGTTAATGAAGAACAGTACAAAGATTCTGACATTCAAAGAGTTACGCAACTATGTGTTCTCCTGAAGTACAACTTAATACGGCTCAAATTCAGTTCAAAAAGCATACACGCACAGTTTCCCGTAATAGATAATGTACTGTCACATTAGTCTACAGAATTATAGAAGGTCTGAGCAGGGAGTGGACCCACTGACCCTTGATTTAGACAGAAAGGCATCTTGAAAGGAGCGCAGCAGGACTTCCAGCCTGCCCAGCTACTTCAGTTCAAAGGCAGTGAGGGAAGAAGGCACACAAAAGAGTGCTTTCATTTTATGGTATCTTCTGGGTGAGAGAGACAGACACATATTTTGGGACATGATTTATATTGAAAAAAAAAGAAAAATGATCCCAAGAGGTTCCTTAAGAAAGGAAGTGACAAAACGAACACTATTTAACAAGGAACATTAAACACATTCATATCTTCCAGCTTAACAATATATAGGGGGGCGGGGGGGCAGTGAAGAGGCCCTGAGTCATGCCAATGTAATAAGTAGAAGAAAGTTTTAAAAAGTCTTCCAATGATGGTGTCTTAATCTTGGTTTTTGTTTTAGGGATTTGGGCTTTCATAGTGTGTATGTCAGATGATGGGGAGTTTCTTTTTGTTTAGAGATAAGCTTCCTGTATCCCAGGCCTCCCTTGACATGTAGCTGAGGATGACCTCGAACTTATGATCCTCGAGTGCTAGCATCACAGCAGCACATAACTAACCCTACGCTTCCAACAAACCCAAGGCTCTACATGTGACAGGCTAGCCCTTTCATGACTGTGCTACACTCTGTCTCCTGCCACACCCTCTGAGGCCCCTGATCTCGGCTTTTCCGTTGCAGTTTTGTGTGCTTTGTTTTATATCCCAGACTGGCCTCAAGTCTGATGTCTCTCCATCCTTCCATCCCCTGATCTTTCCTTATCTCCCCCACAGATAACAGTTGTTTGGCACCAGGCCCAGCAGGTCTTGGCATCTCAAAGATGGTGATAAAACTCACTTTCTTAGCAGGTCTCTAACAAGTCAAACAAAATCATTATAAAGATTTTGTTGATGAATAAAGTATTCCCAGATGATAAGAAGAACAGTGGGTTATTATCGCCTTCCATGGCCTGTGCCAAGTGGTGCAGGATTACGGGTCCTATTTGTAATAGGAGCATCCTTCCCAAGTGACTGCCAGCTCTACACTCAGCAATAACAATACACACTACTCACAGAAGAAGTGGCTGGAAACACAGTTTTTTTTTTTTTTAAGAGAAAAAAAACTACACCAAAACCTGAGAATTGACGTGACAAAGCAACTCGGAGGTCATGTTCTGTCACAGCAGCTTCCTATACAAACAGTAAGTCACTTTCTTTACGATCGACTCAAAATCAAAACTAGGAAGTAAAATGAGGAGAAACTAATGTCATATTTGCAGTTAATCTCTGCAGTAAGATACCATAGATTTAAAGGGTTGGGGGTTCCTATACTACTGCTACTGACTCAGAGGGAACAAATGAATATTATATTTATATTACATTATTATATCCAAGTCATCAGTCAGTGGAAAGTACTTATTTAAAGGTCCCCAAAAATTTTAAAGAGGGAGGAAGAGAAGGTGCCTGCTGTCAAAAAATTTACAATCTCCAAATTGAACAAAGTAACTTCCTTCATCAGCGCCAGTCACCTCCATAACCAAAATTAACTGAGCGCCAGAATGGGAACATTCTAAGGCTCTCGGTGTCTGTCCTTGTGGTCTGAAGGTGAAATTCTCCCTAAAACCTCTTGTGTTTAGACACTCCCTCCACAGCTAGTGGCACTAGCCTGAAAAGCTCTGGGATGTACATTCACCTGGGAGATGTGAGTCATTAAGGAGTTTTGATACCTGTCTCCAGTTCCAGTATTCTATGCGTTCTGTCCTCAGGCTAAGAACTGCCCAGCCATCTCAATCTCTCCTGGCAAGAGCCACTCTCACCTCCTCAGCCCTGCCATCAAGAGCTGAAAGTCACCAAAGCCTAGAACTGTCCAGAAAGCCCTTCCTCCCTTACATTCCTAAGGTTGAGTGTTTTGTTACAAGGAAGAGGAAAGTACCCTACTGTCCCCCACTGTCCTATGGCTAGTCAATCATTCACCAGTAGGCAGTTCTCTGAGATACACCTGCCCTGTGGTTATTCAATCAAACACCAATAGAGGCAGTGCTCTGAGGAGACCTGCTAAGGTTACCAACAACGAGTCACAGAACGCAGGGAGTCCTGGATCAACCAGATGGTCTCACTTTAAGTTAGAGGGACCAGCGTGAGAGAATGGGTCACTCCACTGTTGGCTTTGAAAGGGCAAACCAGAGAAAGGTCACTCTAGTTGCTGAGAACCTGCCGGGACAATCCATAGAGAAATGCAACTTCTACCATAACCACAAACAAAGCAGATTCTGTCAACAAGCCCAGGAGTGCAGGAATTCCACTCCCTGACTCCTAGGTGTCAAATCTGCTGAAACCTAGGACCATCAACACAGCAGTCCCAGCTTCTGATCCACAGAACTAAGAGGCAAGTGTTTTTGGAAAGCCACTAAATACTATGTTAATTTGCTATAGTAGCAATATAAAAAAAAAAAATCAATGTCAGCAAAAACCAAAGTGTCAGACAGAGAAATCCACCAAATTCTTCTAATGACCCACAAAAGTTAGCACTCTCTATTCTACATAAGAAAAAGAAAACAGCACTAGAAAATTTAAATACCATGCTTTAAAAAATGCATGTGTTTAATAGTAATAATAGAGTACTTTAATATAGACAAGAAAGCTAATATTTATAACATGAGCTAAAACCTCCAGGTTCAATCTGACTGAATTTCAGCTAACATAAGGATGATTTTTTTAAGTTAAAAAGAAAATAGTTTAAAATATATACACTTTCAATAAGTAGGGTACTATGATGTCCTTATGCAAGAATATACAAAATGACCTATTTTACTAAGAAAGTCAAAACTATTTAGCTACTTTTTCAAGATACTCAATAAAAGGATAAATTTTAATGTAAATTCAGTTGTCATTTTATTCCATTTTAAATAAGGTATCATAGAAAGAAAACAAGGTGGGGCTAGGGAAACAGCCGTGCATGCCTATTTAAACATGCTTGCTGTGCAAACGTGGGGGCCCAGGATGAAATCACCAGCACCAGTGTGCAAAGCTGAGTGTGCACACCTACAGTCCCCGCACTGGACAGCAGATGGATAGGTTACTCAGAGCTCACTGGCCAGTCTGGCCAAGCTGGTAAGCGCCAGGTCCTCTGACTCAATAAGGAGAGAATAAGGAAGACATCTCATGTCAACCTCTGACCCCGACAGGCACAAACACACA
Organism: Arvicola amphibius; assembly: GCF_903992535.2. NCBI lineage: Eukaryota > Metazoa > Chordata > Mammalia > Rodentia > Cricetidae > Arvicola > Arvicola amphibius. Next base: position 58,294,323 of record NC_052052.2, on the reverse strand, counting down.
CAGATAGACACACAAAGATACACACACAAAGATGTACACACAGAGACATTGTACACAAGAAAAAAAAAACAGGTTTAAGGGATTAGAAGAGCCATATGGTAGTTTAAAGAAAAACAGAGTAAGAATTGGCATCAATTATATCCCACTTCTTAGTCTCACACTCGCCTGTCAAGACAGCAAAATTCCAGATACAGGCAATGAAAGAACAAAGAGAAACTGAGAAGACTATGCAGATCAAAACTGGGGTCTAATATTTATCTTACACAAAAGAAAAATACCTGTAAATAACTACACACCGATTATCAAAGGATTCCCCTTAAAACTTTAAGGATTAAGGATTTTCAAGTCTCTGGTCTTTAAAAGACTGATTTTTTTTTTTTTTTTTTTTTTTTTTTTTTTTTTTTTTTTTATAAATCTCCTCTGAGCTGGAGAGATGGCTCAGAGGCTAAAGCACTGCCTGTTCTTCCAGAGGTCCTGAGTTCATTTCTTGCTAACCACATGGTGGCCTACAACTTCTATTATGAGATCTGATTCCTTCTTCTAGTATGCAGGCATGCATGCAGGTAGAATACCATATATATAATTTAAAAACTGTATACATAATAAGTATTTTTTAAAAAAAAAAATCAACGCAGTGACTAGAATGCATAAGACCTGAAGTCCCATGCCTGGCACGACAGGATAGAGAAAGAATTGGTTCAGAAGCATTACCACATTACCAGTCAGGAGCAAAAGTAAAAACAGAAAAAGAATACTAGAAGGAAAATCTCAACTCTCTACATGTATGCATGGACTTACTAACTTACTAATTCTCCAGGGTTAATGCCTTGTCTGACATTTCACAATTAAGTCACCAATTCCAAGAATAAGGCGCAGACACCAAGGGAGGACTGAAGCCATGTCATATGTAACTTCCTCCTCAAACGCCCAATCTTACCCGACCACCACATAATTTAACTTATGTTGCTAAATGGGCACGTGTGTGATTGTATGTATGATATATACTCATGTTTCTAGGTTCAGTAATAAAACTAATTATAAAAGTAATTTCTGAACTATGTAGAAAAGTAAGCTAATCCTAGCTCAAAAAGAAACCCCACAAAATTTAAATCTAGCCAGAATTTACTGTTTGTTGTTTGTTTGTATGTATGTATGTACATGTATGTGTGTGTGTGTGTGTGTGTGTGTGTGTGTAAAGAGCGAGAGAGAAAGACAGAGAGAGAAAGACAGAAAGAGACAGAGAGGGAGTCCATATGCCACAGTGCACATGCAGAGGTCAAAGGGCAACCCAATCTGCCATATGGGTCCTGGGAATTGAACTCGGGTCATCTAGCTTGGTTACAAACTGTTGAACCATCACACTCACCAAAGAATGACTAGCTTCGAATACTGTCCCTCTATTTTAAAGCTTCATACTACCTTCATCTTAGGGAATTATACAAATGCACCAGCAACAATCATGAATCCACATGTGTCCCAAGGTTAATTAGCCATGCCCGTTTTTAGTTTCTCAAAGGTTAGCTGCACACTGAGTACAATTCAGAACACACAGAGCAGACACTGAAACTTTTTTAACTTGTAAACCTAACAAGACCGAATGGGTTGAAGGAGAATCTAGGGAGAGTTTTGGCTGTGTTCTAGTTCAGCTGAATTGGAAGTGGTTTTCACAGATGCTTATTGTACTGTTTTGCATTATCATTTATATATAACATACATTCTTTTTTGTGGATCTTGTATTGCAGAATTTGAATAAGTAAGGTGATAGATGAGAACTGATTATAAAATTTCTACAAAATTTAGTTAGAAATATAGAAATAAGATCATGAAAAACACTTCATTTCTTCTCACACATTAATTCTACTTCCCGCATACATTTCTAGGTACATGGGTGTTTTTGATCAGAAAAAATAATTTCTAGACATTTTACTTATACAGAGGAGCACAAGAATGTAACAATCAAGAGAAACTGGAATCTACTAAAATACTAAGCTTTTAAAACTAAATTTACTTTAGTAAACTATACAGAAAAATTTCAACTAATACAACAGATGGCTTTGTCTGCTCTGGTTTCAAATTCATTGCTAGGCAACTCTGTAAAATCCTAAGGCTAATTCAGAGCTTGGGGTATTAGCTATATGGAGCATATACAATTTTTATTTTAAATTAAGGTGGGGATAAATATGATACAGGAGACTGGAGTCCATAAAAACTGCTGGAAGTCCCCTGGAACTTTGGTTACAAACATATTGAGCCATGCTAGTGGGTGCTTAGAATGGAATTAGGGCCTTCCGGAATAGAAGTAAGAACTCTTAACTACTGAGCCATCTCTCCAGCCCAGGGTAGACGTATAAGAAGTCCATCCAATTGTCTGTCTTACCTCTAAACATTGGCCAAAAATGAGTATCACAAATCAGTTTATAATCTAAATCATCTAATATTTTCTTTTTCTATTACAGTTATCAATCTCACTTCCAACACTTCTAGTTTTGTGTGTGTGTGTGTGTGTAGGGAGCACTGGATAGACGGTGTGGTGTGCACACAACATTTATATGCAGGTATGGACACCTGTGTGCAGCACAGAGGAGAACACCGGGCATCTGCTCTAGCACTCCACGCCACTGCTCTGACACGGCCTCTGACTAGACACGCAGTTAGGCTGGCAAGTCAAGCACTGGTGGTCCCTGTTATCCCTGTTTCCACCCGACATACTAGGTACAGGCATGCATGGCCACACCAAGCTTTTTGGTTTTTTTTCCTCTCCTTAATGTGGTGATAGGGATGAGAATCCAGGCCCCTAAGCTTGAGCAGCAAACCCTTCAGCTCCTGAGCCTTCTGCCCATCCTATCTGTGGCTGCCATTTAGTAAATAATGAGTCCAACACTTTTTCATAAAGTCCAGAGGATTATAAGATAAACATCTAAGTTTGATCTTATGATCAAAAACTGTCTTTAAGTGCTCTTCTGCTCTTGATATAAAGAAAATGTATTGGTTGTTTGTCTGTTTTTCAGATAGTGTCTCACTGTGTAGCCATGGCTGGCCTGGAACACTGTTTGTAGACTGCACTAGCCTCCAGCTCAAAGAGATCTGTACGTCTCTGCACTCTGAGTGGTGGGAATAAAGGTGTGCAACATCACAGCTGGAAATACCAACACGATTTAAAAATATCTGCTAAAAGACAGCACTCCAGGTTGGAGTGCTTATCACTAAAACAAGAAAAGTAACAAGTGTGGACACAGACAAAAGGAGCCTGGGCACACTGGTGGTAGAAATGTAAATTAGAAAACAATATGAAAGTTCTTCAAGATATTAAAAATGGAACTGCCAAATGGCCTAGCAATCCCTCCTCTGGATCAATCCAAAGGATATGACATCAGTATGCCCAAGAAATCTGTGCATAGTCTTGTGTGGCAGGGTCACTAGGATGTAGGCCATTCACAGCCTCACTGTACGCAGTGGCATGTATTCAGCCATAAAAAGAATGAAGCTAGGCCATCCGTAAGTACATGGGTATATCAAAACAGGTTTTTAGTCAGAGAGCAAAAAAACTGCATTACCTCAGCCACAGGTGAAATGACGCTTACAACACACACACACACACACACACACACACACACACACACACACACACACACAGAGGCAAGGGAGAGGTGAAGCCTGGGGAGGGCTGAGGAAGGCTGACTACTGAGCACTCTAGCACAGCGCAAAGGAAGGAAAGGTCTGATGTCTTTATTACACAGACGGACGACAACAACACCATGTGGAGTCCTTTAAGGCAGAGCACTGAGCAGAAAAAAAAAAACGGCAAATGTTTGAGAAGATAAGTAGATTTAGTCTAATCTAAGCATTATCCTATATAAATTAATTAAAGTATCAAGTGATATCTATTACCATGTTCAACCTTAGACTTGTAAGTGCTAGTTCAAAATAAAGAGCACTTGCTACATAACACCATTTCACAGTTTCCAGAGATTTCCCAGCCTGGTTTTGTTGGTGTTCCCATCCCCAACCTGCCCTTCAAAGAGTTATTAAAAATATCTGATAAAGGTAACAGCAGGTTGGCCTGACTTATCAGCCTCCAGCTTAGCTTTTAACACCTCCACATTAAGGTTAGCAAATGTGTGTTTGTACACCGTCCCTCAACCTCATAGACCAGCCTCAAAGGATAGCTTTCCGGTAAGATAAATTTCAGTTCTGGCAATCTAACCTGAGGTGACAATTCCACGCAAACAAAGGCATCATATGAAGTAAGACAGAATCCACTCATTCACCTCATACCAAAGGATAGTGTTGAAATACCTATCTCTTTTATAAGTGAAACATTATATGCACATCAAAAATAATATTCACCAGTTAGGCTCACGACTGTTAAAGCACTACAGGAGGAGGCTGAGGTAGAAGCATTCCAAGTCCAAGGTCAGCCTGTGCTACACGGTCCAAGAACAACAGAGCAATGAAATGCTTTAGAAAGGGGGGCTGAGTAAGTAAATGGGAAATGTGGTATAGAATGTGTAAAGAAACGAAATAACAAATTAAATCTCTTAAGACTGTAAAAATATTAGAAACCTCACTAGTGTTTATACTCCTGCCATTCCCCAACAGCATTCAATGCATGTGTATAATCTTTCACCTGCCACCCCAAGTGTTTCCTTACTGTTCGGACTTTAAACACCTCTATCCCGTCTCTTCCGATGGAATACGCTCCTCCTAAAAAGCATTATTTCCAGCCCGATCACCTGGAACGAGTGAGAAATTCTCCCACAGAGCCTACAGCGTTGGTCTTTGGAAGATGCATTCATCTGCTGAGCATTTATTATCCAGATGACAAAGTCAAGTTGAGCACCACAAAATGCTGTGGCTGAAAAATGCATTTCCCCGTGAATGAGAAGCACAGCAGATAAAGCTACAAGTTCTGTTGGCCACCTATGCCAGGATTCTCAACAGCTCAACGGATGCTTACAGGTTTCTGTGGCCATCACACCCTCCACAGAGACAGTCACTTGGGAGCATCTCTAACCAAGCTTCAAGGGGAATACAATTCACGCCCCAGTCAGAAAGATATAACAATGTCCTTAGCTGTGTTTTAACTCTAAAACTTAATTGTGAGCATGTGCATATGAGAGAGACAAAAACAGAAACCATGCCACAGCGTGTACTGAGGTCAGAGGCCAATCTGCAGGAGTGAGTCCTCTCTTTCCTACACATGGGTCCCAGGGATCCAGCTAGACCTTCCAGCTTGCCAAGAGCCACCATCACCCACTGAGCCATCTTGCCAGCCCCTCTCCTTTGTTTATAAATTTCCTTTGTTTTACATTATCCACGGTCAACTTACAATGAACAAATACTAGGTTAGTTTTAGAAATGGGTAAATAGTTACATAGAGCATTTATATTTTCACCCTCTCTAAATATTTCTTTCTAACTCCAAATTCATCTGGTGGTCTCAAGTTTCCTTTGAAGACATTAAAAAAAAAACAATTTTAATTGCCTGTGGTACATAGTTAAATACATCTTCAGGATGCCTACTTAAAAAGATCAACATAAATTCTGACAGTCAAAAAGCATGTTCATAGCAGATGAGCTGGCTCAGTGGGTAAAAGACACTTTCTACCAAGCTGAAGAATACCCAAGTTGAAATAGTGAAATGAAGGACCAATTCAAGTTACCCTCTGTCCTCTGCCACTGCACCCCACACACAACCAACCCACCCACCAATCAGCCAATAAATAAATAAAAAATATGCCTATTTTCAGGGTGCAGGCTCAGTTCATAAAGTGTTCACTATGCAAGTAGGAACTGAGTTGGGATATCCAGCAACAACATAAAAGCCAGGAAGGCGATCCCTACAATGGGGAGGCAGAGGTCCCTGGGTCTGACTGGTCATGGAACTTTCTAGACAGCTCAGCATTCAGGTTCTTGCTATCTAAGCCAGGTGACCGGGGTTCCGTCCCCAGAACCCACAATAGAAAGAGAGGTAACTCCTGACTGCTGCGTTCTGACCTGCACACACGGGACAGAGCATGGAGGAATTCTCTGCTCTCCACCCGACACACACACACACACACACACACACACACACACACACACGCACACGCACACGCACGCGCACGCGCGCACACACACAAATATCCACACATACATATACACATAGACCACTAGAGTATTTTAAAATTAACTCCCTGTCTTCATCCTTAGAGAAGACAAGTTTCCCTAAGGCAAACAATCCTCTGTTTTGGAATATTGTGTAAAATCACAATTTGGCCTGGTGTTTAGTTGAATAGACACAAAGAAGTCATTGAATTTCCCATATGAACAGAGAATTTGTTTTCAGTGCAGAGAAAGAGATGCAGGGCCTCCCACATGCTAAGGACGTGTTCTGTTCTTAGCAGTTACTGCATTAACATTACAGACATTAAATGGATCTTTCCAGGAGAAAGACAAAGGTCCATAATTATACTCCACAGATATATGGTATGAGTTTATTTACTTCTAGGGGAATCTACATCTAGATAAGAGGATGACCTTAAAAATGAACCACCTTCATAAATTTAAAATGAATTAACCATTCATCTGCTAAGCCATAAGTGCCTGGCGTTCACTCCTACCACGCTACTTTTTTTAAAATTTATTTTACATCCCAGCCACAGTTTCCCCTTCCCTCCTCTCTGCCTAATCCCTCTCCTCATCCTCCTTCTGTTCCTACCCCCAATCCTCCGTTTCTGTTCAGGGAGGGGCCAGGTCTCCATGAATATTAACAAACATGGCACATCAAGTCACAGTAGGACTAAGCATGTCCCTCTGTTAAGGCTGGGCAAGACAACCCAGTATTAGAAGTGGGGTCCAAAAGCCAGTGAAAGAGTTGGAGACAGCGACAGTCCCTGTTCCCACTGTTAGGAGTCCCACAAGAGGACCAAGCTACACAACTGTCACATACATGCATAGATCAGTCCATGCAGGCTCCCTGTTTGTTGGTTCAGACTCTGAGCCCCTATGAGCCCAGGTTAATTGATTCTGTGAGTTTTCTTGTGGTGTCCTTGACTCCTCTGGCTCCTACAATCCTTTTTCCTCCTCTTCTGCAGCTGTGGGTCTGCATCTGTTTCCATCAGTTGCTGGACGAATACTCTCTGATGACAGCTGGGCTAGGCACCAGTCTGGTCACAGGAGATGGACAGATCAGGCTATGTATCTGCTACTGCTAAGGAGTCTAAGCTGGGGTCTTCCTCGTAGACTCCTGGGGTATTCCCTTGTGACAAGAGGAAGGGACCGCCCCTGTCCTTTCCAAGTTACAATGAGTTTATGGATAAAATCTACCTTTAATATTAAAAGTTAAATGTTTTAAAGAATCTTAGCAGAACCCTAACTTACCAGTTCTAGGAAATATTTCTTTCCCTTAGAAACAAGTAAACTGTGCTTGGTTAACACAAAGCACTCTCCCTATCACGGGTCCTGAGCTCAGAACCGCCTACAATAGAGGCTCTTCAGAAATAAGCAAATACACAATTGCAGGCTCATGGGAATTTGCAATACAATTAGACTCACAACAGTACAACTTTCTCGAGTGTGTCCAATATGTAACGTGGCCCACCTGTACCGACCTGTGCTCTGCTAATCCACGGATATTCAAACAAGATGCAGTCTCTAAGGACTTAACCAGAGCCTAAGCCCAAAGTGTTCTCGGAGTAACATTACCCCTCTACAATCACAGCCTTGTTCTACTCAGAGCCCTTAAGTAAATTAAATCTGTAGGAAAACACACTTTTTGTTTGTAAAGTAAGACACATTTCCTGAATGCTAGAGACTGTTTCCTTGAGGAACTGTTTATGTAACTGTGCAGAAAAGGTGTTTATGTCACTATAAACACCTTCTGTGTGTGAGCGGATGCAGTCTGCTCATTGTTCATACTGTAATCAGCACCGACAGTAAAAAGGCCTGCTCCAATTGCCGGTGCGTGGACCTGCGTTCCATTTGACATACATTCTCCATGTGCTGATTAAAACCCACCTATTACAGGAGAAGCCTGGACCTTAGCTTCATAGTAAGCCCTACAATAACCCAGTTCATCAACCAACAAGATCTGTTTTGCTGTCAATCAAGCAGAAGCTTCTTTTCCCAGAATCCTCTTTTCGGTGGGATTCCAGGTTATAGTCGCCTAATGAGCAAACTGGAACACAGAAAGATGCCATCGTTAGGAGAGTGTGCAGTGCGGCTATTCTGGTAGACTCAAACCTGTTCAGCTTTCAAGCCGGCCCTCGAGATGAGCAGGCAGGAGGGACAGCTTTCACGGACCCTTTCCTATGAGCTCCAATGATCCTCTCGTCTCTCTCCTGGACCTTCACTTCCCCCTAGAGCTCAAGATTTAATTTCTGCTAAGTTCCCTACTTGATAATGTACCGTAGCTTATCTTCCATTATTAAAATCTAATTCTCCACATGTAATTAATTAACTCTGCATTTAAATGGCTTTTTGTCATTAAAGACAGGCATCCAAAAGTAAACAAATAAGTAAACGTTGCCTTCTGCTGTTATGCTGACAGCAGGGCTGGGGTTTACCAGTCCAACCACACATATGCACAGGCACACACTGACACCTACATGTTCTCTTACCTTTAATCTTCCTCTTCTAGATTTATGGGGAAAGAAGTGACATTTTAAAAATCATATATTTAACATGGAACATTACATATGTCCTGACATAAATATATTGCACAAAAGGCCATCGACATGACCAATACAACAAAGGTACCATACCGTGAATCTCAAACTTCCTGCGGTCTGCTAGTAATCCCTTTTCGTCCCTGACTGTGCATCTCACATCTCCGGGACACGCTGCGGCTTTCTGTCGATGTAAATGCTCAGGACATCCTAACACTTTAAGATCTTACTTTTTCCTCATTTTTATGCGTATGAATTTTATTCATGCATGTGTGTCTGTGCCCCACATACGTGTATGGTGTCCACAGAGGCGAGAGAAGGGCCTCAGATCCCCTGAGACTGGAGTTACAGATGATTGTGCACCGCACACGGGTGCTGGGCATCAGGATCAGGTCTAAAGATAGAGCAGCAAGCGCTCTTAGCTGCTGAGCCATTGCTCCAGCCCGTCCTAGAATTTTTTCTAATATGTAGTATATACAACATGCATTTTTTGGATTGACTTCTTAACTTCTATCTTCAACATAGTTATTTAGAGGCTTAGAAATTCACCCACACCAATGTAAACATCATCAGCTTGTTCCTTTTTAGGCAGACTGTTTACTCACCCATTTGTTGGTAGACATTTGAGTTTCTTCTAGTTTGGGCCAGTTAGATAAAGCTCCAGTAAACAAACACAGATATACACAGGAGTCCTTAGATGGGCATATGTTTTCAATAATCTTGGATAAAAGAATATTTCCTACAGGCAATATGACTAGGTGCGCATATGTTTAGTGTTATAGTCCTCTAGTGAAATCCACCTCCACTCCAGGATCATGTGTTTAAGCTTCATCCCCAGCTAGTGGTACTATTTGAGGGGTTACAGATCCTCAGAGAGGGCAGCAGTAGCCTACTAAGGACAGGTTTCTGAGTTAGATCCCTGCCCCAGTTCTAGCCATAGTCTCTCCCAAGCTGCTTCGTGATCAGATAAGGTGCAAGCGGTCCTCCTCACCCTCCTCCCACCACAGCCACAAGCCTCTCTTGCCTTCCTTCTTCAAGTTGCATCCTGTCAGGGATGTAGTCAGAATAATAAAAAAAAAAAGTACCTAACACACAGCATATTAAGAAGCTAAAAAGCTTTCCCACGGATAGCATAGTATTTTGTCTCTACCCACAACCAAGATATATTCCAGGTGTTTACACTCTTCACAGAGAACAGTAAACTCCCCCACCACACACACACATTTTAGCCATTACCCCGCGGGCATGTAACACTATCTCATGGCTTTAGCTGTTATTTCACTAATAAAAATGAGCACTACGCTTATTCTCGGATGAAGTCTTTACTTACTTTCTTTTTTTACACTTTTTAGTTTTTTTTAAACAGCCTCACTAAATAGCCCTGGATGGCGTGGAACTTCCTATGTAACTAGGCTGGCCTCTACCTCACGGAGATCCACCTGCCTCTGCCTCTTGAGTGTTAACACTAATGCCAAACAGCACCACAGATCCAATCTCAAACCTACTGTTAAAATGAACTGTCACATCGCTTTGTTTGCAAATTCTAACTTCATGTTTTTAGATGTATAACAATTTTTTGTTGCACGCTGTGGTTTTTCTTCATTTTTTACAGCTTTTGGTGGTCACAACTATGTCATTTTCCCCACTTAACTTGAGGCATGGTATTGCATTCCTACAGATGCCATATTAGGTACCAAACACTGGCACTGAAAACAACAGTCCTGGAAGTCCTGTACCCATGTGATGCCCCTCTGAAAGCTCTGGGAGAGGAATCCTTCCCACTGTCCAGCTGGCAACCCTGTGGTTCCTCAGCTGTGGCAATGTAATCCTCATCGCTCCTACACATTCCCAAGGCCCTCTCCCCTCTGAGCCTCTGCAGCAGACACCAGGTAAAGGACACTCTTGCAAAACGCTCTGATTCCCGAAGAAGTCACACATATCCAAATGTGTTAGGGGTTAGAAATTCAACAAAAACATTAAAAGGCACAATTGATAACAGGCACTCAGATTTAGTATTTTCTTTAAGAGTACATTGCTGTTAACTGCCAAAGTTACGCAAGCATGGCAGAATGAGAGATGTTTCTCAACCTTCCTCTCAATTTTGCGGTGAACGTAAAATTACCCTTAAAAAGGTCTATTCATACTATTTTTTTAAAAAAAAACTCTACATTTAAAATGATATTTAGTGTGTGGGGGGGTACCTACACATGCACATATAACATGACACATGTAGATCAGAGGGCCGCGCTCTGGAGATGGTTCTCTCCTGGCAGTCTCTATGAGTTCTGTGCCATCAGGCTATGAGGCAAGCACTTGGACCTGCGGAGCCACCTCACAGCGCCACACACCCAGTTTAGAACAGCATCAGCATTTTTACTGTATGCCTTGGTTTCTGAGTCAGAAACCGAGCGAGGCACAAGTGGGTCGTTCTGGATCAGTAGTTCTCGTGTGGTTCTAGTCAGGTAGCTGGAGCAGAAAGGATAGAGAGCAGAACTGGAGCCTGTGTGGGGGCTCACAGGCTTCTCTCTGATGCCCATCATCATCCTGCAGACTCTTTTCCACACATCTCTCCCATTACAGCACGGCCTCCAGACCACTCCAGGTTCCAGAACCTGCACTGTACTCTGGCAAGAACAAGCTTCGCTGTCTATTGTGATGTGGCTTTAGACACCTCGGACAACGCCTCTTTGTTTAGCCAGCCAGCTCAAAAGGAGTAAACACCACCATCACCACCCATCTCCCAGTGACAGCCTGTCAAAATCAAGCAGGTGAGACAGAAATGTGGCAGAAATATTTGGGAACTGCATCTCGCCTCGGAACCTGTGATGGGTTTCTCTGCAGCTTCCAACGCCTTCATTTGCCTGCTTAGTTCAATGAATGGCTAAGGGCAAGCTGCAGTCTAAAGAGCTTTACTTCCTCTTGTTTCCACCAATCTGTATTCCACCTGTCTCCAATTGGCTAACACAAAATACGGACTTGGGTGGGGAGTGTACTGTATTACAGACAATGGGTTCAGAGTATAAGCTGACAGAGGTGATGACCATTTCCTGACTGAAAATGCATCATCTTCTTTTCCTTCCACTCTGATGGTCTCCCTGTGATTAAAGCCCCCCCAAAAGTAGGTTTCACTTTAGTCCTCCAATAAATCTTTTACTCTTTAGTTTGTATGGGGTTTTTTTTTGTTTTGTTTCACTGTGTGTGTGTATGTGTGTGCGTGTGCACATGCACATGCATGCATGCATGCATGAATATGAAGGACAGTATGTGCAATGCAGGGCTACAGCTAAGGTGTTGTCTGCTACTATCCTGCACCTTATGCCCTGGAGACAGGGGCTCTCGCTGAACCTCAGTCTGACATTTTGGATAGGCTGGTGGACCAAGAAGCACCCTAATGCTAGAATTACAGGCACAGACACCAACACCACTTTTTATGTGGTGCTAGGAGTACAAATTCAGTTCTTCATCTTGCTCAGCAAGCATTCTTACACACTGAGCCGACTCCCCTAGTATCCCTACCAATAATTTTAATAATAATTTATAATTCAGAATTTTAAATAATTCTTTAGTTTGAAATAATTTCTCATCATAAACCATACACATACTGTTTATTGCCCCTCTTTCCCTAACTAAATTTGAACTTCTCTTTTGATAACTCAAGAATTGTAGTCCATGGAATATATTCACAAATTTAAATACCAAGAAATTATTATAAATATCTCTCTCTCTCTATAGCTACAAATCATGATGTAGCACAAATCTTTACTCAAAAACATGTTTTATGTACATCATTTACTATATGATATAATGGAAAATAAACCAGGTTCCTCCTAATAACAAATGATGCACACACCAGCCTCTACCCTATGCTGAGTCACAAACACAGATAGGACACAGCACTTTCTCTAGTCATATCTCTAAACATCAAACCACGAGGACACATTTATCAACAAATTTCTCTCTCTCTCTCTCTCTCTCTCTCTCTCTCTCTCTCTCTCTCTCTCTCTCTCTCTCTGAAAAAGTTGACAAAACACAGAAACAACAAATGTAATGGCCAGGTACATGGTTTAATCATTTGAGAACATGTATTGCTCTTGCAGAGGACCAGGGTTTGATTCCCAGCACCTACATGTTGTGGCTCACAACTGCCTATAGTTCCAGCTCCAAGGCTTCTGACCACCTCTTCTGGCCTCCATGGGTGCTTGTACTCATATGTACATGCCCCCCACATAAATACAAATAATTTTAAAACTAAAAATACATCTTTTTTCCAATTAAACGGAAATTTTAAAAAACAACATTTGAGGGTACTGAAATGCCAATTACCCTAATATCTTTACATGCAATCAATCAATTTTATATATAAATTATCCCACTCTAAGTACCCCATAAATATATGTAAATGTCACATGTCAATTAAAATCTCAAAAATCGAGGCTCAGGATGTGACTCAGTTGGTAGAGTGATTGCTAGCATGCAAAAAAGCCCTGGATTTGATCTTAGCTCCACACAAAACCAGGTCTGGTGGCACACACACCTGTAATCCCAGAATTCATGAGATGAAAGCAGAAATTCAAGGTAATCCTTGGTTGTATGGCGAATGCAAGGCCAGCCTGAGCTACATGAGATTCTGTCTCCAAAAGTTTCTTTTCCAAAATAGATGGGTGAGATTTAAATGCCCAGGGTACACAGAATACATGGCCTGAGCGACGGGAAAGCACAGGAGAGGAGACTCTGCCATGAAGAATGACTCTAGGAAGAAACCAAGAGGAAGGGCTCGTGACATTAACTGAGTGATGATTCACTGGCCATGAGCACAAAGGCTCAGACCATAACAGGGAAAACAGACAAATGGGATTATGCTCAGAAGAGGGAACAGGCAACTGATGGTATAGGAGAAAATATTGACAGGCCATGCATCTCATAAGAGGCTAGGCTCCAAAATCTGGATGGAACGCCAACAACTCAACAGCATAAAAATAGATAGACAGATATAGACAGACAGACAGACAGACAGAGAGAGAGAGAGAGAGAGAGAGAGAGAGAGAGAGAGAGAGAGAGAGAGAGAGAGAGAAGAAAATAAAAAAATATGCAAAGGACCTAAATAGATACCTCTTTTTAAAAACAAAAAGGCATATAAATTTTACATATAGCATCAGCAATCATGAGGGAGAGACAAATTAACACCGGGATAAGAAGAGCTCACCACAGTCCATTCTGTATTGCTATTGATGAAATATGGAAAAAAAAAAGAAATATGGAGCAAGCATTATTGGGGCAAGGAGATGGTGAGTTACACACCTGGAGTGGGCATATAAATCAGAGCGGCCCTATGGGAAACAGCACGTACAATCCTAAAAAATAAAATTACTGCTCCAGCAATCTCACTGTGGACATATATCTGATAAGTAAATACACACACACACACACACACACACACACACACACACACACACAATGCAGATGATCTGCATTCCCAAGAGCCAGAACACAGAGGGGTCTAAGTGTCCATGGGTGGAGAAACAGATAAGAAAACTGTGTTATACGCACGTGATAGATATCACCCGACCTTTAAAGGAAGGAGCGCCTATCGCTGTGACAACTTGGATGAGGCTGTAGGACGACATTGCATTAAGTGGAACGTACCAGACACAGAAGGACACAGCACATGATCTCACTGCTATTCTCAATAAGGAAGGAGGAGTTGGGGGATACTATCCAGAGCATATGGAGCTTCAGTTATGAGAGATTAGACCAAGGGAAACACTTTACAGAGCAGCCTATAGTTAATGACAATATACTGTATTTTGAAAATCACTTGACAATAAATTTTAAGAGTGCTTGTCACAAAAAAATGATACGTGAAGTGATACATATGCTTAATCATTTCACAATATGTGACACAGACTTTAAAATATGTTGTATACCATAAATATATACAATTTTATGTCAAATAAAAGGTTTAAGAGCCAAGCATGGTACCCACGCCTGGAATCTCAGCACTGGGGAGATACAGACAACAGGATCAGCTCAAGACCATCCATGCTGACAACAAGCATGATGAGGGCCAGCCCAGGCTACAGGAGACCTGGCTAAAAACATGGAATTAAATAGGTTTTTAAGAAAGCAGAAAACTGTGATGGGAGACCCATTTTTAGATTAACTGGCCATACTGTAGAAAATCACTTGAGGGGAGGCCACGTGGAAGTAAGAAAAGTATAAATTCAAGTCCAGAAAAGTCCCGAACGGTGCACTGGAGAAGTGAAAATCAAATGTTCGAGCATCAGCTCAGTGACTCCGAGCTTGAACTCAGCCGGGAAGGGGGTGGATAATCAAAGCATCCTGTCAGAATGAGAATCTACAGAAGTTAGTGAGAAGCATGTGTCAAAGTCAGGCGGATCAAAGGCTAAGAGAGGAAATAAGCCAAGACGACAGTGATTATAAACTTACTTTGTGCGGGATCTTGGTTAATTATAAACATTACTCTTAAATGGCACACTATGTGGCAGAGTAAGCCGAGCACAGTCCCGAGTCCAGAGAACACAGCATGCCACCCTGGTGACCCCTTCTTTGCCCTACTATGGTAACCTTCCTCCTGTCTGACAAAACCGGAATGTAGACACAAGGCAGCCCATATGTCATAGAAAAAGACCCTTTAAAACCAAACTCATAACAAGAGGGCTGGGGAGATGGCTCATTAAAAACACTGCCTGTTTTACTAGAGGACCCAGATTTGATTCTCAGCACCCACACAGCAGCTCATGATCATATGTAACTCCAGCTCCAAGGCATCAAAACCCTCTTCTGGTGGGCACCAAGCAAGCACATAGTATACAAACACATGTGCAGACAAAACACCTACCTGTATGCACAAACTAAAATATTTAAACAACAATAAAAAAACGGAATCTGTACGAAAATGTACACATATAACAGCAAAAGCAACAGGAGATGAATACAAAATCGTGAGGTTATGTAAACTTTCAAATACAAATGTTCCTGTGTTGGCTAATTTCTCATCTTTCGTTCTTACCTTGCCTACTGTGTGCCTCAGGCAAATCTCTGAAAGGAAGGTGGAAATGTGCTTTTCTGTTACCGCAGGAGAAACAGGGCCGCCTGAACAAACAGTTGGAGGGTCTCTCCTTGCGGCCTGTGCTTTTGCAGCCTAACCTTGAAAGGCTAGTTCGCAGCAACTGTGCACACTAACTACTCGGACCCACAGGGTTCTTCTTTAAGCTGTTCTTACGGAAACTGAAATGTCCTTCATGGTCAACCTTCCCAGTTTCAAAGTTGGTAGTGAATATGCATTTTACATTTGTCCCTAAAACAGAGGGCCAGCGGTTACTGTGAAGAAGTCACCGGTCTCATTATGCAGAGAGCAGGGCTGGCAAGCATTCTGAGATGGCAAACACCCCCTTACCATTGCAGCCTCTCCATCCTGAGGTGTTTCCAGAGTCATTACCATCAAGTAAATACTATTTTTTTAACCTTTTAAATATTAAACAACCACACAAAGCCAGTCTTCAGTGAAACACGCCATTGGAATAAGGATACAGATTTCTGGCTTTGACTCATTTCCAGTTATTATGCATTCCAAATCACATGCCAAAATTTTAATGAACTTTCAAATTTACATTTATGAAAACAGACCTTGGCACTCATAAATGGCTTCTTTTCCATATCACTTTTCAAAAGGTGCCTCACAGCTGAAATGATTCTGAGCTGTCTTCTGTCGCTCAAGATGAAGTCTACAAAAGAACTGAGTGTTCCTACTTTCACACTAATTTATTCTACATCGGTTTTACTCAGCATATGGTAAGCATATGGGAAGGAGAAGTGCGTCTGGAAGCTGTTAGGACTGCATGTAATCAGAATCTACCAGTAGAACCCTAATTTGATTAATTGAAAATTAAAGTAGTGGTTAATCACTTGCTTTGTAGAGAGAAAGAATACTACATGAAGGTGAATCTGTCTCAAACATATAAAATTAATTAATTTTGTCCCAAATCAATACTTACCATGCACTCATGCTGGCAGTGCAAGAGAGCAAAGTACTCCTAAGTCCTCACTGGAGAGACGGGGGGCCTGGTTTAATGCTAAAGTGTGGAGTCAATTTTGAGGACATTTATTTTTTACAAAGATTTTTGATCCTTAAAAAACATAACTTTAGCAGCGAGTTTATCTTTGAGAAGGGGTAAACTGAGTCCAGATCTACAAGCCCATATGTTTAGTCTCGTAGTTGGCATCTTCAGCAATTTACTTTGTTTTCCTTTTCGTTTTAAGTTTTCTAAGACAGGATCTTCCTATGTAGCCAGGGTCACAATCGTGATCCTCCTGCTGCCTCAGCTCTGGAATGCTGGATTCTGGAGCAATCTATTCCTTACCTTCGAGGCATTGAAAGAATATCAATGGCCAATGAAGAGCTAAGCAAGTGCTTCTTGAAGTTAAAAGCACGGCGATGTCGTCTGTGCCACACTCAAAACTTGTACCACTTTAAAAAAAATAACAATAGTATCTCTTCAAAATATTTGCAGAGTCAGAAAGATGGCTTTGCAGGTAAGGGACTTGCCATCAAGTCTGGTGACATGAATTCATTTGTCGGGGCCCACATCATGAAAGGAGAGAACCAGTTCCAACAAGCTGTCCCCTGATCTCCACAGGTGCACCATGGCACACACGCACACTCACACGCACATGCACACACACACATGTGCACACACATACACAAACATATAAATGTACTTCGAGATTTTGAATTAACATTATATTAGTATAATATTTTAAAAGAATTTAAGAAGATTTTCTTTTCTTAAGATAACTTTTCTTCAGTGCCCACTTCCGTCCTAAACCTGATATAACACAGTAATCCTAAGCAAAATTAACCTCATGTCCAAAGCTATCAGACACCAAAGCTATCAGATAAATTCTCCAAGGGTGCACAATTTCATCCTCTCTATGTACATAGGATTATTACTTACTAATAATATTAACTTCATGGCCTTCCCTAAGGCAGAACGGCAGCATTAGAACAAATCATGTTAACCAATCATGTATGACCATGTAGCTCTTACCAAAGATAAAAAAAAAAAAGGGCAACAACAACAACAAAAAAAAACCACAACTCCCTAGGCTCAGAACAAATAAGTCAATTGGTTCGACATTTTAAATGTTAAAATTATAACTAAAAAAAAAAAAAAAGCACTGGCTGTGCAGTAGTGGTGCATGCCTTTAATCCTAGCACTTGGGAGGTGGAGGCAGGCAATCTCTGAGTTCAAGGCCAGTCTACAGAGCAAATCACAGCACAGCCTGTCTGGTGGGGGCGGGGGGAGTATATGGTAGAGAAAGAATATATTATCTTTATATGAAAGGTCAAGTCTAGGCATTAAAACACATAAAATAAAAAAGAATGAGAAGTCAGGCATGGTGGCTCATGCCTATCTTCCTAGCACTTGGAAGGCTGAGTCAGGCAAGTTCCATGCCAACTTGGACTGTAGCATGAGCGGAGAAGGGGAATAAAGATATGAAAGCAAACAGTTTAAATAGAAAGAAGAGGCAAGCTATAGTGGGAAATTAAGTTACATTAAAATAGCCACATCTACATACAGGAAAAATGTTGTAATTATACTATAATCTTAAAAAGAAAAGGAATATTACAATTTACATTCTCTGTCCTGAATACGAATGATAAGCTCTATGTCAATGTATCACAGAAATATAGTTCAGTTTTTATCACCAGTCATAACCACAGTATCATGCTCTTGAGATTACCCTAAATTCAAAAATCTGTAACTTCCCTGCCATAAAATTTATTTATTAACCTCAAAAAAACTGTGGATTAATTAATGCAGAACATTTGGAGCACATTCAGTGGTGGCAACAGATCCACCCTTCCTCTCCACTGAAGGAAAATGTCTACAGTCTTAGCAGATCTTTTACAAACACTCTGCATTGTGTATCCTCAGGAGGCCAGTCCACTAGGCCGAGTGAAGGTGTTTACAGATGGCAGAAAGAGATAGGTGAGGCCCTACCCTAGTGCCAACACTATCATCCCAGGATCTAGAGACCTAAAGAGAAGAAATTCTAGTCAACAAAACCCCAGTCATAGCTTTCAGGAGGAGCTGAAAGTGAATCTCATAGTGTAGAAAAAAAGAGGACAAAAGAGTGGTCAGAGATTCGGGCTATAAGATAGGACTAGACACAGAGGAGCACACAGGCGCTTCACAAAGCCGGACTTTATACAAGAGAAGCTTACACACTACCTCTTCTAAAACCAGAAAAGCATAGAAAAAGTAAAGAAAGAGAAGGGAAAAGAAGGGAAGGAGAGGGAAGGAGATGAAAGGGAAGGCAAGGGAAGGAAAAAGGACAAAACCAAACCTGAAAACTAAAGGCAATATTTTCTTTCTTTTTAATTTTAAAATCAGGCAGCAAACTTGTTTGGTACGTTCACTAAAGTAAGCAGGGAGAACTACGGAATGACCCTACAGATACAGGCACACACTCTGTGTCAAAAGTCACCAAGTCTCATGTACTCAAATGGTTTCCATTTTATATCCCCATGACTCAAATGGCTGTCAGCTCTATCTACTCAAAGAACACATGACAAAAGATATAATTCCATGAAAAAAAACCTAACACTTCTTAAAATTTTGTAACTGTTGGGGAGAGGAAGTGAAGAAGCAAGAAGGATTCAGAAGTCAAAATCCAATGGAAATAGGAAGGAAGTACGACTCTGTTCTCTTCATACAAGGGTGAAACCGAGTGTACCAGACTCCACACTTTTCCAAGTGTGTTAATACTCACAATGCTTGTGTCCCACGAAGACCCAAGGGAGCGCCATTTCTGCTTGGACTCCAGTACAGGGAGACCCATAACCCTTAGTTACACATTATGGATGGATGTCTGCCTTTCTGCCTATCTATCTGTCCACCTGACAAACTTACTATTTTTCTTTTTGCTTTTGATTTGTTTATTGATTGTTTGTTGGGTTTATTGAGTATTTCCAGTATGGGCAGTGGAAATACATGCAGAAAGGAAGGGTCTGTTTGAATATCAGGTGACACACAGTAAAAGAGCGTGTTTCCTTTATAGTTTTCCTTGGTCACAGGTAAATGTGCTTATCCATTCTAGTCACACCTGTGGCTGAGTCACTGAAATGCCCTTTTTGAACTTAGGCTATGCCTCTGCCTTGCTTTCTCCTCAAACAGGTGTGCACTTATCTCTACATTTTGGGTCTTGTGGTTTTTTAGGTATAAATAATTGAAATATTGTGTGATCCTTTGTTTAACAGCCTGGCACTGTACTGCTGATTATACCACAAAAGCCTCAGCCACTTGCCGCAGTATACAATGCATCTTTCACTAGCAAAATGTACATCCTGCATCATATGTATCCTTCAAAACATTACACTTCATTAATACTACATATTTTTGTTCTATATTCCAATAAATGATTTGTGTGATAATTTGTACTGTAAATAGATCCTTGGTCAGGTTACTGAATTTTATAAAGTTTAATTTAAATATGCTCTTTACTACATAGCTTCCTTTCAGTTCTGGATTTGCATCTAAGGCTAAGAATAACAACACTATTTCTTATTTATGTCAAATAACTATGAGAGCAAACTGTAAGTATCCTACAGACCTTGAAATTCTATACAAAGCCATGAAGGTGAAACTTTATAACATAAGACAAAGGAATGTTAACTTTAAAGAACTCCAACAATTTGGTAAGAAAAATAACTCAAGCAATGTAAACAAAAACATATGAAAAGATATTCAGACTAAATAACAGTTGAGTCTCTATAGAACATTATTCAACCTTTTAAAAACCATGAATTACAGGGCTGGAGAGATGGCTCAGGGGCAAAGAGCACTTGCTGTTCTTCTGGCAGACCTCAGTTCTGAGGGCTCACAACTGCCTGCACCTCCTGCTCCAGGGGATCTAACGCCCTCCTCTGGACTCCTGGAGCACCTACGCCACACATGGCATACATAGACAAAGATACACACACACATAGTAAAACAATAAAAGTACTCTTGTTCAAGCCCAGCCTGGTCTACACAACAAGTTCCAAGCCAGTAGGGGTTACACAACGAGACACTATCTTAAAAAAAAATTAAAAATGAATCATATCTCTACATCTCTGCTTCTGTTAACTTCAACTAGATCGAAGATATGTCAAAATTAAAAATTAAACTTGGAGGATATGAATGACATAATACAGTTTTCAAAATCCACTTTAAAATATTAAAATGGACCGTATAAAAAAAGATACAACAGAAACAGGTTAGCATTGCCCACTACAACTAGGCTCTCGTGAAAATTAAATCTATTGCTTTTATAACTTTAAAAAAAACTTAAAGAAAAATAAATGATTAAGACCAAATTAAATTGATAACATCTAGTATTGGAAAGAATATTCACAAATAAACAACAAAAAAAAATCTTGAGTCATTTGCAGTTGTCGTTTTCCAAAAGGGGGAAGGGCTATAATATTTTTAATTCATTTTTAATACAATACAATGCAGGTCCTAAAAGAATAAAGTCCGTGAAAGACGCTTTATAATTCACCTTCTCACAAGTCCATGTGCCAGGCTATAACCATTAATAGACGGAAAAGCAGAAGTGTGTTATGTCATAGGATCACGGAGGGTGGGTTGGATGACCATCAAGACTAAATGTGTTACAGACAGATCCAGGAACATCACAGATACCTACATCCACCCGATAGCAACAGAAAGGCCTTCAGGACTGCTCGTGGTGAAGACAGAGCAGAGCAGCGACCACCTCAACAAACATTAGCTACCAAACAGTACACTCTTCTCCCTCAGTAGCCTTGGAGCAATAAAGCCAGAGAACCCCTCCTGCCATCCTTGGTTCAGACAGGCAGAAAGTGTAGCTGAGCCTGTCAGAGAAAAAAGCTCCAAGTCCAAGCTGAAGCGAAGAGCCAGGTCTCTTGCCCACCCTTTCACTGTTCAATCCCCCAACAACTGCTAACCTAAAAGTCCCTCTTATTCTCTTAACCCCCTCTTCCCTCCCTCCCTCCCTCCCTCTCTCCCTCTCAATTTATTCCATTTCTCTCAGGAGAAAACACTCATGCTTGGCCTGCTTCCAAAGAAGGCTGCAAGGATGTTATTTTAAGGGGCTGTGGAGCAATAGATGTCTCCCTATCTGGCTCCCAGTCTGAAATTCCATTAGCCAACATGTTTTCATTCCATAGTAGGCTTTTCTTAGAAGTTTAAATAGCAACAGCATACCAGTGTGGATTGGTCATATCAGACACTTGCCATTGGTGGGTCCTTACCTTAAACCTGTGGTCCTCAAATCGTGGCACCAGGACCATGATTCTCCCACCCACCTCCAAGAGAGCAAAGCAAAACTTTAGGGAGGGAGTCCAGCTTGATGGGGAGGGGGGGGGCAGACAGAAAAAACAACCTTTCCAGCCTGTTCTCGTTCTGACACCCACTGAAGTTTCAGACCGCTGCTTCAAGCTATCCATCTATAAACAGTATTTATGTGCAAGGGTGTTGTTATCCTGCACACATGTGAAGTTTAACAGTAACAATGCTGTTTCCATAACATAGCGTGTAATAATATCATTAAGCAAGGTTCATGTGTGGGTTTGTTTTTTCAGTGCAGCTGATTTGTGTTTTCAACAAACTGTTCCCAGAGGCCAGTAACTGGGTTTACCAAAATAGATGTAACCACCACCACAACAGCTTCCAACTCCACCATCAACAACAAAGCTCAACACATAACCAAACCCTCTCCACAGTAAGTGGGCAGTTTGCAGAGTGCATCTTCTGGATAGAATTCCTACGTTTCCAGACTTTACCTTTATGCATCATGTAAAGAAGTACCCGCATGGCTATTTTTGCTGTGCAGAATAACTCAGAGCAAGGTGGTCGACAAACATGAGGAAGTTGGCAGTGCTCGCCCCCGGAGCATGGGGGCCAATCAGACATCTACTGGATACCTGCTTCTGGCATAAGACCAAATTAGGCTCTTGTATTTCTCTATAACTTGGCGTTGAGGTCTCTCTCTGAGAGTGGCTACATGTTTTAGCTCTGTCTTTAGGGTGCTATGGGAGATAGAGTTGTAGATGTTTCTAATGTGCTTTTTTCATGGGATGCTTCTTCATCATGGCAGACAGCCTAATGTCTAAGTGTCTGACCTTTGGTCAGTTGTCCCTATTATTTAAAAAAAGAAAACAGGTTTTTTTACTGGCAGACACTCTTATGGCTCTTATTTGACCCATAGCCAACTTATTCATGCCACAACAGAAACTCTCTGAGAATTTGACTAGGAGAAAAGTCAGGTCTGAGCACATTGAGCAAATGAAATTCGAAAGGGACACAACAGAAACACACGAATAACGGGAGGAGGTTATTTCTCACAGATCCCTGAGGGAACAAGGGCAGTGGTGGCAGCTGATGGAAAGGGCACGGGCTAATAAGCTCAACCAGCAGGCAGGGAGCCAGAGAGAAACATGGGCCAAGGCCTCCCCTAAGCAGGTCTGCTGTGGGTGATACAGAGCAATCAGCACAAGTCCGTGAGCCCACACGGCGACCGAGACAAGTCACTGCAACACATGTGCACGGCCCAGGCAGGGCGCGGGAGCCAGTTAAACAAAGGCTATCTGGATGTCCCAGGTGCAGGTGGCCACCAGGAGTTGGCTGTATAAGGCAGAGATCTGGCTGTACAACACTGACAAACCAGAAAGAAATGGAGACAGGAAGCCATGCTAAGGTTGGTGATGTCCTGAATCTGGAGTGAGGAAGTTAAACCTAGATTCAGAGCACAGTCCAAGGCAATGAAAAAGCAATAACTCATCAGAGGCTGAAGCGTTAAGAGCCACCAGTGGCTCAGCAGTTAAGAGCACACACGGCTCTTTCAGAGAACCTGAGTTCAATTCCCAGCTCTCGCACAGGCCCCATACATTCAGCAAGCTCACATAACTCCATCCCTGGGGGTCTGATACCTTTGGCCTCAGTGGCACACATATTTGTGTGCACACATGAGCGTGCACATACACACAATTTCTAAAAATGAAAATAAAATCTTTAGGGAATGGGGTCATCCTGAGATGGCAAGAGTTTGACAGTGGAGGGCCAGCAAACAGTATCCCAGCATAATGGGCTGAGCAGGTAGGGATCCAGCAGGAAGAGTAGGGAAAAGACCCTGTGTTGAATACACCTTGGGAGACACGGTGCATGGGTGCTGTTGGGTGGAAGCTTTAAGGCCAGAGGTGAGATATTCTCTGGCACAGAGGAGAAAGTCGTCTCCTCTGGGGAGATGCTAGAGTAGGTGATATCATCTGAGACAGAGGCCTAGGGTGTCCTTTTCAAGTGGATACTCATTTAAACGTATCTTCTGGATCATAAGCCAATAAAACATTCAAGTCACTTGAAAGCCAAGAGTTCACAGAATAGTGGGTGTGGCCCAATGAAGCAGGTCCCAATTCTTGTTTTTGGGGTGGAATTAATATTCAAACAGCTCACATATCAAATGGGCAGCTGCTGGAGCCATAGGACAATCTACCTGTAATGGGTCCCAGAAGAATAGGAGGTCTAGATTTGGCTGCTAGCCACTAAGGAATGGGGGTAAGGGAGACAATGGGGGCAAGAGACCAGGCAAGACAGACATCTTCAGGGTCTGCTGGACTGGAACATGAAAGAAGTCATTTGAGATCATTATATATTCCAAGCTTTTATCTGGACCCATCAATGACATCAAAGTGGTTAGTGGCTCTTTCAAGAACCCTAATAGCGAACTAAAAAGTAAAAGTATGTGTCCTGGTTACAGAATAGAATCTGTGAGGCAAGAGACTCCCAGAGTTCATGTCTTAAGAGAGACAATGTTCAGGCAATTGGCCAATTGTTCATAATATGAAGGCTGGGCTATTTGTTTGCTAGAGGCTCCAGTGCTGAGACTAGCATCTGACGGCTGTGTCTTTAAATTAGGAAAGTCTGTCACCATTATACTCCCTGTGTATGGAAGAGCGCAAGGAGCTGAAGTTCCTCTGGCCCCTTCTCGGGCTACATAAAGACAGTTTTTATTTTCTTTTTCTGATGGGATAATAAGAAAATGGTGTGGAAGAAGGAAGGGACCTAGGCAGCAGGCTTTCCTTAGTATGGCCAACAGCCATAATCTAACCAGTCTTTTTACCTATCCCACCCAGATGCCTTTTTCAGCTGGCAGGTTGGAGGTACAAACAGAATTGTAGAAAGGCTAAAAGTGGGGATTTTTGTTTGGTTTGTTGTTGTTGGTTTGGTTTGGTTTGGTTTGGTTTTGGTTTGGGGGATTGTTTGTTTGTTTGTTTTAGTGTTTTGCTTTTTCTTTGAGTGGTTTATCAGGCAATCTCATCTAAGTGGCCCCTGCTATGGCAGGTGACCTCAACCTCTGATTCCTGTTAGCTGGGTTCACAGGCATTTACCCCTCTCTTGAAAATGACCTCACTTATGCCATCCCGATGCCTGTGAACTCCCCCCAAGTCCATGCAGGTACTCCGGTGTAAAGATTCTATGGCTTAGGCATCTGTCTGAAAACCAATGAACCAATGCACAATGTACATCAGAACAATGTACATTAGCTTCACACAAGAAAAAAACGCACAAGCAATGCCACTAGATAACATGTGTTATACACCATAAGCGTACAATCTATACTGACAGAAAAACAAAAACAGAACCTCAGAAACACACCAATAAGATGCATTCGGAGATGTCAGCCAAAAACCTCAGGCCCAATTCCAGGACAGTGAAGCTATAAGAATCACACAGACATAATCTTCCGATTTGCTCAAGGCTACTCCAGTCCCACCTGTGACCCAACATCTTCCTTACTCCCATCTCACGAGCTCCATCCCATTAGCATGGACAGGGCTCAGGATACCCAGATCTTCTGTCATAGCCATTACAAGGTTTAGCAAATGTAATACACAAAATCACACTAATCCAGTCTATATAGGCTTAAAAAGGTACAAACTCTACATTGCATAGGGTACTATAGTGATATTTTATTTGTGTTTTAATAAATAAAGCTCGCCTGAAGATGAGAGTACAGAGCTAAGGCGCACCTTTAATCCCAGAACTTTACCTTGGTAGAGGTAAGAACTCTCTAGTAGCTTGGCTGCCTTGCTTTTCTGATCTCCAGTTACAACCCCAATATCTGTCTCTGGGTTGTTACTATTTGTGCTATACAGTACATGTTAGCTACTTTAAATTTAGTAAGCCAGGAGCTTCAACAGTTTCCTGCTCTCTCTGATTCCTCAGCTTCCCTCCAAAACTTCCATTCCACTACTGGGAACACACCACCCCCCGCTACTCCTCATTTTCTGTGCCATGCCAAAAAGGCACACTCTACCACAAAAGTTAGTTACTACACTGGGCAAAGAAACACCTACAGAATGTGTAGAATCATTTCCAGACACACTTGGGTCAAAACTCAATGTTTCTTCTAATGGTGCATCAACTATCTACAATAATTTAGAGTACCGGGTGAGAACCTCAAGTCAGTAACAGATTGTACCTGAATTCTTTTTCAAAATCTGTCCCAAGAAGAGAATATTAGATTTAAAAATAACATCTGAAAATATATTAAAATAAATTAAATTCATACATTTTAAGTATCTAGCAAATTTTCAATTAATATGATGGAAACTGCTATCCAGCTTAAGGATAAATGTTCCATTTTATTAACTAAGGAAAATAATTATACTGAGGTAGTTTTCGTTTCTATTTAAGCTGGTCTAATTTCATTTTGTTCAATAAACATTTATTTACTGTACACTTGCAGCACGGGCACATCATTCCAGACTTTAAGGAGCTCCAATCTCAGTTATATAATATTTAACGAGTATTATAATGTTATTAAACCGTGCACATATTTCCTAAGAAACATAAAAAGGGAAATGAGAATCCAATCTGTATTGCAGTCTTAAAAAATGGTAAAGCCAATAGTTTCTGCATAGAATGCAGAGACACCAGCATCAGGGAAGTGCACAGATCTTGATGCTCCAGCTACTGACAAGGGCAAGATGCCACCATCACAGGGACTGCAGATCTTCATTGACAAAGTGTGGTTCCTCAATAGGACAGACCAGGGTCCTGAGGACACTGGGTAAAATATTTGGGAAAGTGGCTGAACCCAGTGCAGAGTCAGACAAAACACGAGATGTGTCTGGCAGGGGGGAAAATAAAGACGTAGATGGCAAAAAAAAAAAAAAAAAAAGATGAGGACCTGTTGAAAAGCTTATGGGAAAATGTGAAAGAACTCCCACTGGCTGGAGTTAGAACAATGCAAACAACAAGACAGAGGACAGTGCCACCCAAAGGAGAGATCATGTGAGGCAGGTGGCATACAAAATACAACAAGTAAACAAAACAGTACCTTCTCATCACAAAAAAAAGTCCCAGAAAACAATATATACACCTCAGAGGTGGCTATTGCAAGAAGTCTCAGGGACGGAGGCAGACATTCACCAGTAAAATTTAAGCACAAACAAGACGCCACACAGTCAAAGTATCACTCAAAAGATTAGAAACCATATAAACAAAAGTGGCAACTGGATACAGGAGACTTCTAGCAGACACCATCCTAGTCAAATGAATGAGTTTACCACTAATACCACAAACCGAGAAGATACGGAGCGCTCCCACTGGCTGCAGGAATCGCTCCTGATAATATGTAATCATAATCAAATGTGGGGGAGGAGGTGACTTCAGATAAACCAACCAAGGGACACTGTACAGATGATTGAAGGTATGCTTCAGAAACCTCAATGTCAAAAAGACAAGTAAAAAGAACTGTCACCCGTGGGAGAAACTAAAGCACATAAACGAAGTGTATGTGTGTGTGTATGTGTGTTGGGGGGGGGGGGGTCCTAATGTTTATCATGGAGTAGAAAAAAAGGGGACACTACTGGTCAAATCTGAATAAACGCAGAGTGCACTGAGGCCAACTCTGCTTTGGGGCTTGTTCTGTGAGTCCTTCAGTCGGAACGCAGGAAAGGCTGGGTAATGCAGGGTCAGGTTCTTCTTTGCTTTTTGAAAATCTTTACAACCAGAATCATTCAAAGTCTAAAAGCTTAATGGAAGATTACAATGCCAATTCCACCCACAAAATATTACTAGACATAAACCTGACCAAAACTGCAATATAATAATAGAGAAAATGATAAAAAAAATGTATAGGACACAAAAGAAAATACACTATGTTCACAACAACAAAACAGGTTAACAATGCACAATAAAATAAAATAAGACCCTGGTAACCAGGTTGGAGAGATGTTTCTGTAATTACGAGAATTACTGCTCTTCCAGAAGACCCAGGTTCAATTCCCAGAACCCTCATAGTGGCTGACAGCCAACTGTAACTTCAGTTTCATGGTATTCAATGTCCATTTATGGCCTCCTCAGGTTCTGGGCTTTCAACATAGTACACAGACATACATGCAGACAAAACACTCATACACAATAAAATTAAATTAAATCAAGTATTAAAAGACAATAACCATTTTAATTTTTTATTTCGTTGTGTGAGTGATGTTGGGCATTTTTTTATGTGTATGAGCGTTTTGCCTACATGCACGTTTATGTACCATGTGTGTACCTGATGCTGGCAAAGATCAGAAGGGGGCATACGATCTCCTACAAGTGGAGCTATGGATGCTTGGGAGCTGGGCACCAAATCTGGATCCTCTCCAAGAGCAACAAGTACTCGTAACTGCTGAGCTACCCCTCTAGCACCATTATTTTTTATTTCGGGGGGAGGGTTATTTTGGTCTTTCTGACCCTTCTGAGTTGGGTCTAAAATGTTCCCTGTAAAGGTTGTGGAACCTCTAACAGTCTGCTAGACTAATTACTGGATCATGGGTGTCCTAACTTCATCAACAGATTAACTCACCAATAAATTCATACCTCAGTGGGTTTACTAGGAGGTGGTGCTTGGTTGAAAGAAGTTAGTCACTGGTAAGAATCTAAAACTGTATTTTGTACTCAGTCAGGTTGCCTCTTCTCTTTCTTCCTCTACCATCCGACCACTGTAAAATTGGGCTAAAATCAACAGTGCTAGCCAACCAGGGAAACACCTCTGGATTTTTGATACAGAAATTTATGATCTTTTCGAAACTAGCTATTGCTTAAATTAATGATGTAAAGATTAATGATGTAAAAATTCCTTGATGTAAAGATAGAAAATAAAGAAAAAAATAATCAAGGTTATAAATAATTAAATTGAAAGGTTATTTAGAAATACTTATTGGCCAGAAGAGGTGTAGACTTGTATTTACAGTTATGCTTGCTTTTATTTTCGGAGACAGGGTTTCATGCATTCTAGGCTAGTTCTAGAAGCACGCTGTAACCGAGCATAATCCTGAACTTCTTGTCTTCACACCTCCATCTACAGAGTGCTGGGGTTACAAGGATATGGGCAGTCTATACCAACTGACTGGATCCTTGGCTGCACCTTACACTGTCAATAAAGGGTGAGAGGGAGAGAGGGAGCATGAAAGCGAAGAGAGAGAAAACTGTGTGTACAAGACCCTCGAGACAACAGAAGAAAGCGTTTCACTGAAACTCACACTTCAGAAGTTCTACCAAAACAGGACGTTTTAAGGCTGGCCTGGTGACTAACACCTGCAATGCCATCACCCCACAAGCTTCCACAAGACGTTTACCATTAGCTAGAAGGACTACCTGGCCCACAAAGCTGAGACCCTGTCTCACAAACCGCCCTCTATACTCTCCAAACAAAGATTTTAAACTGGAAGAAATGTAAATGCCAATGTTCTGGGCAGAAAAGGAAGGTGAGAAAATGTGTTCTCAAGGAGCAGATGAAAAAGATAACTCAGGACTTTTCGTTCTTCCCGTAATTATTGAATCTTGGATTTACTGAAAAGAAATTCTTTATTATTTGTGATGCCATGAGCAATTATGACCAGCTAGAAAACACTAATTATTAAGAAGTTAGTATAATATTTTCATTCCACGTATTTCACAGTTGCAGCAGTCGAAATAAGGAGCACAAAGAATGAAGTAGAGGAAAACAAGAAGTACAATAGGGATGAGGGAAGGACCGCTCATAGAGAGGGTTATAATTTAGCTCTGGGTTACAGAACTTTTGGTAAAACAAAGCTGCTTCCTCACCACGCTGAATACAGAAATGAAGAAGTATGTTTTTCTAGAACCCAGAATCAGGTTTTAATTCTTACTTTTTTTCCCCAGAGGAAAGAAAGATACCACCATGGAAATGGGTCAACTTTTAAAAGTACCACCAGAGTAGAGACAAGTTCATAAACAAAACCTTCAGATAACTCATATTTCAATCATAAAAAAGCCTTCTAGACTTTGAAAATGACCCCAAAAAGGCATAAACTTTACAATTACTGGTGAGATGGCTCAGCAGATAAAGATGCTTGCTACCCAACCTAATGATCTGAGTTCCAGCCCCAGGCTTCACATGATAGAATGAATCACATATCCTATGAGTTATCCTCTGACCTCCACATGCATGCCATGGCACAAGTGTCACACATACAAGCACTTAAATAAATAATATGCAGCTTTTAAACACTTTAAACAGCCATCCTACGGTATACTCTGTAACAGATGAATTGAATGTTAACCATTGTAATTAGTTCTCCACCTGCGTTGGTGATGTACACCTTTAATCCCAGCACCCTGCAGAAGCAGAAGTAGATGGATCTCTGTGAGTTCAAGGCCAGAGACAGGAGAAATGGTCAACAGTTGCAGGGAACTAACCATAATGGAGGGATAAGCGCAGCAAAGAGTAATTTTTGCAGCCATGAAATTTCGCAATGTACTACAACAACGGTGGACACACACCATTACGAATTCGTCTAAATCCACGGAACACAGAATTCCAGGACTTAGCACTGAGATCAGCTGGAGGCTCTGGGGTGGTGATGGTGCATGTATAGCTTCACAGACTGTAGCAAGCATACCACGTGGGGTGCATATGGGAAATCTCTGTACCTTCTGCTTAATTTTGATGGAAGCCCAAGACGGTTCCTATAAGAAAAACTTTTAAAATACAAATGTTTCTCTCTCCTGAAACTTTGTGTGGAGACACAAAAATAAGGTCCTCATTTTTTTCTTACATAACACTTTGTGAGAACTTCTATAAACTGTTCCATGGTAAAATGAAATGATGAAATCTCTGACAAAAAATATATGAATTAAAAATGTATTTTCCATTTTTAAAGCAGAAAGAATGAATGTATATGGTTAACTAGAAGTAAAATTTTTAAATTAAAATAGTTTAATGAAATATTAATTAAAATTAACATATCAATGAAATTTACTGTGGCACTGAGAAGCTGTCATAAATAACAAATCAGAACATTCCGGTAATAGTCAGCTTTGCCTTCCACTCCTAATTGCTTACATTCCATTCACCCTAACAGCTAATATCCAGATGAGGCTCGTACTAGGCTCCCTGATTAAGTTGCTTCAACTCTACAGTCAATCTCATCCCTGCTTATTTTCTTCAACACAAGTCCCCAAAAGAGACAGGAAGACTTGTTTTCCAAAAAGGGAAATAAAACCAAATAATAAAACCTTACACGCATCTTCAGTAAGAAGGAACCAGCAACCCTTCTGACTGCAGTAGAGAGGGGGTAAGGCATCCTCAACATTCAAGACCACCTACTGGCCTGGACCAAAGAGGGAAGGGTGTGGGTCTGAGAGAAGGGAAGGGAGAGGCCTGGAGAAGTGTGAGAACAGAGAGGATGTAAACACAGGGGAAAGTAAAACAGAGGAGAGTTCTCAGCTCCTTAACACTTCCAAGCTCTACTCACAGGAAGATACAATCCTCGGGGCTTTGTTTGGCTCAATTTGTTTATTTGTTTGTTGTTCAGTGGAATAAGAGGGTTGGTGTTTTGTTTCTGGTTTTTTGTTTTTTTTTTAGGTATAGAGATTTGAAGTGAAATTTAAAGCTCTGTTTCAATTCTTCTATCAAACGGAACAGTACCCCACTACACATGCTTCTTATTTCATTCATCTGTAAGCCATTCCTGTCAACTCTCAAATGCAAGCTTGTCAGTCCAAGGTCACTGGGCACACATGCTCCTCCTTTTAATAGGTTTGGGGAACAACCTCATTGTGGTAAGAGTTTTTTAAGTCTTTTTAATGTGTCAGTTCAGGCTTTCAATGCCTTTCATCAAACTATTACTTGTAACTGGTCTCACAAGACCCATAGGAGTTCCGCGTGAAGCCTGACTCTCCAAATTTACATGTTGTGACATTCTTTAAAAGCATTTGTGAAAAAAATCACAGCAAGCACATTTGTAACAAGACCAAAATGGCAGTATCTTTTGTAATTTTGGTCATGGTCTGGAGGTTGGCAAATGGAGGAGGTGGTGGGGAATACTGCATGGCAGAAAATGAGTGTTCGCCATCAGAAAACACTGTAATATTTCATGGGAAAAAATCCATAAAGCATTAAAAGAAAGGAAAGTAGGCAAACCCATATGCTTATTAGATGCCCACAAGCAACCACGAACTCTGCTGGCTGACAACAAGGAACATTTTTAAGGTAGTTTAACTGAAAGAGTATGCTCCCATGCAAAAGAATGCAACAATGTACGCTCTCCTCCACCCAGTAGAGAAATAAACATTTCCCAGAAGCTCGCCTCAGCGACCGCCCCCAGTCCTGTCTCACAAAGTCAACCTGTTCTAGGGGAATGCCATCCTGGTTCTGGAACTTTGTATTAACAGAGGTACAAGTTCGTTGGGTTCTGGCTTCCTAAACCAACAGTCTGTTTGTGAAGTTCACACAGTGTAGTTAGTTAATTCCCACTGGTGATTTATCATCCCATTTCAGGCAAATTCTATAACGGACAGTTTTATGACTATGGATGTTCTTCTACATGCCTTATACAAAGACCCAAGTACACAAACACATTCTGAGGGGTGGAATAGCTGGACTACTAGGTGTATCTACGGTTAGCATACTGATGGCGAGCTTTCTAGCATGCTTGCACTAAATTACATCCCTACCTGTAGACTGTGAGAGCTTCAACTGTTCTGTATTCCTGCCAACACTTTTGCCTTTCTCAATTTTAGCCATTCTGGTGAGAAGGAAGTAAGATCACACTGTGGCTTAGTTTGCACTTGCCTCATGAATAATGAGGTTATGGTAACATTCCTATGTTTATGGGACATATGGAACATGGTAAGAAGGGTCTGTTGGGAGCCTTTCATTCGCTTTTTGACTGAATTAGCTGTCTTTCCTGCACTGATTTGGCAAAGTTCTGCACATGTTCTGCACATAAATACTTGGGCAGAAGCTTTTAATCTGTTTGGAACAAATATGAAATGCATATATACATGGAAAAGTCCAAGAACAGTGTACAATTACAGTCCAGAAGGAACGATCAAGTTAAGATTGCTGTTGACACAGAAGGCTATTACCCTGAAGGGCAACTGAGGCAAGCCATCAATACAGTGACAGATTTAAATAAAATAAAAGGAGGGATCATAACAAGAACATAAGGAGCCATCAGCAGCAAAGTCCAAATTTCTCTGAGCTTTCTTCCTAGGCAGATATTTCTTTCCTTAGTTCAAGACTTTACTAGGCATCAAGTAACTAAGTGGGGTAAGAATAAGGCAGATAGATAATAGGCTCTGAGTTCTAGACAGCCTTTACACTTTAAATACTTCATCTTATCCATTCACATGAGCCTGAAATACAGACATTCTCTCCCACTTAGCAACGGAGCTAATTAAATGACTCACCTAATATCATAGCTAATCATCAGAGAATAAACCTAAGGGTTGAAATACCTGTACACTGAGAAGCCATGATTTTGGGGGAAAACAAAACAAAACAAAGCAAAAAAAAACAAACAACAACAACAAAACATCCTGCATCTCAACCAGCAAAATTAGTTTGTACTATGGCAATTCTTGGGAACTGAAGTAAAAAATGAGAAGAAAAGAGGACAACAGAAGCTCCAGAATCTCACACAGCAGCGGCCTGTCTTCTACAGCACTGTCCAAAGGTGTACAAATAAGCAACTAAGAATC
This sequence comes from Arvicola amphibius, assembly GCF_903992535.2. Taxonomy (NCBI): domain Eukaryota; kingdom Metazoa; phylum Chordata; class Mammalia; order Rodentia; family Cricetidae; genus Arvicola; species Arvicola amphibius. The sequence goes on along the minus strand of NC_052052.2, from coordinate 58,260,630 downwards.
CAACCCAAGTCAAGAAACAGAAGTACAATTATAAACCACCCTTAGGTCAGAATGACACCATTAATTCTGTGACACCTTGAAGTAGAGGAAACGATGTCAACACAGCGACAAAGATACCCTGATTTTCAAAGTAAGGAAAGTAGTACACCTTAGAATCAAGGAACACAGTAAATGTTGTAAGGGATGAGCTATTCCCACTGTACCAGACGTTTATTAAAATTCCTAATTATCTTTCACGTTTTTAGAAACAATTTTCAACAAAATAGTCCTAGCCTTTGGTGCGTGCTCATTAATTGTGTCCTTTTGCTTGATCATTAAACACAGCTTAACTATAATGAGCATCTAATTTAGGTTAAAGAGAGCCATCGTAATGATCTCTACCTTTATCTCAGTCATGTTAAGACTCTACCACTTATTAGATTAGCTATACCACTCCTGCTATGTGGGGGTGAGAGGTGCACGCTGCACACACTATCATACACCCTTAAACACTTGTGAGGACTTTCCCTGGCTTTAACCTCCCTCATAAAATACAGAAATGCACAAAGCAAGTCTCCGCTACTATAGATATTTAGAACTGTGCAGAAAAGGATAACATATATCAAACCCCACTGCTCTGCCTGAAAGGCAATTGTATTTATATAATTTATATAATTATATTTGTTTTCCTGGGGCTGCTGAAACAAACTACCAAAGTTTGGAGACCTAAAACAGCAATATGCTATTCTCTCACTATTCTGAAGGGCACAAGTCCAAATTCAGTTTTGCCATGCTTAAGTGAAGGTCACTAGGGCTGTGCTTCTCCAACGGCTCTAGGAGAATTTGTTCTTGGCATCTTAGAACTTTGAGGACCACAGACATGCCCTGACTCATGTCTGTAACACTTCAATCTGTGGCACCATCCTCCCACTGTCTTCTTCTCTGTCTGTCATGTCTCAGTCTCCTTTCCGTGAGTAGGACATGTTGGATATACCCATGCAATCTTGGATGACCTCCTGATCTTAACATTTTTTCAAATAAGGTAACATTTACAGATTACAGGGATTAGAAAGTAGGCCTAACTTTGGGCCAGTGTTCCACTCATGACCACAGCCTACTGTCTGCGTGTTTAAATTACTCATTAGTTAAGATCTTAAAGCTCTAAATGAGAGGAAATTTATGGAATAATTGTTACTGTAAGAAAGACCAGGGGTGCACTGAAGTCTAAGCGCTAGAAACCCGGGAGACTGGCAATGTCTTCCATTAACGCTTACTACCGCAAAAGTTTAGTGAAGCATTTCCGACTCTGACCTAACAATAAGTCCACCTTAGAGCATTCTACCCGGACTGATGCTAGGGCCCCATCAGAGACCACTAAATAGACATGCAATCCAAGTTGGGGTCAGTCTGCCTCAGATGATCTAAATGTGCAGCCATCGAGTGAAGCAGAAAACACACAATGAAATGGAGCTCTTAGCTACCCAGGGAAAGGATCTTTGGTAAAGTGAACATTCCCTGGTTTGGGACCCTATCGGTGTAAGACAACCACTTCTTTTACTGATGAAAAAAGAATCTCTTTTAAACTCGTGTCCTTTATTTAACTTGAGAAGATGTTAACACAAGTCCTAATAACTGACCTGGGGCTGCGAGACGGCTCATGGATAACGGTGCTCGCCAGCAAGTCAGCCTAGTGACCTAAACTTAATCCCTAGAGCCTACAAGGTGGAAAGAGAGAACTGACTGCAGCATGGCATCTTCTGATCTCCATAGCAACCCTGGGGCATGGCCACACACACTTAGACACAGTTCTTAGCAAACAGAATCACTCACGTCACAGCGTAGAACCTTAGATCTAACTTAATGGACGTTTTTCTAAACATTCGCAAGCTATGCTTGCTTAAAAACCAGTATCTGGAGAAAGTATTCACAGGACAGTAAAATCATTTCAGAAATGGCCTTGCTTCTTACACATGTGTTTTAAATAAAATGCCCATCAAAGACTGAGAAAGATCATTAACCCCATGCTTTACCCTCACCCAGGCTAATAGCCCAACTCCAGGATGTCATTTTGTCTGTAATTCTTATTCCTTCTTTGGAGCTGGACTTTAGTCCATCATTTCAACCATGGAGAGAAAAGGAAGGAAACTTAATTAAGAAAAAAATCAGTTAATTCCATTTCTACATATGCTACATATTCTTAAAGTGAATTTAAAATTTAAAAAAATTGAAATATTTTTAAAGTCAAAGGATAGGCATAAATGTTAATGTTGATTAGCTACTCACTAAAATGTCAAGTTTTGTTTGGATGATTGGCATGATAAATAACTGCAAAGGTGGCAGAAATATACCTTAAGAAACTAATTTCACAAGTGAAAAAAGAGCATACCAAAAAGTCATGTATGGTTGGAACTTCATCATTAAACCTATTTATCACTTACATGGACAAAATAATTACCAAGACCAAAAGATGAATGTCTCATTATGACTGTTGTTAAAGGGGTTGGAGAGATAATTCACTGGTTAAGAGCCTGTGTATGGATAAACATGAGGTCTGCAATTACTATGTTAGCACACGTGTAACCCACTGGGCATTCTGCCTATGCCTGTAACTCAAGGGGGTGAACCAGGAGGGCCACTGGCTGGCTTCCAGCCTAGCTGTGAAGGTACCAGGAAAACCTCTGGCTCCAGGTTCAGGAGACTCTAATACCTTCTCTATGGCCTCCATGTACTCACACACAAGTGCGCACACCTGAACACACATACTTACATAAACGCGCACATACAAATAAATAAATCATTAAGTTGTTTTATGAGTTATTAATTTTGGCTTTACAGTATCATATTCAGATATACTAAAATGCCAAATACTTAACTTCAGTGGGATAACCCTTCTATATGCTGTGAATTTATGTCATTCTTATTGGTTGATACTAAAAGCTGCTTTAGCCTATAGCAAGGCAGAATACAGCTAGACAGGAAGGTGAAAATTAATACAGGTAGAAAAAATGGCAGAGTCAAGAGAGTCATGAGTCAGCTGCAGAAGAAGCAAGATGCGAGCAAACCCATAATGTCACGGCCACATGGCAATACATAGATTAAGAGAAATGGGTTAATGTAAATGTAAGAGCTAGTTAGTAATAAGCCTAAACTATAGGCCAAACATTCTGTAATTAATATTAAGCCTCTGAATGATTATTTAGAAATGGCCACAGGATGGAGCAGAAGAGAGAAACCTTACACATAACCAGTGGGAAAAGGCATTTCAGAGATCCTTAAAAATGGAACCACAGTCTGAGCAACTAGGCAAGAGAATGTAATAAAGGACATCAGATTGAAAATTAGATCACTCCTATGTGCTGACAGCATGTCTTATATAGGGAAAAATCTAAAGACCCCCTCAACCACAAAAAGACTTTTAGGATAAATGCAAAGCAATGTAGTATGCCTAAAGATGCACACATGCACACAAAATTCAGCAGTGTTTCTAAACAAACTAGTTGAAGTCAAGAAAACCCCACTGATAATGATTACCAAAATAATTAAAGCTTGGGAAATACCAATGACATTCTCCACAGAAATGGAAAAGACAATCCTAAAATGTACAGGGTGCCACAAAAGATCTTGAGGAACCACAGCAATTCTGAGGGCAAGAACAAGCTGAAGACATCACAGTAACCAATGTAGAAGAACACGGGGCTGGCACCAAAACACAGAGATGACTAGAATCAAACCGGAAACTCGGGCACAGATCCACATACGTGCAGGCACCTGGCTCTCAACAAGGGCATTAAGAACATTCATTAGAAAAAAGACAATCTGCTGAGCAAATGGCACTGGGGACAGGGACACTGGAGATTCCCATGCTGAAGAGGGAAACTAAGTCATTCTCTCTCATAAAAAAGAAAAGAAGAACAGAACAGAACTCAAAACTGATGAGTGACATAAATGCTAACTGCAAATTAAGAAATGACTAGAAGAACCCATAAGGGAAATACTTCAAAGTATTGGTGCAACTAAAAATTTTTGGTATGATTCCAAAAAGAAGCACACGTAGTAAAACTGAAAACTGGCCAATGTGATCATATAAACTAAAATTACTGCAGAGATTTTTTTTTAAGGCAAGGCAAGAGTTAGGAGGCAATCTATAGAAGGGGAGAAAATATTTTCAAACTATTCATCTGATAAAAAAAAAAAAAACTGGGAAGCCAGAGACATAAGCTCAAGGACAGCCTGGGCTACAGAGTAAGGCCCTGTCTCAAAATTCCAGAAAGAGAAAAATCCAATTTATAAAAACAAAGTCGCCCATTATTTTCAGGGCTTAAATATACAAAAACATAAACATTACGTCAGTTCCTAGATGACAGTTATCCAAGATTACCAAACACAAAGTCACAATCCAAAAGTCTTTTACAACCTGCTTGCAGATTTTGAAAAAAAAAAAAATGTGAATTACAGCTTTTATTTATATCATGCTCTCTTACCCAAATTTATTGCACACACTTATAATCATAAAATACCGTGTTTACAATCATGCACACAGTCTCCAGAAATAATCCAGTGTTGCTTTTAAGGATTTTTGCTGATGGTACTTAGTTGAGGCTCTGTTTATTTCTCACTGTGTAGACCAGGCTGGCCTCAAACACTCAGACATGAGCTTGGCTTGTAACTGCTTCCAGGATTGCACCTATTTGCCTCTCTCCGTCTATATATTGCATAGTTGGTTTTTAAAACACAAGTTACTTAAATTTTTAACTTGTTTGCTTGCTTACTTCAGAAAGGACCTCAAATGCAGCTGAGGATGGCCTTGAATTTCTGATCCTCCTGCCTCCTCTTTCCAAGCACCACACTTAGAGGCTGAGGATTAAATCCAGTCTTTCAAGTACGCTAGGCACACACTTTACCCATTGAGCTACATCCCCAGTCCTGTTTCTACTTAATTTACCAAGTTCTGAACTCCATCCTCTTGGAGACCGCTAATTCTGTGCCTACCATATTGAAAATTAGCTAATACGGCTTCCTTAGCTTGCCCTAACCTTTTCTCTCACTTTCACTAGAATGAAATGCAAAAAAGGCAGAATGTATGCAACTAAATGTGGAATTGCACTTCAGATTCAAAGACCGTCTCTTCCCTATCGTTTTCAAAGTATCGAACATGTGAAACAGTAACTTAACGTGAATTTGGGGCTGGTGCATGCCCTAAATCCCAGCACTTGGGAGGCAAAGGCAAGCAGACGTCTCAGAGCTACAGAACAGCTAGTGTTGCATAATGAGACCCCATCTTTAAACTTAATTAATAATTTTAGAAATCTTCTTGCAGAATGGTTTGGAAATTCCTTTCCAATTCCCCATTAGGTTTCTTGAGATACTGTCTCTGTAAACCACTGATTCTCTGGAAAGCTGAAAACGTAATTGTTTATACACTGGAACTAAACACACACTTATAAAGTATCACTATTGGAGAACAGTGATGGCAGCACTATTCAAATTCCCACAAAAACTTCCAAATTAAATTAATCTCACAGTTGGTTTCACAGCTGTGTTCAATTGCAGAGATGGTACTGGCCCCAATATGTCATGACTTCAAGCAATATATTGAACCTGACCAGTTATCATATTATTTGTAAAAATAAGATATTCAACTACATGGTAAACACTTTGCAAAGATATAGTCGTGACTGCTCAAACTGGACCTTCAAAGATTCTCAGGAATGCTTCAATGCTGATTTTGCCCCCTTGGTAGAAATGCAATATAGTAACTTAAAAAATTAGTCATGAAACACTCATAAGCCTCAGAGTAAACACAATTAACTTTTTTAAATTTTATTTTTAGATTTATTTTATTTTCTATGTATAAGCGTTTTGCTTGCATGTATGCCTGAGTGCATGCACCCTTTAATCCTAGCTCTTGGGAGAAAGAGGCAGGTGGATGTCTGTGAGTTAGAGGCTAGCTTGGTCTCTCCATAGGGAGTTCCAGGACAACCATGGCTACATAACAGAAAGAACCTGTCTCAAACAAACAAACAAACAAACAAAAAGATAATAGAAAAGTAATAGATATTTTATACATACATACAGAGAGAGAGAGAGAGAGAGAGAGAGAGAGAGAGAGAGAGAGAGAGAGCGCTACCCTAAGATGTAGAAATCTCACTTCTAGGTTCCAGCCCTGGACCTGAAAGGAAATCTCTACTTCTATATTCATTGCAGTATTATTCTTAGAAGCCAGATGTATTATTCTTAGAAGCCAGATGTGAAAACACCCTAAGTGACCATCCACAAATGGAGAAACAAACTGTGGTACTCATACACAAGGGAGTATTACTCAGCCACAAGAAGGAAATTCCTGTAACTCAGAACAACACAATTAACCTGAAAGACACCGCATTGAGTGAAATAAACCAGACAAAAAAATACCACAGAATCTCCATCACCATGGACCAGAAAAGGCTGTGCTGGGAGAGGCAAGATACATGATATATCATGTGTATGATATATCACATCATTACCCTGCATGCTGTGAGAATGCGCAATGTGAATTTATCACAAATTCATTATTTTCCATAACTAAAATAGAATCATCCAGCCCCCCAAAAAATGTATCACAGAAAATTCAAGTGAAAGAGATATCTTGATAGAGACAGACCCACAATAGGGTTAGGGGAAAACCTAGTACTAGGGAAATACCCAGGAATCCACAAGGATGATACCAGCTAAGACCCCTAGCAATAGTGGAGAGGGTGCCTGAACTGGCCTTCCCCTGTAATCAGATTGGTAAATACCCTGTCATCATAGTGCCTTTGTCCAACAACTGATGGACCCAGATGCAGAGATCCACAGCTAATCACCAGGCCGAGCTCTGGGAATCCAGCACAAGAGAGGGAGGAGGGGATATATGAACAAGGGAGGTCAAGATCATGATGGGGAAATCCACAGAGACAGCTGAACCAAGCTCATGGAAGCTCATAAACTCTAGACTGACAGCTCTTGAGCCTCCAAGGGACCAAAGTAGGTCCTCTTTATGTGGAAGACAGTTGTGTAGCTTGGTCTATCTGATGGTTCCCTAGTACACCTAGGGATCTATCCCTGGTGCATGAGCTGACTTTTTGGAGCCCATTCCCTATGGTGGCATGCGTCCTATCCCAACTTAATGGGCCAGGCTTTGTTGACTCGCCATGGGAGCCCTTACCTTTTGGGAGAAGTGGATGGGAAGTGGGCTAGGGGAGAGGTAGGGGGGTGGGAGTGAGAACTATGGTTGGAATGTAAAATGAAATTAAAAAAATAAATACATAAAAATTCAAGCGGTTGTACAAAGTTCAGAATTATCAAATAAAACATTCAGCATACCTGTGTTCATTCTATAAGACGGGTCTTTAAAAAATCACAGTTAGGAGAGAACTGATCCAACCTTCAAAGAGCAAGAAGCACAGCAGCAATAATGGGAAAGTAGGGGCTAGAAAGTTGGCTCAGCAGTTAAGAGCATTTGTGGCTCTTGCAGAGGACCTCAGTTCAATTCCAAATACACACATGATGGCTCACAATCAGCTATGATTCCAGACCCAAGGGATCTAATGCCCGCTTAGGACCTCGGTGGGCAACAGGCATGCACAAGGTACACAGTCAAACCGGCAGGCAAAATAATCATACACCTAAAATAACAAAACTAATAAATCTAAATGTCTAAATAATAAAAATAAAAAACATAGTTCCGCTGTAAATTTATTCTTCAGAGTTTACTACACCTAAAATGCCTTGGGAAGGTGTCAGTTAAAACAGAGATCCGATGTCTCTATTTCTTCTAAGTACTAAGTGAAATAAACAATTTAAACACGGTAGTGTTTTCCAGAGAGTGAGGAGTCGACAGAATTACACAAGTTTGGGGCTTTGGGACCATTGTCCTTCGCTCTCGCCTGATCTCTCCTCCCTAATGGAGGAGAAGGGAGTTTGACTTTAAAGTACACTTTCTAGTGATCCCCCTCAGTAACACCGTGGACGTGTAAAAGCAGAACTGGGAAGAAAGCAAAGGCTGATGACAAACCAACCAATCACGTTTTCTATAAATGAGAATGAGGACTGAGAAGCCCGTGGTGGGAGGCTTTCTCAGATGCAGGGATACAAGGAAAGAACAGCGCCACCTCACAGAGTAATCTGGGCTACCTCAGAAAAGCCCAGTTGCCAGAGGCCAGACCCTGAAAGGCTTTTGCAAACACAATGTACTTTTAATAGAAACAAAGAGGAAGGAAATGAACATCCAAAAGCAATCAATCATAAAATATTTGAGTAATGAGAGACAAAATAGTCACTAAAAGAAAACCACATTCAGTCCACAGAAACAGACCCTGCAAGGATCAGAGTTGGCAACTACCACAGTACTACAGGCGCCGGCTCTCAGTGGGCAGATGTGCTCAACACCACTACAGCCCATCAGGAGATCCACGATCAGTTTTGTGACAGCCATGTCCTTGCTGACATAACCACTAAACTGTTTGATCCTGGAAACATGCTCAAAAAGGAGAAATGGTAAAATATTTGTCTATTCTTACTAGAAATACTCGAGCCATAAATTAGACCCAGTGAGGTTGTTTTGCCTTTTAGTACACAAAGAGGCCAATGTGGCCATTTGATTCTATTAGGAAACAAAGGGCTGGGGCAGCGAAGAGAGAGTACTTCAAACTTACGAGGACCTCCTATGCTTATTAAATATAAAAGAGCTTTTAAAAGTCCATCACAGGTATAATTTTGGACTGTAATTTTTAGAGGGAATTTTTTTTTCATTGTGCAGTCTAGCAGGCAGAGAGCCAATCAATCCATTAGAAAAATCAAAGAGCCAGAAATCTGCACTTTGTCATTAATTCAGCCATGCGAAGAGCACTGCCACAAGCATCTTTTTTTAAAGCTGGACAGCGAAGACTAACAGACAGCAGACAAGACGCCCATCCTACAGGCAGAGCTTTGCTCTCACTCCAGTGAGCTGCAGCTCTCTTACTGTCCTTGGGGATGAGCTGGTGTTCCGGGTGTGGGCGGTGCACACAGCAATAAAAGAAGACATGACAGAGTCATCTTTGGCTTTCCCCTACCTCCTTTAAGAGTGAGCATGACCTAAATATCACTATGCAGTGCTGGGTGGTGGTAACCGCAGATGCTGCAGTCCCGTGGCTATCTATAAGTTACTCCATCCAGTGTACCGTTTCAAGTCACAATGCACTTAGAAGAAAAGAATGCAGGACAGCAGTACTCAGACAACAGACACCCTCCTCTTCCTGCTCAAGCAGCCCTTTAATCGGGCCTTCGCAATTTAAATTGGCTATGCAATAATCATGACTTTTCCTGAAGAGTACTTGTTTGTGGAAGGGCTGTTTTAATAAAATCCACTGTGTGGATTTATTTATTTATTTGTGTTTTTTACTGTGAATTTACTGCAAACTATTCAACTGAGACTATTTCTTCCCCACCCAGTATGCGACGGCCACTAAATGTGACTGCTCCGGCATGTGACTGCTCCTGCAGGTAGTGGCTGTTTAACTCGAGAAGCAGCAGCAGTGCCAACAGGCACACAGGGCACAGAAAATATAAGTGTGCTGCCATTTGGAGACAGGAGCAGCTTTGTAGGACATGGAAGCTCGGCAGCCTGAGAGAAGAACAACCATCTGGTTCTTCACTTAGAACGAGGATTCGAGCCACATAAACATCCAGAACCAGCCCTGCACCGCCAGCTGTAAAGCTATAGCCTGGGAGCCCCAGACTGCGCCGGTTATTTAAGGCCCCCGATGTGAGCCTCTTCAACATGCACATTCACACACACTTACCTTGTGCTTACCTACAATACCAAAAACACTGCAGCTCTCAAACAGGTTGAAAAAAAGTAAACAAGAACTCAAGTGTTACAGCTGACAAGAAACTCCTAAGGAAAAATTAACATACACCGCCACAGGGGATTGGCACTGCCAAACACTCACTTCTTCTCAGAGATGTACCATACAAAAGCAAGTGTGCTCCAGTACTGTCAAGAACTGGAGGGTGGTTACTTTACTCAGTAACATAAAAGTGACTTGGAGGAAAAATATATCCATTAGATTCCTTCTATACGAGAAGAGATGGCTTATTTTCTATTCTTAAAATATGTATGTGTGTGTGTGTGTGTGTGTGTGTGTGTGTGTGTGTGTGTGTTTGTACAAGCGCAAATTTATATGGGGTATTTGCACATGAGTACAGGAGTTCATGGAGCCAGAGAAGGGCATTAGATGCCCTGGAACTGGGGTTACAGGTGATTATGTGACCCACAGATGTGGGTGCTAGGAAGTAAACTTGGGTCCTCTGGAACACTATGTGTTCTTAACCACTGAAGCCATCTCTCCAATCCAAGAAAGGTATTTCAGATACTTTGTTATTTAAAAAATATTTTGGCCTCCCTGGGTATACCCTCGTCCTTCACCTATATTGGGAATAAAAGGTTTCGGTGCATATTCCCTAATAAAAATAAACTGGAGGTTTTCATCCACTTACAAATAAAAAGGAGAGAAAATTCTGGCACTTGATAGAATATGTAATGGATATATCTTGGACAAATCCTTGTCTTCAAGGTGAATTTCCATGTTTTTGTACTAACCCTAACCCTAAATATAAAGCAATTCAAACTTTAAAAGTTCAATGTAATTAAAACACCAAGAAAAGTTTTAAAAGCACAACGATTAAATTTATAACCTTCAGAGTGATTTATTACACTATGAAAATAAAATCTGAGTTGCAAAATTTATTTGACAGGCATGGCATATTATAAGCATGGTAATATCAAAACCTCATCATGGTTTATACTGTTCAAATACATTAATCTTCATCTCACCTAGTTTTTAAACATACATTTAAAAAACTAATTACAAACCTGAAGACAAGTGATAAACTACATGGAAGTGTTTATAATATTCCTTAATATAAATGCAATGCTCATTTAATCATCAGAAGATTTAGAGGCCTCTACTGACTAAAGACTTTATAACCTTATTACCTTATACAGGTCAGAGAATTTTTATAGACAGAAATCATTCATGACCCAAGTTCTCACTGTTATTTAAGATAGAAGTAAAAGGTTATCCACACTGCATAGCCTAAGAATTTAGCCAGAATTCTCATTTTGGTTTGTACTATTCAAAGTAATAAAACACACTACCATTGGAATAGTGGCTCGGTGGTCAAGTATTCACCTAGCAAACATGAAGGGCGGGGGCAAAAAAGCATTACCCTTAAATTGCATTTAATCCATGCCAAGAACTATTTTTAATCCATTTAACCTCCAAGATATTGTGAGTTAAATGTTAACATTAACTTCATGTTGCAGAGATAAAGGAATCAAATTACTTAGACAGCTAAGTGTGTATCCTGCCTGAGATTCAAAGCCAGGCGATCTTTAACCTAATCATCTTTGTAGAGCAGACCATGTCAAACTTCACGTCTTCCATCCCAGACTCCCTATCTCTATGTGAAGACCAAGAATACCTGAGGGGGGGATGGGATGTAACTGAGTGGTTGAGTACTTGTCTACCATGATTAAGGCCTGGGTCCAACTCCACTAATACTGCATAAAAGTCAGGCATCGTGGCACATGCTTGAGATTCCAGCACTGGGGAGGTAGAAGGCAGGAGGATCAAAAGTTCAAGATCATTCTTCCCTGCAGAGTAAACTCAACACCATTTTGGGCAACGGGAGACACTAACTAGAATGGGTTAGGAGAAATACCTGAGATGGCGAAGATCCACCACCAGCTCTTTTAGAATGGTAGATTCATGTCCTCAAGTCATTCCAAACATGATTGAGATTAAAGGCAAGAAGAAGAAATCCCTTTCCACCTCCAGGATAGAGATAGTAGATACAGAATGCCAAAAGCTATGAAGAGTTAAACCAGGAGTTTTCTAAGCATTCTTACTGTGGTCAGTGCCCTACGACCATGGATAAAACAATGCTTCTTAAATGTAATCCGATGGCCTAGAATGGAGAGGTAGGAGTGTTCATGGGCAGAACACTTACCTAGCATGCTGGAGACTGTAGGTTAGATTCCCCAACACACACACACACACACACACGGAGAGAGAGAGAGAGAGAGAGAGAGAGAGAGAGAGAGAGAGAGAGAGAGAGAGAGAGAGAGAGAGAGAGAGAGAGAGAGAGAGAGAGAGGAGGGGTGGGAAGGGGGGAAGAGGAGAGGGAGAGGCTGTTTTAAAAAACATACAGATTAAAAGAAAAGAACTCAGAGCTCACAGATAACTTTTTCTAAATGGTTTAATGGTACTTCACAAGTGCACCAAAACCATGCAATGAGAAAAGGGTGGTCCCACACAGCAACAGGTAAAGAAAACAAAAGGAAGGCTGGGTGTTTATCTAACATCGTATAAAAAGATGACTCAAAATGAACTCAATCTGCATTTCAATTCTGAAATTTTAAGACTAGAAGATAACAGAGGGCCAGTTTCCTTCCATTGCTTAGTGGGGACTTGTTGGCCATGATAACAAAAGCACAAAACAACAAGTGTCACTGTATCAAATTTACCAACTGTGCTTGTGCGTGTTGTATAATGTGTGTCATACCACTGTCCTCAGACTACAAGCTCGGATGCTGCCCTCAAGGGTCTGGTCCTCACCCACTCTATGTGATCCATGGTCTCACTTCTTGCTCTCCACTGCACATATACCTGATTCGATTCACTAGTCTGAAAACCTCCAGGGCTTCCCTTGGCTCTATGCCCCGCCTGCCAGAGAAGCCTCAAGGACACAGCTGACTGCATGTGAACCCAGGTTGTCAGGCTTAGCTTTACCGCTCAGCTATCACCCCAGTCCCAAACCTACAAACGTTCACGTAACAAAAAAAAAAAAAAAGAGCAATAGAATAAGTATTTCAAGCCACAGCCTATAAGGAGTGATAACCCAGAATACATAAGAAATACCTCCTACAATTCAGTAACAAAAATATAATGTAATTAAAAGTCGGGCAAAGGTCTTAAACAGACGTTTCTCAAAAGAAGATATTAAAATTGCTAACAAGCATATGAAAGGAAGTGAAGCGCCAGAATATGGTCTGATACAGGCTTACTGGGTGTGATCCCCAGTGTGATGGCACCGAAGAAGGGGAGAATCTTTATTAACAGGAGTAATTAGGTGATAGGAGCACCAGGACGCTCAGAAGGGATTAGGGGAGGATTACTGCTCATCACCACAGAATGGGTTAGGACTTGTGGGACTCTGAGAGAAGCAGGCTACTACAAAGCAAACCCACTCTCTCCATATGACTACACACACTGCTAGCTGCTCTCACACATACTTCTGCCCTCTGGTATTTTCTGCCACTTCATGAAACAGTGTGAGGCCCTTGCCAGGAGTGATCACCTGAACTGAAGTTTTCAGTCTCTAGAGCAGAGGTTCTCAACTTTATGCTGCAACCCTTTAATACAGTTCCTCATACTGTGATGAACCCCAAACATGAAACTATTTTGTTGCTGCATCATAACGGAAATGTTGCTATTGTTATGAAACGCAATGTAAATATCTGATATTCAGGATATCAGGTATGTGACCTCTGTGGGAGGTTGCCATCCACAAGTTGAGAACCGCAGATCTAGAATCATGAGCCAACATAAACCTCTTTCCTGAAAAGTTACCATTGGTAGTCACCCTGGAGCTACAACAAAAGAGGGTAAGATTGGAAATTAGAGAAACACTAGTCAAAACCAAAATGAGAAATTACTGTATGCTGTGGAATGATCCTCTTGTACACTCTAAAGTTCTGTCACTCAGAATAGTTTAATAATAGTAGCCAGGCAGGAAGTATAGGCGGGGTAGCCAAACTAAGGATGATGGGAAGGAGAAAAGTGGAGTCAGGAGATGCCAGCAGATGCTGAGAGAACAAGAAGGGCATGCCATACTGAAAAAGGTGCTATTGTGCAGCAAAGTGTAAATAAGGAATATGGGTTAACTTAAAAGAGCTAGTTAGTAATAAGCCTAAACTATTTGACAGAGAGTCTCTGTGTGGTAATCTGAAAGCAGTTACTGGGACAGGGAACATGTGGTCAGGACAAGAAACATCCTCCTATACGTGACGCCCAACATGGGGTGCCAAATGTAACTGGAGGCTTTTATGTGTCCTGCAGACACTTATAAAATAATCACTCAGAGGTTATATATTAATTATAAATGTTTGGTCAATGGCTCAGGCTTATTACTAGCTATTAATTTCTATTAATCTGTGTATCACCACACCTATACTTACCAGTAATGCTCTGGCATCTTACTAACTACTGAGTAGCTGAGGATATGTGTTTAACATGCACAAGGACCTGGGTGCAAGCCCAAGATTTTTATACATTCTTTTAGCCATGCCCAGTCCTGGTTAGAACCTTATACTTGGCACATGTTTTCACTGTTCACTTATATCCAGAATCCAAAACACAACATATCCAAAAAGTAGGTTCCCATATACAGCTTGCTTATTTTCACTTTTCCAATAACTGAATTAGGTCTCTGATTAGACTGGATTAAAATTAAAATTGGAACTTAGTTAATAGCTACATCTGGAGTACTGCCAAGTCAGAAGTGGCCAGTGGCTGCCCAGTGGATACAGAGACATCTATGTTGTCTTACACACAGAGTCTAGTCAGGACAACCTGAGACCAGCATCCTCCCAAGGAAGATATTTCTGCACGCAATAACGCAGTTAGCATTACAAATCTGAATAATAATTAGTGAAAATATGTTAAGTTAGCCATGAAAGTGTAAATACAGATGAGATTTGATATCCCACTGGGGTACGACACAGCAAATGGACTATAATTAAAATAATCAGAAATATGAGAGAAAAAACTTCCACCCCATAATTATGTAAAATTGAACTCATATCCATCTGGAATGTTGTAAGAAGTCATTCCGTGTCTTAGAGTTAATCCTTCTTATCTGCTTTCAACAGCAGACTAATCAAAAGGCAGGGGGAAAATTCTGAGGGAGCAACATTCACCCACATACTCTGAAGGTTATCTGTAGCCAATGGTACCCTTTCTGAGAATGCCAATCTGTTCAGATTTACCAATACACACGTTCTGTAAGACACTAAAAGAGGAACAAACTAATAGAGAGGTATAGGGGCACATGCCTATATTCCTAAGTGTTAAGAAGCTGAAGGGAAGCAGAAATCCAAGGGCAACCTAGGTAAGATAGAGATACATCTTTCTCAAAAAAGAAAAAGAAAAAAAGAAGGAAGGAAGAAGGAATGAAAGGAAGGAAAGAAGATTATATATAATACACAATTTTTAGAATTAAAATAATAAAACAAGATACTACGAATATTAATCACCTCCATTTGATAAGACATAGACCATTTAAACTACCAGCAAATTAGGAGATCCCTTGGAAATGTCATATTAGAAAATAAGATGAAATAACTTCAATGTGTATGTACCAAAACACTAATACAAAAGACATGGCCTTGCTTTCTCTATAAGGACACTCACTCATCTGCCATCAGCTCAGACAGTAAGAGCTACCAAAACAAGTAGCTCTTCCCTAGACGTCTGGCACTTACTCTGAAAGAGGAACTGTTCTGAGAATTTTCCATCTATTACCTTGTTTCATTTGTATGATCATCTTATCAAGTAGATACCTCAGTTCTACAGTTTGGACATAAAGTGTACTAGAGAGGCTTCAGTGTTGAAAGCTTGGTCCCAGCTGTTGGGATCTACAGAGAGGTAATTGAATCATGGGGGTAATTGATTTCATCAGTGAGTAACCTACAGGTGTTTATAGCAAACAGGATATTAGGAATTAATAATCTGTTTAACTGGAGAAGCAGATCACTGGGAGATGTCTGAAGTATGTGTCGTATCCTGTCTCTCCCTATCTCTGCTTTCTGGCTACCATACAGTGAGCAGTTCTGCCCTTCCTCCTTCTCTGCCATGATGAACCTGCCAGCCTCAGAAGCAGCAGAGTCACATGACTTTAGACTGAAGCCACTGGAATTTGGAAGTTATGTCAAGAACTTTACCGAAGCAGCACAATGTCTGACTAGCACACTTAGGGTGCCCATTTTGAAGATGGTGAAATAAGAAAATAATGAACAAAGGTCACGCAGATGACTAGAATAAGATCTGAGATCTGAGCAAGCTAGCGTGATTCAACATTTCCCCGCTACTCTATACTCCAAAAACTACGGATTTACTACTGAGAACAGAAACGTCACTAATGACTTGAACCTTCAAATAAATATGTGAAAACACTTTCCACACTTGCAGACCAACAATACCCAGAAATCTGTAGATGTCTAACTGCTGTAGATTCTCTTCTTAAAGAACGCAGTAAGAAATATTGGTTCAAGAAGAAATAATATAACGAAATTAGGAAATTCTTATACCACTACACTCCCAAGGATTTCATGCAATTGAATATTGATCCCAACAGAAATCCCAAGACTTAACCAGTAATCTACAGGAATCTTTAACCGAAAAAAAGAAAAATTGCTGTGAATATCCCAAACTCCAAACAACTTTTAGTAAGAGAGCATAGGAGCATGCAAAGATATACTAGCTAAAACTCAAAACCTCACAATCCTACTTTAGACAGAAACTCCAGTTCGGATCTGTTAATGAATTGCCAAGTGGCTGTCTCAGGTTCCCCCAATGTCACTTCCCCTAAAGCTCCAAACACCTATGATAGAAGTGATGTATGAATAATAACAGGATATCTGAACTGAAGAGGAGAGAAAGGACCTAGCTTCATCCAAGACGTGCACTTTGCAATGGCTTCCCACTTTTATTATACATTTCCTCTTTCCACACTGATTTCTTCCTTGGTGCCATCTGTTTAACCATGTATGTTTGTTGAAGTTTTTTTTGTGCACTGTAACATTCACTATAAATGACCAATACCACTAAAGAGGTGAAAAAAAAACTTGTTATGAAAGTTTACGGGTTAATTTCTTGGTTACAATTTCCAAACGGCTTTAGTAGTCACCAGACCTTGTGGATAAAAAGGAATAATAACTCTTGATTTTATTTTTAAGCTTCTCAAAAAGAATAACCTCCCTGCCTAATTTTTAAGGCACTTTATATCTGGTATCTCAGTTTCTGGCTGTATCCCATGAAACGTTTTATTTTATGCATATTAAGTGTTTCATCGATATGTAAATTTGTGTACCATGTATTGGCTAATGTCCATGGAGGCCAGAAGACAACAATGGATTCCCTGGAACTGGAGTTACAGATGACTGTGAGCTTCCATGTGAGAGCTGGCAATAGAGCCTGGGTCTTCAGGAAGAGCAGCCAGTGCTCCTAAACAGTGAATCATCTCTCCAGCCCTCATAGAACTCTTTATTCTACACAGCAAAGACCATTCTAAAGCATCATGTATACCCACCCACAAAGGGTCATTTTCTCAACCTCCTTGGAAAATTATAACAAGAATCACATTCCTCAGGGAAAGATCCAGAAGAAATGTCTTATTATGAAAGGAATTTACCAAGCATTCTGAGTGCCATGAACTCATAGTTAATCACGAATGTAACAACCAGCTTTCCCTGTGCTAGATTCTATTCAAAAACAAACACGAAGCAATCTTCAAAGTTGCAAGTGCTGAAATTCCAGGATCAGACCGAAAAGGCTCGCTGTACGACCAAGAAAGGTGACAGTCTGCGATTTCAGGATTCAACGTGAAGCGAATTCAAATAAAATTAGCTTCTGTAAACTCCCAGTGATAATACAAACTACCAGGAGGCCCGGAACACAAACCCCAGGAAGTGAGCAAACTGCATGTGTGCTTACTACAGTCTGCACACCCCACAGACACAAAACACTGCTTATTCCAGCCTCCATACGCACAGACAAGAGAGGAATTCAAATAGCAGGCGACTTTTATAGCTCTTGAAATCCATGTTAATCGTTAAGTCTATATGCAACCCCCACCCCATGCGTGCATACTCAACCTGCTCTGATAAAATCAACAATTATACGTGCTTCCCTCTCTGGTTTGCCAAGTCATCAGATCCACCCACCCGGATACCCGATAACTATAAAGTTTATGGATTACTTATTCCTCAAGTCCAACCCTTCCCCCCCCACACACACATACACTCACTATAACCTCTTTTCCTTTTATAGAGTTCTAGTCAATTCTGAGACGCATATTGGGGGGATAATAGTGAACAATAACAGTAAAGGACATTTCAAATGTTTTATTACGTGGAAGCCTATGTGGAAACAACTTCAGTCAGCTCAAAGTGTTCGTCTAAAGTGCTAGGGAAGGACACATCCATGACAAGAGTGAGCTGGTGACTCGGCAGCTATCAGAAGGGCTGGGCTGTATAACTTCCAAATCCCAGAGCTACCAAACTCCACACTTCCCTTTCAACGGAAGGCTAGCCTTGCTCTGTCTGGTGACTGCACAGCCCTGTCACCACCTTTAACAGCAGCACCGATGGCCAGACTATAGGTACTGAAACGTACTCTGCTCCAGGCCATGTGACGGCTGAAAAGGGAGGGCAGACATGGGACAGTAAAAGGGATAAAAAGACCTACAAACCCCATGGCTTGTGCAGAACTGAGCATAAAGCTCGGTAATTCTGAGTTTTGTTTATGTGAACCCCAAATAGCCGACCTGAGCACTCTTCATCAGTAACATGTTCCTGATTTCCTTGGTAGCAGTGTGGTTCTGATCCCATAAACCTTAGATCTACAAAGGAAAAGGCTTTACAAAACCAAATGGAAGACTATTATCAACCAATACGAACCCCATTCAGACTATACTTTCACACTTAATATATCCCAAAAACAAGTTTGTAAGATGAGCCTTATAAAAGGACATCCCAAATGTCCTTTGGTGAACTGATAAGAGACTATAAGGTAATTAATTTAATTTAATTTAAATACAAAATATTTGTCTAGTAGATGGTCTCTGTAATAGACATCCAGAAAGTATTATTAAGCATTCAAAAATCTGACCTCGCTATAAATAACAACTGGGTTTTTTCTTCATTGGCAAATGTCAGAATCACAAAGTTAAGTCCCTGTTTTATGACTGCAGTTCAATACTTGAACTTCAGGAATCCTAGACTAACTTTAAAGAACACTTAAAAAACAAATCCTTTAGCCTACATAGTAGCATAGCGTCTTTACTATGTGGCGCACATCTTTAATCCCAGTGCTTGAGAGGCAGAAGCAGGAGGACCTCTTTGAGTTTGAGAGGAAGCCACAGCTACAGAGTAAGACCGTGTCTCAAAAACAAAACAAAACAAACAAACAAAATACCTCAACTCTCAACACTGGGTGACTGAAAAAAGGATTTCATAGCATGTGTTTGCACACAGATGGGGGGAGAGAATGACATGACACAACTATCAACTATCATTCTGGCTATTTCTTCCTTCAAAATATAAGCATTTAGCCGGGCGGTGGTGGCGCACGCCTTTAATCCCAGCACTCGGGAGGCAGAGGCAGGCGGATCTCATGAGTTTGAGGCCAGCCTGGTCTATAAGAGCTAGTTCCAGGACAGGCTCAAAAAAAAAAAAAATATATATATATATATATATATATATATATATATATATATAAGCATTTATGTAAACATACACATTCGCAAGAGGTAGTAGTGGACCTTGACCCTGAATGGGCGTTCATCTCAGCCTCCACAAAAGACGGCAGAGTGTCAAAAGCCAGACCAGGCATGCGTCTGGGAACTCACAAGTGCACAGAAGTACAAGCGTGCAAGCGCTCATATTTGCCAACCATCCACGCACACTCCGCCTGACCTCAACTCATCCATCACTCTCATTAAACAGCGGGCACTGAGCAAGTCCTAAATAAGCTCCTGCTTCTTTTCCTGCCTCCTACATCAGACGTTTAACCCACACCTCTGGCAATTCATCACTAAACATTAACACTGGGACCCATCAGACATCCTTAATGAAGCTAGTCCAATTACCTGGCCTTTTAAGCACCTTATCTCACAGATAAAGAAGACAGGAAACAAGCAAGACCATGAATATGTAAAACTTTCATAACTAAAGGACAAACACAATAGCAGACA
The DNA here is from genome assembly GCF_903992535.2 of Arvicola amphibius. NCBI lineage: Eukaryota > Metazoa > Chordata > Mammalia > Rodentia > Cricetidae > Arvicola > Arvicola amphibius. The sequence goes on along the minus strand of NC_052052.2, from coordinate 58,240,614 downwards.
CTGGGGCAACATTGCCAGCAAAAGAAAATGCTCCCAGAAAACAAGATATTAAGTTGAGGGAACTAAAACCACACATTTCTGAGTCAGGCTTTGCTCTTTACAGAAAAGTCAGACCAGTGTCATGGGCCACTGGTTTTCCACACCCTTGAAAATGACAACCAATTCCTTCCACATAAGACATTCCCTGTCTCTCTTCAGTTCTAAGTATTGTGTGTTCAACTGGGATCAATTTCACGTTGGTGATTGTTACCTGGCATCATTCTCTCTGACTCCTATTTTTTATCTAATTCCTCCTTAAGTGAACATTAATGGTTGAAGTCAGACCAATTCCACTTCCTCACCCCAGAACTTAGTTGTCTCTACAGAGCTGCTTTCATTTCACCTTTGGGGAGAAAAACAAATCTCAGTTCACAATTTTAAAAAAAAAAAATCTTATTGTAGCTTATGTGGATAGACATTTTGCTTGCTTGTATATCTGGGTAACACTTGCATTCTTGGTACCCAAGGAGACCAGAGGAGGGCATATGAAGTTACGCATGGTTGTTAGCTTCCACGTGGGTGCTGGGAATTGATCCTGGATCTTCCGGAAGAACAATCAGTGTTCTTAACCTCCAAGCCATCTCCCCAGTCCTCAGTTCACAATTTTTAAAGACCCGTGCTCCTCATTGGGTAAGATATCCATAACCACCAGTTCCATGGCTCTTCAACAGAGAACTGTGTCTATCACCGTCAGAGAAAACAAAGTCCGCATCCAGGCTCCCATCCCTTCTGACAAACTCATTGTTAAAATACTGACTACCTCCAGACCAGCCAGGACGACAATGGTGAGATGAAACACCAAAACCAGGTAGGGAATACAGCCCACTCGCACAGTCTTTCCGCAGTCCACAGCGTACATACAATAGGAAGGAAAACTAGTGAATGTAAGAGGGTGTTTGCTGGGTTTTTTGTTTGTTTGCTTGTTTGTTTGTTGAGAAATGGTTTCTCTGTTTAGCTCTGACTCTCCTGAAACTCACTCTGTAGAGAAAGGCTACAAACTCAGTGATCTGTCTGTCTCTGCCTCCTAAGTATCTTTCTTTCTTTTTGGTTTTTCAAGACATCCCTGGCTGTCCTGGAACTTACTCTGTAGACCAGGTTGGCCTACCTCTGCCTCCCTAGTTTAGGAATTAAAGGCATGTCGCCATCGCCCAATTAAGATTCTTAGTTGGCAAAAATCTCACTGAAAACAGATTTCAGCAAAACAAAGCCAACTACGTGTATTTTTAAATGCTACCTGACTTTCACTCTTTAAGATAAAGTGCCCCTCCCCCTCCCCAAAGTGGACAGGTATAGCTAAGAACACTCTCTTGTGATGGCTATTCTTGGCTGTTAACTTGACTGCATCTGGAATTAACTATAACCCAAATGGCTGAGCACATGTGTGAGGGATTTTTTTTTTTCTTAATGAAGTCATTTGAAGTGGGAAGACCCATTTCTAACCTGGATCTTTGATGGGGGAAGATCCACCTTTAAACTGGGCCACCCCTTCTGCTGGCAGCCTCTCTATATAAAGGACGACGAAGAAGGAAGCTTGCTTTCTCCTTGCCTGCTTTTTCTCACTTTCACCAGAAAGTCCTTTTCTTCATTGGCATTAGAGACTGGTGTATACTGAAGACATGGAGATTCTGGTGTATACTGAAGACCAGCTAAGACACGATAGAAGACAGACAGACAGACAGACAGACAGACAGACAGACGGACAGACGGACAGACGGACAGACAGATTCATCCTATAAGTTCTGCTTCTCTAAAGAACCCTGACTAATACACTCCTTCCAATAATAACATTCTTAACACAAGGAAGGCATTGTTTGTTCCCACATCTAGATTTTTGTTTTTGCTCTGGGCCACTGGTTCTTGTAATCATGTAATTTATTATTTCATAAACCACTGACTGCTTTGCAAAACTTAAGTCAAGTGCTTTGCAAATAGTAGAAATAAGCAGGAGGATTAATATCTGCTCGATGAACTATGAAAATAACCTGAGACTAGAAGAAACAATAATTTTCATCTTTTATCTTAATTCTTCTCTTCTAACGAGTTTACACCAACAAGAACAAAGCTAAGCAGTGCAATCATAGAGCATGAAGAAGGGCTGTGAGGCTGGGGAAGCCTGATGTGGGGGTCACTCCATCCTCTATCAGCTTCCTTCCCACTCCTGCCCACCCAGCCTTTGGTGCTCACCTAACTGACCTCACAAGTCATCCTTGGAGACTAAAGTGCGTTGGCTTCTCTGGCTTAGTGAAATGCCAGAAATAGCAGACTGGTTTAAAGCTCGGCTTCTTCTAAGTGTTTGGCAGTGTATTCACCCCTATTCTAAACCTCAGAAGCTGAACTTGAGGCTGTTCCCAAAGTCCGAGCATTTTGTTCACTTCAGTCCTCAGCACTGTTTGCTAGCTCTTTTAGGAGAGAAGCTGAGCTCGTGGACGGTCAGGCAGCTGCAGTTCTCGGTCCCACAGTATTTCTGGGCACTTCTTTGTGCAATTGCTATTGTTGTTTATTGTGACATGTTTACACACAAACCAGTATACTTTGTTCTTCTTCATCAATTTTTGACTTCCTGAACACTCAAACACAAATTGTTCCACATATTTGATGGTAAAATGAAATTCTAAATTGAATCCTGTTGCTTTTGGTTTTAGTTGTTTTTTTTTTTTTTTTTTTTTTTTTTGAAAAAAAAATGCCTGAGAAAGTCATATCTTTCCTAACTACCTTTCTCTTGCTTTCTAAACTAAGCATCCCCACTGGCCATCCACACACCCCTCCCCGTGCCCAGTATCAGCTGCCCACATGCCTAAATGCCTGAGTGCTGCAGTAGCCCTGCTGAAACTGGAATTCAAGGCCATCCTTGGCTATGTGTAGCCAAGTAGGCCAGTGTAGGTTAGTGGTATCCCTGCCTCAAAACAACCCTCCAGGGCAGCAGCCAAGAGAGACAACAGGAAGAAACCGGTTTTGACACCAAGAAACAAGCAAGAAATAATACTGGAAAGGCGAGGAAAAAAACAGTTTTGTTAGCTCTGCTGCTTCAGGCAAAATTGCCAGCCAGAAGATCATTAAAGGTAGCTTTTGATGGCAGATCACTGCCAGGGTTTTTCCACATCACTTCAGAAAGAATCTAGAGAGCCAAGTGTGAGGACACGCCCTCCCTTGTCATTTTTGGTAACAAGATTTTTTTTTCAGTGCCTGTATCTATAAAAAAGGACAGAGAAATGAAACAAATCTTTTATCATCTAGTAAGAGATAAATACGGTAATTGGAAGCAGTCATATAGATGTAAGAAAGATACACTTCAACGTTTTATTTTTATTAGTCATTTATCAGAGTTGGAAAATAACTATTATTTTAATCAACTCCCTTCTACTAAGATGGAAACATCCACGCAACAGTAGCTTCTGATTTGAGTAATCCTTGCAGGCACAGAACATTTTTATCTTGTATAATTATACTTATTCAATGTGTATGCATATGTACAGAGGTGCACATGTGCTGTGGGGTCAAGGGACAACCTGAGAGAGTCTTTCCCTCCACCATGTAGGACCAGGAAACTGAACACAGCTCATCAGGTTTGCCAGCAAGTACCTTGTTGAACCATTTCACCAGCATAAAGTTTAAGTTTTTACACAATTTATTGTACAAATATGACATGATAATCCACAAAAGAATTTGAAACATAAACATGTATTATATAAGAATAAAAGTCTGTCTGTCCTTTATTTTACAGCTAATATCCAGTTATGAGTGAGTACATACCATGTTTGTCTTTCTGGGTCTGGGTAACCTCACTCAGGATGATTTTTTTCTAGTTCCATCATTTGCCTGCAAATTTTATGATGCCATTGTTTTTAACAGCTGAATAATATTCCATTCCGTAAATGCACCACGTAAATGGTTGAGGGGCATCTAGGTTGTTTCCAGGTTCTGGCTATTATGAGTAACACCGCTATGAACTGGCTTCCAGGGACCCATTCCAAATACTGGATTGCCTTGCCCAGCCTTAATACAAGGAGAGGCGCTTAGTCCTACCTCAACTTGATATGCATGCTTCCTTGACATCCTTTATAAACAGAAACAGAAAAGAAGTGGATTAAAGGGATGGGGAAAATTGGAAGAAAAAGAGAGGAGAGGTGGGAAGCTAAACTGAGGTCTAGATATAAAATAAATGAATACATTTAATTAATAAAAATATTAAAGAATAAAAATCTGGGGAGAAGCAGGAGAAAGTTGAAGTAAAAACAAACTTATGATTAAAGAGCTAAGTTGTCCTTTTTAACTAGTAGCTGATTGAAAATCCTACATTTCTATCAGCTATACTAAGTGCATCATATCAAGCATTTATTTTTAAATGGCAATTTTTACAGCAAGCTCAAAATTACAGCATTTGAAACAGCCTAAAATAAAAGAAAAATAACTACCTACATGAATTTGAAGACCACACAGCCATAGGCAGCAATCCTTCTCTCTGAGGAAAACTTTCTCCTCTTCAGCTCCTGGGTTTGCACCTGCAGTTGGGAGTCTCAGGACGTTAGCACCCTGGTGCTTTGCTTTTCCAACCACTAGGCCTATTTATACTACCAAGACAGACTCCACCCACTCCTTCTCCCCAAATGAACCAGCTCCACATCAGCAGGCTGTGCCCTCATCCTCATCCCAGCATTCTCCAGTAAGAACCAACTAGAATCGGGTACCATTTACAGCCAATCTGGAAAGGTAACCAAAAAATACTGGGATGTATTTAGTATAGAGAAAACAGCTGACAAGTTCTGAGTTCAAAGTCTGGCTATGTGACTCCCTGAATTAAGCCAACTGGGTCAACTTTTGGTGATACTGTTTCCTCTCCTCTACGAAGCGGGGGTAATAACCCATGGTGAGATTTTATAGAAATGGCATGCATTACTGTTTTTAAACCCTGAAAGGTTGCTGAGCATGGTGTTTCTACGGCCATAGCAACAGGACTACCACAGTTACCACAGCTACAAGAGCCCAGAATCACCCCCGGTCTACATTTTTCATTCTGAATGCTCCAGTGCACAGCTTTAAGTGAGCTCTATCCCCTCACCTACCTTAGGTTATACTTTATTTAAAGGAGCAAACAAGACTTTCTAGGTACCACATTTGTCAGAGTAGCCTAGAGAAAAAAAGGGGGGGGGGCATGGAAAACACAGAGTCCATAAAACGTCTATGTAAAATAACTACTGCAAGGGTGTTTTAACCACAATGCCCTTGGCTTTTGATAGCTTCTGCTTGTGTTTTGGGGTGGGGGGAGGATGCAAAAGGAAAGAAAAGAATCAGTAGTAAGCAACAAAAGAAGGAGTCCAGTCCTGAGGAGAGAAAACTTCAAGTTCATACTGTATAGCCTGGGCTTCTTCCCATTCCTTATAGGAATCAGGAGATAATACATAGAAAATAATTGGGGTAAGGAATTCATTGTATTGGTGGCCAAAAAAAAAAAAAAACACCAGAAAGTGAAGAGGCCACACTTTCCTAGATAGATATGGACACTGTTGCTTGGCCCTCTCCAGACATTCAGGCCACAACTGTGTATGCAAAGAGAAAGAAGGCTGCAGAAGGCAGCAGAAGGCAGCAGTCAAAGCAGAGGCCTGGGAAGTGCGGGAGGGAAAGAAGATGTTCACAGACCTTCATTGATCGCAGAAATGTTCCTGGCCATCTCAAAAATCACATACTTGGGAAACAAAGTGGTTTTCTAGTTTTTTGGTAATTAACAAATTGCTGTAATAAGTATGACCACACAATTGGTCCTACGAAAGCACCTTTTCCATTCTAACCATGATCTAACATTTTCATTGCATAAGTCTAAACCTCACTGTACAGATTTGTACATAAGAATCACCACGTCATGCTCTCCCCCATGGACCAGCACCCAGGCATATTAGGATCACAAGCTCTTATGAAACACAGTGTCCTGGATGCCCAGGATCTGACTCAGTCACAGGCAGAGATCAAGAATCTGCCTTTTTAAACCAAATTCCCAGAGAATTTTTAAGTACAGGATAGTTTTACAGGCTCTGACTGCAAGGCAGCCCTGGAATATCACTTGGTAAATCCAATTTACATTCACTTTACCCACTCTGAGAAATCTGTTGGCCTCATTTTCCTTGGCAGGCTGTATGTACCTCCCCAAGACTGGAATCATGACTGTAAACATCTCTGGGTTTGAAGCTTGCAGTCACTGCACACAGGGTGACAGAGCATTTTTCCAGAGAGTCTACATGGTCTACTGAGGGTCCCATTAGCCTAACATGAAGAAGGTAAGTATCAATTTGCCTTGTTGCTGCTACCGATCTCTCCCACCAGTAGGCTGACTAGTGATGGTAGTTTATCCACGCTATGCTCAGAGGGCCAGAGCTGGCAAAGAGGCTGCACAGGATACAATCCCTAGAAAGCTCTCTTCCTTGGCCAGTTTCCCTAATACATTGATTATAAGTAACTTTCTGTAACTTTCTTATACATTATAATGTGATCCTATTTTTTAAATACTAACATTAATACATGTTTTGGAGAATATTTCTGTTCCTTAAAATACAAGAGAGAGAAAAAAGACACTCCTTTGGAAACGATGTTGGACTTCTTTTAGAAGATGAAGTGAGGAAAAGGAGAGACGGCTCAGCAGTAAGCACAGGTTGCTCGTCCAGAGAATACAGGATCCCAACACCCACATGGAGGCTCACAGTTGTCTTTAACTCTAGCTCCAGGTGATTCAATGCCCAATGCATAGGCAAACATACACGCAAAACACTCATGCGCATAAAATATTTAAATTTTTAAATATGAGACATGTTTACGGTCTTCAACATAAAACCAAGAAAGCTCCGTTTAACTGGCTGAAGCTTGTGGCATTCAAGTAACATTCTCGTTCCCAGGCTTTTTATCTGGAGGTATCTAAGAAATGGTTCCCACTTGTAACAGAATTAAGAAAAACACTCTAGTAAGATAAAACTCCCTTTTTTGTTTTTTTTTAGAGGTGAGATGCAGCATTCCACTTACTTGACTCCCGTGCCCACAAACACAATGCTGAGTTTACAGAATGAGGATATTTGGTACAACACCCAACATCTTTGATAGGGCAACACCAAAAGGCATGGTGACAGACTGTAGCCTGTCTGTCACCATGTACAGAGCCTGTGGCCAACTCATTATGCCCTGAAAAGCATCACACTGTATCCTTCAATCTGGGGTACCACATCGACTTGAGTTACGTAAGATAGAATATTCATGCTACCAGTGTTAAATATCTGTTATTGCCATTGCCTGGGGAAGTATAAAACTCACATGTGTGCAACAGCCACTCATGAATATTTGATATGTACAGCAAAATTTTGTTAAACAGAACAACTGAAGTCCTGCCAAACACAAAAGGTTTGCAGCAGGAAAAGTACCAAGTGAGGGACAGCTGACTGGGTCCACTAAGAAAACTTGCAATTTCACCTCAGGCAAAGCCAAGCCCCAGGTTTCCTCAGGCAAAGCCCTTTGCCCCAAGTTTCATCGGAAGTAAAATGAGCCAAGTCGGACAATGGGATTCTTAGAGCTCACTCTGATTCTGGACTCTTCATGCAGTCTCAAGCAGGCTCCAAACCAGCAAAGATGAAACACGCTGAAAGGCTTGCAGAGAAATTCATTACGATCTGCTTACTCCCCCTGTGGGTTATGGAATTATAAGTCTGGGAAATAGCAAAATAATAGCTGCCAATCACAAGCTGAAGTGAAAAAAAAAAATCAGGGGTAACATCTGGATACCCAGGCACTAGATCCGAATAACAGAGAGCAGAAGGTATACAGTCATTTTAGAAAGAAAAGAGAAGAAAAAAAAACCACAACTGTTCTTTTGGAAGATTCTCTATAGGAAAATTATCCAAAAAGAAGAAGAAGCGATACTTTTACATACTAAGTAAACATGATTTACACTAACTGTACTGGCATGTGGTCAACAAATACTTACTGAGCAACTACTGTGTGCCTAGAACTGGGAAAAGAACAAAAATAAGACAAGCAGTTCCTACAGATTGAAGCCAGTTAAATGAAAGAAGAGCCCAACAAATTAAAATTAAAGAATTCATTACCACAAATGTGCTGACTGTAACGCAAAAGAAATATATGTAGGGCATCCCCAGAAAACCTCAGCACATTAGGAGCTGGAAGTGAGAGCGGGGAGGTTTCCCTGACACTGTTTCTACCTAAGGTTGACGGACTGCAACATAGGTGCAGTGCTTGCTATCAGGTAAAAACATTCAAGCAGAGAGGCATCCTTTGACACTTTGATGGAATTTAGAACCACCTAAGAGATAAAACTTTGGGTATGTTAATGAGGGAGTTTCCAGAAAGTTCTAACTGAGGTAAGAAATCCCACCTTGGATGTGGATGGCACCACCTCATGCTCTGAGGTACCAGAGACTAAAATGGAGAAGAAAGAAAGTAAACATGGGCCTATGAATGCAATGTGACCCAATCCTACTGCTGTGCCCTACGGTCTTGATCACCGTATTTCCTTCCTGGTCTTGATATGTACTTTCTTCCTGGTCTTGGTATGTACTTCCTTCCTGGTCTTGATATATACTTCCTTCCTGGTCTTGATCACTGTATTTCCTTCCTGGTCTTGATCACTGTATTTCCTTCCTGGTCTTGACCACTGTACTTCCTTCCTGACACTGATGACTGTATTTCCTTCCTGACACTGATGGCTGTATTTCCTTCCTGGTCTTGACCACTGTATGTCTTTCCTGACACTGATGACTATTTCATTCCTGGTCTTGACCACTATATTTCCTTGCTGACATTGATGGCTGTATTTCCTTCCTGGTCTTGACCACTGTACTTCCTTCCTGACATTGATGACTATTTCCTTCCTGGTATTGATAGGTTATATTTCCTGCCTTAACTTGCTCTTGTCAGATGTTTTGTCACAACGGCAGAACATTAATAAAATAATCTACCTGTTAATTTTTGTAACTGAAAGCTAGGCTTGTTGACAATCATCCATAAATGGTCACTTCCAAAGTAGAGGCAGGAGGCTCAGAATTCAAGGTCAGCCTCACTACATAGCAAGTTTGAGGTCAGCCTGTGCTACAGGAAACCCCCTCTCAAATATAGGAAAGAAAATTATTAGGAAAACCAGGGGCACAGGAACCATGTAGCTACCTAACATAAAAAGAGCACCATGGGAAGAATATGAACACTGCGACCAGCAGCACAGAACACTCACCTGGAGATGAAGTCAGGGAAATCATTGACATGCTTGTTATTCCTCTGCCCCCTTTTAAACAGAGCAGTCCAAAAAAAAAAAAACTCATTCTTAATTCTGAGGTCTAGTCCCAAAATAATTAATCTCCCAAACAGTTTAGTGTAATTAGACTTCTCTAAAAGAAACTGCTGATCCTTTCCAGGGACCACCTGGGCAGACTCGGAACCATTCTCGTATGCTAATAGCGGCTGGTTTTAATCATCTTCTCTATTAAAAAAAAAAAATCACTGCATTCTAGTTGACAATTTGTGTTCCAAGTTTCCTTTCCAAAACTGTCTTTAAAGTCCAAGGCAAATAAAAACCACCAACCAGAGTTGCTTACAAAACCAACAAGGGATCCTTGACTCCAGCAGACCTGGTTGGCAGCAGTGATCCAAGTACTTTATGAAAATCTCCACACAACTCAAATTTTTAAGCAGAGAACTGAAGTTTACATCCACAAATCTGTTTGATCTCTGCAGTTGTAAAACCATATGGCACAGAGAGAAAAACAAATTATCTTTGCTTGTGAAATAAGAACCTTCTGTACGCTTCAGGACAGACCAACAGCTACGCCTGTCCCGCTTGCTGCCCCACTGGCTGCATGTCACTACAATTAACTTTCTCTGATCCTTTGGAAGAATGGAGGGTTTTGGTTTAGAGTTTATTTGGGTTTTTTGTGCTGGGTAGGTTAGAGCAAAGAAGAAAAAGTATAGAGGATCTGGGCTGGGGATGAGAGAATTCTAAGCACAAGCTCAGATGCAAGGATTTCCATATTCTTCCTTATGAACGTTTTACATGTGATTCTTTTCATATGCTATTTAATGACTTTGACTGTTGAGAAGACAAAGCCATGTATGTCAATATTTACAATGCAGGACAGAAGAACACTTGTAAAAGGAGATACGTTCTTATACTAAGTGGTTCTGCACCATCCAGAAAAAGTTTAATAATCTGTGAAACTTCCCAGTGATTGGCTACATAAAGCAACAAAAATATGGCTTGGCAACAGAAAGGAAGTGTTTGAATGTGGGTGAATTCTGCCACCCCCATTTCTTGTGCATGACACCGCTCCCACTAACGTCATCCTCCTGCATCCCGTGCATACGTGAAGGTCATAGTCAAACTGTATTTTTCAAAACTTTCTAAGTTAAAACTTTCTATCACCAAAGAAGCACACGTAAGGATATAAAAAATTTACTTGTAAACGAAATGAGCAGCAAAGATGATCCGAGAGAAAATCTGTTCAATGACAAAAGCTGCCAAAATGCAGCAGAGGAAACTGCAGCCACTCAGGCCCCAGTGGCCACCAGCGCTCGCCTTCCACGGCAGGTTCCTCCAGGGATGGAACTCAGGCTGTAGGGTAAGTGTTCTGCCTACTGGGCCATTTCACTAGCTCAGTAGTAAGCACTTCTAATGGTCACAGAATCCCCTTCTTGCCTATACATGCAACTTATGCACCAAGGGTAGGTAAACTGGGTAAACAGGATTATTCATTTGGGTTTTCTAAGACAATCATATTAAGAATAACAGCTTCAGGGGGCCTATCTTTCCATTGTATAAACTAACAAGGATAAGTGTTCCCTAAAATTCCTCGGGTAGACAGGAAAACTCGGTCTTCACTACACCTTCCAGCAAACCCCGCTCCACACCTACCCAGAGAAGCTGGGATCCTAGAAGCCAAAACTGAGAACTACAAGTTACCTCCCAGAGCCCACCGACAGTCTGGGGAAGGCTTCCAAGAGGTCAAGAAAGGAAACTTACCCTCTGGCTATGGTCAACTATAAACTTAAACACCTTTTAAACATAGAGATTACAGGTGCAGTCCGGAGGAAGTCGGTGACATGTCTGTCACTGAGGAGCAGTGTTGCCATTCTGCCTGGAATCCCACCGGCTGAGCTCCGAGCATTCTTATACTTTTCTCTGGGCTCACTTGCTATACCCGGCAAACTGCAATGGAGGACACCTCTTATTGTCTAAACTTGCTGTCAGTAAGCCCAGACCCCTAGCTGAGGAAGGCAAGGCTTTACATATTTGACAAATGACAGCTGAAGACAGCCATTTCCTGGCTTCTGGTTAACAGTCCATTCACAGAAGCAAACTTAAACAGCTATGGATTCTTTAGGTTCTCCGGGAGATCGACAGCTCTACAAAGCTCTACAGGGACATTAGGAATAAACAACATCAAATTAGCAGCTGTCACAAAATGTTGTGGATTACTGGGTTTTTTTTTTTGTGGTTTTGTTTGTTACTGTCATTGATTTTTTTTTTCAGTGTCCCAAACAACAACGTAACCCTGGCTGACCTAGAATTTCTGCCATGTAGACCAGGCTGGTCTTGAACTCACAGAGATTTACCAACCCCAATTCAGTGTTGGGATTAAAGGTGTGAGCCACCATGCCCAACCAGGTGCTTCTTTTATTCTTCATATAATCAAAGTTATCAGTTGAGTTTGTTTTTGTCTTTTTCCACTTTCCTTCCAGTGAAGCTCTGGGTTACAGACAGGTCAGACCTATGGTCTCTGGTGCTCGCCCTTACCCAATGTTGGTAACCAATACCAGAGATAAGGGATCTCAGCTGCAGGAATGACAAACAGAACTTGCCAAAGAATCACCCAAAGTTCTTATTACCCAAGTTAGGGTATAACTTAGGAAAGGCATTTTTAAATGAACAAATGAATCTAGTAAGGGCAGAAACTTAGCAAGCAAAATCTATCTTCAGCATGGCATTTTTACAGCAACATGCTGGAATTTTCCTGTTTTGAAAAATGAGACACTGACTGATACATTTAGCCAAATATTCTGATCTGTCATCATTCTAAATATATGGGCCCATCTTTCAGCAAACAAATTAGCAGGTAATATATCATCCCTGAGCGTACACCCTTGCCTGGAAGCTCTATAAATACGGAGTAATCAAGTCCGGCAGTTACAGAGGGTAAAACGCTAAACACAGCTCACTTCAGCTGAGCAAATGTCCCTTGCATCAATCAAAAGTAGGGTGTCATAAAAAGCGTTACACTCTCAAATTCTTTCCGGGGAGGGAAAAGAAGGAGGCAGAAAATAAATCACCCTTACACTCCCTTTCTCTGAACACGGAGAAGAGGGGCTAAGTCTTAGACAATGGATGACTGCACCGCTCTTCAAGTGGGCCTAGGAGGCGGTGAGCAAGTCCTAAGTGTGAGGCGGCCGGCTTAGGGGGGAAAGCGGCCCCTTCCCTAGCTTTACGTACAGAAAGACTCAGGACACACAGTTCTCCCGGTAGAGAGGCTACAAAGGCTAACTTGGTCTCAGATCCTCAGAACAGCCCCAGTCATCTCTTAGATACTGATTGAACAACAACCAACTAGTTTCTGAGAGCAAAGGGGGAGTAAAGTTCTTAAATCATTTACTTCTGCCAATTAGTTCTGCAACTATGGCATTAAAGAACTATGGACATTTATCCACTGGAAGTGGATCAAAAAGTGGGTTCTCTTAATGCCTATTAAATAGTACTGAATTTCAAGCATCACTGACCAAGGTCAAATCTGAACCAATGTGAAAACCTCCACTTCCGATCACTAATCCCTTGAGCCATCTATTCTCCCAATAGGCAAAGGGGGGAAATAGCACAGCACTGGTGGCACTTAACATGGTTACTTTCTACACAAACTTCAGCTCTTGTGCCTATCATTCATCTGTGAAAAGCTACAGAGTAACAACAACAGAAAGAAAATCACCTGGCAACTTTCAGAAACGCTACTGCTACAGCATCAACACTTAGAGAAATGAATTCTGTTCTTTATTTCACACAAATTGGGGAAAGTATCTGTTCACTGCCCAACCTTGCGACCCCCACCCCCTGCACTGAGTTTTCTCCCACCGACTGGGGGAATACAAGGATAGCTCACTGGGCATTCACTGTCAAAGCATTTGTTTCCGGTGATGTGCTTCCAGTCGCTGGCCGGTTTGTATGGCGATCCACTCAGGACTCACAACACTGAGACAACCATGCTCTATAGTTGGGAGGGATGACGAAGAGGCACTAACATGCCATGCGGCTGTGCCCTCAGCAGGGAATACTTACTATGAAAAACTCAAAAAGGGAAGTTTTCACTACCTCCCTAGACTAAGTATCCTGACCGTTCACATTCTAGGATCACTGCGATAGACATGCCCCAGGTTCTCACCCAGTCTAATGCATTGCCTCCCGGTGGCTTTCCACATAACAAGGACTTGAAAGACAGTTGACCACAGTCCAGCTCTGCTATATACCGTGTCAGGAATGTTTTAATCTTTTCCAGGTTCACTGGAAATTAAGTCATCACATATAGCGACTTCACGAAAATGTCACATAGACTACATCTATTGCATCAAATGGATCACAAGTGTCAAAAGAATGTACTTGCTCATGCGATCGCTCTACTCCCAAAGATGACTCAGCCTGTAAAGGAGCCTACTAAAAACCCCAACAACAACCTGAATTCAATCCCCAGAACCTGCATGACGAAAGGAGAGAGCCAGCACCCACCAACTGTCCTCAGACCTTCCACACTCGTGCCAAATGAATAAATATATAATTTTTAAAGGAGGGAAGAAAAAGTATTCCCTGGGATCTGGGGAAGTAGCACTGTGGCTGAGCATCTGTCTGGCATATACAAGGACCTGAGTTCAGTTTCCACTCCTGGGGGCAGAGGGACTGTTTCTTACCTCATTCTCCCCACAGAACTAACCACTTTCCCGATGTTTCCCACACACTTCTTGAAACTATCATTAGCCATCTTCTCTTTGTTTTAACAGCATGAGTAATATATGCCCACAAACTCAAATAATAACTAGCATGTACAGCAAAAACAATCCTCTCACCTCCCTCTAAGTCTCATTAAATACGTGATCCCTGCAGTTAATACAGGCACACTCTTTCTGCTTCTAGGCGGTCACAGCTAACAGGCTTCACACTCCATGAGAACAAGAATGCCTTATGTGCATCTGCATCTAGTGTCTGGCACACTGATGAAACAAATAGTCCCTCAAGAAAAACACATCCAATCAATGACCAGAGAGGAGTACTCATAGTGGCTCTGGACACAGGAGAAACTAAATAGCTGTGTTTTTAAAACAGGTCAGAGTCTATGCTATCCGAGGGCTAAAGGACTGGGGGTGAGAAAGCACTTGACTGTCGAGCTCCAGGTGGTACAAAATAACCAAACGGTTAGTGAGGGTCAGCACAGGGATACTGAGCACAGCAGCAACTTTTTCTTATAAAAAAAAAAAAAAATGACTAGGAGGAAGAGGGGAAAGAAGAACCAAAACAAGGAAGAGGAAGATGAGGAGAAGGGATGAGAAGGAGGGAGGAGGGAGGAGGGAGGGAGGGAGGGAGGGAGGGAGGGAGGGAACACAACAGACCAGATCTGCTCAGGATTATGCAGGCTGTTATGTATTGTTAAGTACTGCATCTCAAAAGCAGTCCTGCTAATTATCTTCAAAATACATCCCAGCAACTGCCTCTAGGGCTCGAAAGGCATCCACGCCTTCGTGAAATAGGTCACTCATAGGTTCACACTATGTTAGAAGTACATTTGAAAATGTGTGAACATATTTTAGGTGACAAAAAGAGCTGTAATTTCAGGATCTGACCAAAAGAGAAAATATTATCATTCAAAGGTTCCAAAACTTTTAAGAAAAGAGATAGTAAGACATAGAGCTAAAAAGTTCAAATTAGAGTAAGTCTTTTCTCCAGTCAGCTGAATCACAGGTTTCTAAAGTCAAGAGCTGAAAGGGGTACTTTTTCCAGTAAGACTGTTTGACATTTTGGTTAACTGATTAGCAAATAACTCAATTGTGAAGCACAAAGTTTTCACCATTTCAAGCTCCTTAAAAAAGTTATTAGTCATCCAAGCTGCAATCTCAAAGTTACCAACCACTGATCACCCGGAGCAAAAACAGGACTAAACATAAAATACTTAGTCAAGAGTCTACATTCAACTGTGTTAGTAAACTTGAGTCTTCAGCATGGAATTTGGAACTGAGTCAGTTATCTTTACTAGTTTGTCTGTTCTTTGCCAGGACCCCAAAGAAGTGTAACTTCAAGATTTCCCTCGAGAAACATCTTACAATGTGGTCAATAAAAATATTTCTGGCCACATTAACATCATTATCCATATTTACAGAAAGAGGAACACCAAGACAATGGGTGTATCTCACAGAAACACGTTTGTAAATGAACATATCTGACAGCTCAGAATCAAGAAAGCTACATAGACCAATATATGGCATCTAGTCTGGAAAGCCAGCAGCTCCTTATTCTGTTGTGGTTGAGGATAGAGTTTATTAACTCTTAATACCCACCTCCCAACTCTCCCACTACCCACAAGAATTCTCACTTCTGTTTCCCATACAGAATGGTCTTTATAGATAATCGAGAGGGTGACTCGCAGTCCTGATTCTATGCAGCTCACTGATATTTCCAAAGTAAGGAACCTTAGCAAAGAAATTAAATTCAGTCACCGGAAATAAAAACTTAATATGTCCTGAAGGAACAGAGCATGTGGGTGATAGCAACTGTGATAAACAGCATCTCAAAAGTATATGCCACTGAGGCACTCCTGTGGACTGAATGGAAAGATTCTAGGAATGATTTCAAATTTAATTTAGTTAGAAACGAGGTATGGGTGAGGCATTTTATGACACAAGATAGTTAAGTTAATAATTCCTGAAGCTAGAAACTGATGCAAAGGATTTATTATAATATTCTACTTTTCTGAATATTTTCATTTCCGTGATAATGAGTGAGCAAAAGTATATGTAACAAAGTGTGAATATTAGTGGTTTCTTGGTGGTGGAAATCAAGGACTTTCTTGCTTTCTTCCATTAGCTTTTCCACAAAAATCATACCATTTCTGTGTTTAAAAAATAAATACCTGCCGGGTGGTGGTGGTGAATGCCTTTAATCCCAGAACTTGGGAGGAAGAGGCAGGCAGATCTTTGTGAGTTTGAGGCCAACCTGGTCTACAAGAGCTAGTTCCAGGAGGCTCCAAAGCTACAGAGAAACCCTGTCTCAAAAAACTAAAATAGATAGATGAGAGGGGGGGGAGGAAGGAAGGAAGGAAGGAAGGAAGGAAGGAAGGAAGGAAGGAAGGAAGGAAGGAAGGAAGGAAGACAGACAGACAGACTGGGATGTAGCTCAGATAATGTGCTTGCCTGGCATGCACCAATCCCTAGGTCTGAGACACAGCTCCAGATAAACCTAGGTGTGGTGGTGTGGACCCAGAAAGTGGGAGGTAGAGGCAGGAGGACCAGGAGTTCAAAGTCATCCTCAGTTAGGAACCAGTAACTGTTAGGAACCAACCTGTCTGGTCTACATGAGACCCTGTCTCAAACACAAATAGAATATGAATATGTATTATTATCATGATAGTGCTTCAGAACATTTCTGGTGAGACCCTCCTCTCCAGACAGCCATGTCAATCCCACCAAACCCAGCTGCTGTAAGATCTACACTTCAAACTAGTGTGCCCCAAGGCACACACACGCGTGCGCGCGCACATACACACTCACACACACACACACACACACACACACACACACACACACACACACCCCAGAACCTACATCCTTTCAAATGAGGATACAAGTATAGAATGAAAAGAATGTGGCAAAGATATCCCAAGAGAAATTAAAACAAATAATAAATTCCTTTACCTGAGGGGTAAATAGCCTCTGTTTAAAAAGGGGTCATCTTTCCCTTTTAGTTAAAGCTGACTGAGCCCTTGCTATGTACAAATAACTTGTCTGTATTTCCACCTAATCCTCTTGATAGTCCTAACAGGAAGTACCGTATTAACTTCAGAACAGAGGAAACTCAGGTTCAGAGAATTTAATCACAGTGAGGTGAGCAAGAGTATGGATTCCAACCAAGGATCTGAGGACCACATCTTTGGCTTAAGATGCAAAAAGAGATAAATACAAAAACTAGTTCTTACCTGAAAGAGAGGGGTATCAAATCTATTTCAAAAGAATCCCCAAAGAAAACTGTCTGTGGCCTTGGGTTCAATCTAACGCTGTGAGAACAGCATTTATACTCCCCCCGCCCATCTCGACAATCAATGAGGAAAGCACAGATGGGACACGCTAGGAAGAGTTTACCAACACTACAAACCCCAGTAAGACCAGTACCAAACACAAACACTGTATCATTCACAAATGCTGTGAAGAAATATTATTTCCAATTTATAAACATTGAGCCCCAGAGAAGCCAGAGAGTGTACTCAGCATAGCTGCTGATGAGCAGAAACTGATTTCTAGACCCACTAAGCCCAGCTGGTCCTTGAAAATGTGGCTCACTGCTCCGCAGCCATGGTTATGTCCACTCTGAACAGCCAGCATCTCCACTCCCACACTATAAACAGCCAATCACGACACTTATCAAGATGTCTCCAGACTTCCCAAAGGTTTAGAGCCGTCAGGACAATTACACAAGGGATTCTTTACAACATATTTGGAACTAGGCTTGACATTACAAGAAGTGTGCAAGCTGATCATGACAAACTACAATAAAACCCCACAAAGAGGAACTAAGGAAAATGTGGTGGAGCCCTCAGCACTTACAACAGCAGCTTTAGAAAGAAGTGGGAGGGCGGTGAGGAGGTCACCTCCTGGGAGCTCTACTTTCCAAGGCTCTGAGAAATCTTCCTCTAGCTACTTTAAGCTCACTCCTGGTTCCTCCTAAGTGAGCTAACCGTACCTACTTATAGGTAGAGCCCATGGCATCCCTGCTCAATCTTCAACAAGGATCAGAAGTTCAGTCAAGTTTCCTCCCATGATGCAATGGGTCTCTTCCAACAAGTACTCTTCCTACTTCACAAAAACCTGGCTGTTCATCTGGAGAGCCGAGGAATGCCCCAGCTAGCCTACACTCCTTTCCCTCCCTTCTTCCCACACAATATATCTTCGGAATGAAGATCCCCAAATTTGGGGGATTTAGTTCAGTAATTCTCTTATTCCGCAATGCTGTAATTTAACTTTACTGAACTTTCAGATAGGCTTTGTTTGGCATTTTATTATTCCAGTGCCAACTACCCACTTAAAATTCTAGACCTTGGCTTTGATAATAGAATATGAAAAACGCCAGGACACCATATCTGTCCCAGGGACAAAAAATTCTGTGAGCTGCCGGCAGTTGTTTTATTTATTTAAACAGGGACAGCAGTCAGAATTCCAGAGAATTCAGTCAGAGTGTCTCAATTTTCTCCCATCGACCTTACTAGCCTGGTAGTAATAAAATGTAACTGTAGACTAAAAGGATTTTCTGTTTTCAGTGTTGGCCACTGATTCCAACGTAGGTGAAATTAAAATCAGTAAGGCTAAACACCACACTTTCAAACATGAAAACTCCTTCTCCTGCACCCATAAGAATTTTTTGCATTTTTTCAAGCTAATTACTTTCAAAGTATTTTTACTAAGATTCTTAGCATGTCTACAACAAAGGAGATTTACATGCATGTACATTTATGACACAGACGGGGAAAGAAAGGCACGCTAAACATTTAAGAACTCTCTGTGACTGTTGGTATGATAAAGAAATCAAAGGTTTAAACAAAATTAAAACTTCAAAAGCCCAACTTCCATGAACAGCATTGTCAAATACAGAAAGTTTTCAAGTTAGTAATTCTGGGAAATCATAGCAAAACTGATTGTTCTCTGAAAAACAACCCTTTAAAGGGAAAACCTACTGGCCCCGATCCAGCCCCCCTCTCAAATTCCTCTCTTCTTCCTCCCCCCCTCCCCTCCACTCCCTTTTCAAACTCCTTTTGATTCTTACTCCCCACTTAGAATGTGGGGTTAAGGACTAAGGACTCTGACCTTTAAGTCTAATGTGAAAAAAGCCACTGCCTGAAGATGAGTCACGGGCAGACCGTGTAAACTAACTCCACAATCGCCTGACTGTATTTCCTACAGAGTTAAGAAACTGTGGGTAAAATCCAGGGCTTCTGACTCATTGCAGACAGGCCTGTCACTGCAGCAGAGAGGGGCAGTCACTTAGTCAGAGGAGTAAGACAAACAAAGACCCTCACATGTATACACACATACACACAACCTCCCTTTGGGCATACGTTTATTTTCATATAGTTCTATTGGGCTTCAGAAATAAGCATTTTTAGTAGGTATTAACAGGTGAGTTTCCGAACTGCCAACAAAAGCTTGTCCCTTCCCAAAGACACTTTGTAATTGCAACAAAAGTGAAACTAGACCAACAGGACTACATCAAACTGAAGAAAAGTCTGCCCAGTAAAGGAGGTAACACAGTGAAGAAACAACCTATAGAATGCAAAAGAAAAATGTGCAAATCTGAAAAATACTAACATACAAGTAAATGAGAAACTAAACTCAATAGCAAAACAAAAATTTATTAAAATGGGGAAGAAAATTTAAAAAACAACACTTCGCTAGGTATTTCTAAGACAGGCAGTAGCCAAGAGGCATGTGGGAAACGGTCAACATCAGAGAAATGCACATTGGAAACAGCACCTCACATGCTAAAGTGGCTTTCTCCAAGACTCAAGAAGAGAGCGAATGTTGGTGAGGACACGAGAAAAGAAAAACCCTCCACACCACCCAGAGATACCTACTCGCTCACTGCAGCCTCGTTCACAAAGCCAAGGCACAGAGCAGCAGGTGCCACAAGCCGGTGATCAAATGAAGAAGGTTTGTATGGACACACAAGGTCAGCCGACCTTTAGAGGAGAGCCTCCTCACTCGCAAAAGCATAGATGACCAAAGTGGAATAAGCCAAACATCAAAATAAAAATACTGCATAACCTCACTTAAACATGGAGCGTAAAAAAAAAAGGTAACACTCAACTGCACAGTGTTAGCAGGGACTACACTCACTTGGTGGAGGGTCGGAAGGTAAAGTAAGTTATGGAGATCTTGGTGACCACAGTTAATAATGATATATCTGTATTTTAAACTTGCTAAAAAAAATTTTTTTAATGATCTCACTACAAAAAGTATGAGGTTGGGGTCAGAGAGATGGCTCAGAGTTAAGAGTACTTGCTGCTCCTACAGAGGACCCAAGTTCAGACCCCAGCACCTACATGGTGACTTTTTTTAAAAAATCTTATTCTATTTATACTATTTCTCACCACAATGTACATTTTTCTATATAACCAATATAGCACATCAATCCATTAGTCAAAGGAAATATGTCAACAAAGTAACACAAACCAAGAAAACATCTCATACTTTTGTAGATAAAAATCCTTTCAAGTTATTACTTAGAACTGTTGACATTTAACAGTAATTGAATGTGGACTATGATAATGAATGCTATCTTTTAGGCAAACTAAGGTCCAAATAAAGTACCAACTTTAGAAAAATGAAGCAAAACATTTATATGTCTGAAATTCTCTCTGCACCCCCCAATCTTCTTTAATTCCAGAAGATCCAAGCATCCAACACCCTTTTCTGTTGGCTTCTACTGACATGCATGCAGTACATATATACCCATACAGGGAAGACACTCATATACGTAAAGTAAAAATAAATACATCTGTTTGAAAAAGCATCTGAAGTGGTAGGAAATTTAATTAACATCAGTATTCCACAATATATATGTACATATCAAGAACATTATACTCCAAGAAGTATAAAAGTATATCCATTAAAAGTTAATTAACAATAATAACTTCAAGATTTCTCATTCCACTTGTTTAGTTTTAGGGACAACAAAACCTCATGAGTTAGTTTGTTATTGTTATTGTTTTTATTGTTGTTATTATTATTATTATTTATATGAAGGGAAATTAACACTAAGAAGCCTCCATCTGGAGATGGGAAACACTTTTCTAGCACACTTGAGGTCCTTGGTTCTATTCCTAAAAGTACAAAAAAAACCCACAAAGCCTCTTCTTAATAAACAAATTTTTTTTCACTCATAGATACAATTTTTCCTTTTAAAAAGCATATATGCACAGACAAAATAAAGTGTCTCCGAGGAGGATGTGTGAGGGCATTACTGGAGAATAAATATGATAAAAATGCATTATACATGAGAGAATATTATGAGACCATCATCATTATATTTTTATAAAAAAAAATTTTAAGATTTTTAAGTAATAAAATGATAATAAAATTTTAAAAATTAAAAAAGAAGTATCTGCAGGCTGCTGTGCAAGATGACTTCAAGATACTTGGTTTTGATGTCAGTCTTTTTACAGCTTCCTCCATGTCTGAGACTTTGGTCAGAGTAAAACTACTATCCTGTAACCTAACTGCTCTGGAGCCTGAGAAAGATTTGCTCAACTGCAGAAATTCAAGGGCCACCTGAACAACACAGAGAAACTGCCTCAAAAAACAAATAAGTAAATAAGTCAACAGCCAGGCAGTACCAGATGCCTTTAATTCCAGCACTTGGGAAGCAGAGGCAGGTAAATCTCATGAAGTCCAAGGCCTGCCTAGTCCATACAATAAGTTCCAGGCACCCAGAGCTAAATACTGGGACCCTGACTGATAGAGATACATAGCTAGGTAGATAGATGATAGATAGATAGATAGATAGATAGATAGATAGATAGATAGATAGATAGATAGATAGATAGATAGATAGATGATAGATAGATAGATAGATAGATCGAGCTAAAGGAAATTCAAGTACAGTTAATTTTAGATTAAAACGAAATTGTAACAAGCTGAAGTCTAACCCTGGTGACATGGAATTAACCTCCCAGATGATTTTTATAAATACATAATAATGATAATTAATTACTGAACTCATCTCATACATGACATTAATTATGACAGAAACCATCTATCTCATTTAGTCCTCCATAAAGCCAAAACGATATTTTCCCATCTACAGATGAGCTTAAGAGAATCTGCCCAATATAAAACATGCTGTATTTTTGCTCATTTGTTGATTTGGAGTGACACAGACCAGACTAGGATACTTAGGAGAACACTGAATCCTCATATCAATTATTAAAATCAGAGTACTTATTAAAAAGCAGACTGCTGAGTTTGAGGCACTGTGCCCAGAGTCTCTGAATCAACAGGCGGGAGGGAAGGCCTGATCATTTCTATTTCTGACAAGCCGGGAGGTGAAGACGCTGAGGCTCATCTGCACTAATGACCCACTGCCTTCCGTATGCTGATCAACAGGAGACATGCTGAAGATCTCAAGTACAGGCAGAGAAGAATGACTAGTTTCTAACTAAACTTGATTCCAGAGCCTGAGTTTTCAAATTACAGCCAGCAAAACTGTTCTAGAGCTGTGGATTCAACCGACTGCATGCTAAAAGAAATTGCTAATGATCTGCATTAAGCATCCACGGGCTTCCTTTATTCTTCAGTATTCTTCAGAAATGCAATATTTAAAACAATAGCATTTACATTCTGTTTGGTATTAAAAGCAATCTGGATACGACTCAGGTATGTAAGAGGATGTACATGAGTTACACAGGAAGGTTATTCCACTTTAATGAAAGACCTGGGCATCTTTGGGTTTTCCTATCTATGGAGCATCTCGGAATCGGTCCCCTGAAGACACTGAAAAACGACTGTATTTAACATATGCCACATATTCTGCAGAGAACAATTCTTCCAAGAGTCACTATAGTGTAGATGCTGAGCCTGTGACCCAGGATAGGTTCTGCAATACTGTCCCATGTCCGTTATCTTCTCCCAGAGAATGTCTAAGAAATATTTCCTTCTACCGTGGGCTCTAGAACACCACATCACTCTTTGTAATGACTTATCCCTGGATCTGACTAGTTACTAACCCAAGAAGTCTCAGCGGTTCCTTCTTGTCATTATAAAGGGCTCAACACTGAGTTGCAAGAAAGCATCAGTTTCGAGGCAGGAACACGAACCTGACAAGGGGAACCACACTGACATACTGAACTTGTGGAGTTGAACTCTCGGATCTTTGAAACCATGAAGTAATCGGTTCCATTCAGGAATTTGATGATTTGTTCTTATCTTTCCAGAGACATTGACCTGAAAACCAAAACCACCATCCAGAGGAAAAAAAAAATACAGCTTTCATTCCAAAGCACCATCTCAGCTCACAGAACTTAAAATCTAGTAAACACTCCCATTAAGACTAACAGTCCTGAGGCCTCAGAGAGTCACCTGACCACTCTCTGACTTTCACGCCCACATGCTAACCAGTGACCACTCTCTGACTTTCACGCCTACGTGCTAACCACTTGGGCAATGGGTGCACACTTGCTCATGGAACACATTCTACACTTTAGCACACTGAAGGGCAGCATCTCAAGCCAAAGGCCACTGGAAAAGATGAGACAGCTAGAGGGAAATTCTGTGGTTGGGCTAAGCTCCTAATACTACACGGCTGTCAGTCAGTCCTCGGCCTCAAGTGTAGCTGACAACCACACTGAGTAGCCAGCAGGAGACTACAGACCCTGAAACAGGCTGCTAGGACAAGGAGCAGCTGCTTGGCTGCTCAGCTAGCCTTTCCCAGCAGGCCTTGCAGTTCCCTTGACAGGCCAGCTCTATAATTTCATTCTAGGTGTCATTCCTAGAAAGTCAGCCCACGGCAGTCCTTTCTGCCCCTTCAAGATATATTAAGCACCTAATCCCTCTATCAAATCCCTCCCTGCTAAAGTATATTAGAGCAGCTGATGCTATCAACAGGAGAATATAGGCCTAAAGAACAAAAAAAGGAAGGAAGGAAGGAAGGAAGGAAGGAAGGAAGGAAGGAAGGAAGGAAGGAAGGAAGGGAAAAAAGTTCCTTTACATTCTCATGATTAGCAAAGGGTATTCTTTAGAAAGGAATCATGGGAAGATAGCAATAGAAAAACACAATTGGAAGATCTGGAGGCTATTCAAAGGAGAGGCCAGCCTGAGCCAGAGAAGGCCCTGTCTCCAAAATAACTATAAATACACTGTACCTAGGTATGGCACCACATGCCTGTAATCCCACCACTTCAAGAACATGTGTTAGAAATGAGCTACAGCTTGAGGACCATCTTGGGGTACAGACTGTAACACTGACTCAGAAGAATGCATCACTGAGCTGAAGGTATGGCTCAGCAGTTAAGAACACTCGCTGCTCTTCCAGAAGACCCAAGGTTGGTTTCCAGCCCCCACATCCTTTGGCTCACGACTGTAACTTGCTCCAGGTCTCAGACACTCCTGCTGCCCTCCATGAGCACCTACACACATGAGCACAGACACGCGCACACACACATCCACATAAATAGTTAAATCAATGAAATGAGCTTCAACTTGTTTCTTTTTACCTCCTTGCATATAGCTACTAGGCGACTGAAAGTAACATGAGTTTTACTCTGCTTATTACACTTCTATTTCCAGCGTGCACCTAAGGGGACATCTCATTTTTCGTTAACAATCCTGATACACAGGGAATCAAAAAAAAAAAAACCATATTGGGAAGCTGCTGAGAGTCATTTTAAGGATATGTTTTAATTTTCTAGGACACTGTCAAGTGGCAAAGTCATGGAGAAGTAGTCTTGTGGTTAGAACAAGGGCAGGCTCTTCACCCTTGCGCTTGTACCCAGTAGGAGACAAGAAAGGGCAGGACACGAGAGTAGATGCTGGAAAGGCCTCCATCCTGCTGACCCACTGGGGAACCAAGAATAGAGGTAGGACCCCTTCTCCCCAACACTCTATGGTGGAGAAGTAAGGAGCCACCTTTTTATTAGGTTATGATTTGTTAAGGTGTTTTTCTGTTTTTCATTTATTAATGGGGGATTTCATTTGTTGTTGGGGGATTGCGGATGGTTGTTTGTTTTTGCTGTTGCTTGTTTTTTTTGTTTTGTTTTTTTCTCAGTAAGTCGCTGCGGTTGTCCTGGAATTTACTATGGAGGGTAGGCTGACCCTGAACTCAAGAGAGCTACCTGCCTCTGCTTCTGAAATGCTGGGGTTGAAGGCTGGGCCACCACGCCCAACCCTATCTTTTGTCCTTTCAGTACATTCGTCCGGCAGAGAAAGATGGTTACAGGCTAGATTCAGGCGTCAGCCCAGGTAGCCTCGTATAAGTAGAACTAATTAAATCTCACTGGACTTGCAGGAGATGAACAGCAAGCACCAGCTCCTGTTTCAGTTAAGCTAATGAAGCCCATTAAATAGAGAGCCCTGGCCCGTCGCCTGAGCAAGACCCCAGGTCTCTGGCCTAGCATAGCCTGTCATTATACACAGCTTACCTGTCCCATTCATTCACAGGCATTCAGGACCAGCGCAAAACCACAATGCCATTTGTTCCCACCTCCCCACTCTTCGCTGTGAGCATGGAATGGGTATTCACTCCTCAAAACAAACAACAACAAAAACAAAAAAGTTAAGATCAAACTCCCTTCTCTCCATTCATGGAAATCAATTCCACTGCTCTAGCTAAACAGTCGAGAGTTACATTTAACCCTTGCTTGCTAACTTAACGTAACTTTTTATTATGCTCAGTTTGGACCTCAGAACAAACCTTTTTTGGAAGATATTCTTCCATGGAATCCCTCCAGTTCTTTTCTTTGCCTTGATGCAATTCCAATTGGGAGTTACCACTGAAGAGCGGAGGCTCTTGATAAGTAAGCTTTCAGGACACTTTTTGGACGACTTCTTTAATTCTTTGATAATTATGTACATACACGTACATAATGTATTTGTCATTTGTACTCCCAGTCTCCTCTCCCCAACCCACTTGTCTTCTTCCTGTGGTTGCTCACCTCTTTGTGACTGAGTTTAACTAGGGTTCCTCATCCAAGCATGGGCTGTGGGTTACTGACTGAAGCACAGGCAAGTTACCAGTGGCCACACCACTGAAGAAAATGACTCACCCCTACCCCACCCTCACCCCAGCTCCTCAGGAAGGGAGCCGGGTTTCATGAGCCTCTCTCACACCCATGACGAACTGTCCTGAATAATTCTCTAATGAAACTGCTTTGAACAATTTGATCAGAACCCTATCCACTACATATATAATGTTGAGTACTGGATTGCTAACCAGGGATGAACTGAAACAGTTCATGTGTGTGCACAATTACACACACACACACACACACACAATTCAGTAAGTAAAACTGTTAGCTAGTAAGATGGCTCAGTGGGTAGAGACGTTCACGCACAGATCTAACTACCTGAGTGTGAGCCCCAGATTTTAGAAGGTGCCAGGAAAGAACTAATGCCCAAGGGTAGTTCTTTTGACTTACACATGCAAGCATAATATATGCATCTGCAAACAAGCCATCATGCATGCAAAGTATATACTGATTAGTAAACACTTGCTTTTAAAAAATGAACAATTCTAATGAAATATTGTCCTGAACATATATAGATGTCTGTCATTATTCCTTGAACAATACAATTTAAGCATTTATATTGTATGTGGTAGTTTGAATGAGAATGGGTCCCATAGTATCATATATTTGATTGGTTGGTGAAACTATTTGAGAAAGAGTAGGACCTGTGGCTTTGTTGAAGGAAGCATACCACTGGATGTAGGCGTCGAGGTTTCAAAAGCCCACACCATTCCACATTAGTTATCTGCCTCCTTGAGATAGATCAGATGTAGTTCTCAGCTGCCGCACCAGCTCCTGATGGTCATGAACTCTAACTTCTGTGAACCATGACCCCAAATGTCATGCTTTCTTTTATAAGTTGACTTACGGTATTTCGTGAAGGTACTAAGAAGTAACTAAGACATCGTATTAGTTATAAATAATCTGTAGAAGATTTGTTTAATAGGAGAGGGATGTGAAAGTCATGTGAAAGTTCTACACCTTTTTATACTGCCAACATGAGCATCCTCAGTATTTGGGATGGGGATGGAGGTTCTGGAACCAATCCCTCACAAACACAAGTATTTGTGACTGCACTTCCAAGCAGCTATGCAAGCTAAGTCACACTGTACTTGTTAATTTATACAGAATAGTGCCAAATCCTAGTGCAAGATTACAACGGGCACACTCAATCTTCTGACACTTCTTTCAAATACATCCATCGATTCCTATATGTTTTAGAGTTGGTGAGCCAACCTTTCAATATCGTCTTGTTGTTTTAAGTATGGGTGAACTCAACCTGACTTAAATGTGATAAATAGCCGCAGCTCCAACCCCGCTAAGTTCCCTGACACAGAGAGAGTGGCGAGGGTGAAGTTTACCTTAGAACTGTCGATGCAAAGAGAGAAGGGAGAGAATTTTCAGCCAAGGAATTACATAAACAAAATTAAAGAGGTATTAAAACAAATTCTTTTCAATCCCTTTAGAAGTTTCATTTACATGCTGACAATGTAAACATCAGCCCCAGTAGCGCTTTGATCTGCTAATTACAAAACATTTTTATCTTTTCATTAAATCAGGAGCTCTAAGAGGCCACTTTAATGATTAAAAAGGCAGCCTAAGTCTCCTTAATTCACACTAGAAATTCACTTGAAACTTTTTTTTAACTAAAGGAGACCACGCACTTCTTTTAGCTCTTGGAGTGGCTGGCTTTTATTCCGAACACGTCTAAAAGGCAGGTCTCAAGATGCAAGACAAGGATGAGATTAAAACGCTCAAGCTGTCAGGACCGGCAGCTAGCAGACTGGACTGCACAGAACCCATGGCAGCTGCAGAAATACTCCTGATCTTCCACAATCCATGGAAAACAGCACACAATTCTAATAGGTACCAGGGAAACACGTCACAGTCAACGTTCTATTGCGGACCTAGTTTTCCAGTTAGGTAGAAAGTAATAGCATTGCCTCTCATTCTTTCTCGAAATGACAGTCAACCAGGAAAAGACACTCCAGCGTTCTTCCTTCGACCTCCTCCATCTTGCTTCCCTTAGACGGCGGGCCCTTAGCTTTCCTCTTAGCTGGCTGCTCTAAGTAGCCCAAGCTGCCTTTGAACTGTGAAACTCACAGTGTCCTCCTACCTCTGCTTCCTTGATGGAGAGATTATAGGTGTGCTCCAAGCCCTCATATTTGGAAAGAAAGAAAGAAAGAAAGAAAGAAAGAAAGAAAGAAAGAAAGAAAGAAAGAAAGAAAGAAAGAAAGAAAGAAAGAAAACTACATCTGATTCCAACCCACTGCAATGAAAAGGTTGAGTTTATTTTCCTTAATTCCAGTTCTTTTGAAAACAAAGCAAACACAAAAAAAAAAAAAAAAGTCTGTATATTTTAGAGCATTTGAGATTTCAGAAAACTATAAAGAGCTGCTTTTATTTTTACTTATTTCTTATTTTATGGATAGTGGAACTAGAATTACAGAGAGTGGCAATCTGCCATTGTTAGGACTTGAGCCTGGGATCCTCTGAGAGAGCATGCGGTGCTCTTAACGACTGAGCCAACTCGCCAGCCTGTTTCAGAAAATCTGACCAAGAGCACAGGACTCACACACGTTCTGTCTGCCCCTCATCTCACTTGAGTTTTCCTTGTTAGTATTCTGCACTGCGAGCACATTTGCCACAACGGATAAATCAGCAATGGCACATTACAAACTCCTAAGTGCCATCCTGACACTGCACTTCCTCACAAGGGCATCGCCACACAGAAGAGTTGACTACACTAAAGCTCCACGACCCTCCATCACCCTCCCACTCTTTGAAAAGTCCGTCACAGTCACGGACGTTTTCAATGTCTTCAGTTTTACCTTCTCTGAATGTCAGGCTTCTTCCACTAGCCAACACACAGTTAAGGTTCTACCATGTCTCTCGATGATCAGCCCATTTCTTTTTATTGCTGAATAGTAGTCCACTGTTTGGATGGATCACCCTTTGTCTCCAGCTTTGAGGGGAATATTGGTGTCATGAGCACTCGTGTAGTTTCAGAGAAACAAAGGTTTCCAACGCCTCTGGGTAAGAACTTGAGATCATGGTCTCTGAGTCAGCCCATGTGCTAATCTTCCAAGACAAACACCCTAGACTGGGGGGTTATTTATTTTTAT
The DNA here is from genome assembly GCF_903992535.2 of Arvicola amphibius. Taxonomy (NCBI): domain Eukaryota; kingdom Metazoa; phylum Chordata; class Mammalia; order Rodentia; family Cricetidae; genus Arvicola; species Arvicola amphibius. The sequence continues at coordinate 58,211,468 of NC_052052.2, read as the reverse complement.
TATTATTATATTTGAGACAGAGTCTCTCTGTTGTGTAGCTCTGGCTATCCTGGAACTCACTACATAAACCAGGCTGACTTTGAATTCAAGGAGATCAACCGCCTCTACCTCTCATGTGCACCACCATGCCTGGAATAGACGAGTACTTTAAACAACATAATTTGATTTTTCACATATTTGGAGATCAAGGTCAATGTGCTTCCTGAGCTGATATCAGGTGAAGGCCAGACTCCTGGCCTATAGATAGCCACTATTTCCTCAAACGGCAGCAACAGAAAGCCTCTTTGCCATTTTCTTCCTCCCGTTCCTTCCATGTGTGTGCATGCATATGTGTGTGCGTGCTTTCTGAATGTATTTGTAATTGATAACAAAACACTGGCTATGTGCATGGTATGGTACACATGTACTAACTTTCCTCATAAGAATAGCACTGTGTCATATAAGGACCCTGCCCCCATGACCTCATTTAACTTTAATTACCTCCATAAGTTTTACGTACAAACATCATCAAACTGGGGGTTGAATCAACACAGGAATTTGAAAAGAACGGAAGCATTTATCCCATAACATATGGTAAAAACATGTTTATCTTCTTATGAAATTGCCAAAGTGGCTGTATCATTTTGCAGTCCCAAGGGAATAGGAGCTCACGTAACACGTCATTCCCAGCATTCTCATGGGAATGCAGTAGTACCTCATTGTTTGTTGTTTGGGTGTGTGTATATATTCATATATATGTATATTTTATATTTTATGTATATGGGTGTTTTGCTTGCATGTATGCCTGTGACCCTGTGTGTGCCTGGTGCTTGAGTAGGTCATCAGATCCCCTGTAACTGGAGTTACAGATAGTTGTGAGCAGTCATGTGAGTGCTGGAATTGAACCTGGGTCCTCTCCAGGAGCAGCCTTAACCCCTGAGCTATCTCCAGTCATTTCCTGTTTTGATCGGCAATCCTCTGCAAACAAGCACACTGAGCATGTTCCACAGACTGGGCACACTCTCAGTAGATTCTTTGTAGAAACTTGAAAACAGTTATCTTCTTATCACTCATTGACTTTTTAATTAAAATATTTTTTTGAATTTGGGTGTGGTAGTTTAAAAGAAAATGGCCCCCAAAGGGAGTGACACTATTAGGAGGTGAGCGTGTTGGAGTAGATGTGGTCTTCTTGGAGGAAGTGTGTCACTGTGGAGGCGGGCTTTGAGGTATCATATGCTCAAGCCAAACTCAGTGAGACAGACCACTTCCTGTTGCCTGTGAGTCAAGATGTAAGAACTCTTAACACCTTCTCTACCACCAAGTCTGCCTGTGCACTGCCATGGCCTGCCTTAAGGATAATGGGCTAAAACTCTGAAACTGTAAGCCACCCAAATTAATGTTTTCCTTTATAAGAGTTCTCATGTCTATAAGTGTCTCTATTCTGCAACAGAAACCCTAACTAAGGCAGTCTAGAGAGATGATTCAGTGGTTAAGAGTGCTTGTTGTTCTTTCAAAGAACCTGGGTTCCATTCCCGGCACTCAAAGGGTTACACAGAATCGTCTCTAACTGCAGTTCCAGGATTCAACACTCTTCATACCTCCATAAGCACTAGGCACATATGTGGCACATATACATACATGCAGACAAACACTCGTACACATAGAATTAAAAAGTAAATGAGAGGGAGTAGAAAGATTCACCCACTCCCTAAAGTAAGCTACACTAACCTACCGAGAAGAGGGAGAGGTTGGGGGTGCGGCTAGAAGCTGAGCTAAAAGTAACAAGGAGAAAAGCTATTCCAAGAATGACAGGACACAAATTAAGCTCGAATTTTCTGAGTAATGTTCTTTTTTGTTACTTATCTTCTACATCCTTTATTTTAGAAAATAGCTTATAAACGAAGCATACACTCTGTCTCTAAAAGCTATTCTTTCTTAAGTAAAAGATCTGGTAAATTAATTTCCTTCAAACTTTCCAGATAGTGACCAGATAAGTTTTTAGAAAAATATCAAGTACAAAATAAATAGAATGAATGGTTCAACCATTTGAAATAAAAGTGTTAACATACTAACTTCCCATACATTTTATGACACAGTTGATACTTTAATTATTGCATAGTGCCAACATATAGGCAAGCCGAGAACATGACTTCTGAATAACTTCATATCATCAAGAATAACTTTTTTTTTTTGGTTTTTTCAGACAGGGTTTCTCTGTAGCTTTGGAGCCTGTCCTGGAACTAGCTCTTGTAGACCAGGCTGGCCTCTAACTTACAGAGATCCACCTGCCTCTGCCTCCCGAGTGTTGGGATTAAAGGCCTGTGCCACAGCTGCCTAGCAGGGATAACTTTTGATAATGCCAGTAAAATATTTCAAAAGGTATCAAAAATTTCTTTCACGGTTAAAATATTCAGCTATAATCAACTCTAAACTAGAGTATTTGTTCAAAGCTCAACACTTTTGCAGATAATATGCAGTAATAAACTTTCAAGCCACTGATTTACTAGCATCTTATCATGGATGGTGTCTCACATAAACTTTCTAATTCATTTCTGTTATTGCCATTATGCAAGGTAACCGGCGAAAGCTAGCTGCTCTCTCTTCTGTTTGCAGTTTGAAAGCATCATCTCCCAGGTGTCAGGGAAGTCTAGACACGTGGTCATTAGCAGGATTCAAACCCAGATGTCCATCTCCAAAACGAAGAAGGCGTCTACTCTTTTTCTGCTTACAATACCGAAACTGCAAGGCACCGGGAAGTGACTACTCTTTCCACACATTCAGAGAGAACCATTTCCAGTGTGGTTTTAGAGCATCACACAGTATCTTGTTATTAAAAAGGCTCATGGGTTGGGTTCCTTACAGGCTTATATTTTCTGAGTTCTTTTTATGATAGCAACCGTTCCAGAGCATGGCGTTAACTTGTTTCCAGGGAGCACGACACTGTGCGAAGACACCTGCCAGGGCCTGCCACTTTGTAGACAACATATAGTCCATTTACAGAATCACCTAGGACAGCTGTTAAAAGCTGAAAAGCCGATCTCAACTTTTCTTCTTACCAGCCCCTCCAGCTTACTAAACCTCCACAGTTCCATCCACCTCAGTGAGCGGCAACTTTCCCACCTTGTAAGGATCCAAGATACCAGGGTAAATGAAAACATCAGTCCTGCCTTCCCCGGAGGCACAAGACCCTTTTAGACTAAGGTTAAGCACAGAGGACCTATGCACTTAACTCTTATCATGAAACTTCCTTAGTGAACAAAGGACCTCTAAACACATTAGCCCCTGTACACACACAAAAGAATCTATTTCAGAGTAAACAGCACGTAATTATAACATTTTAAGTTAGTTACAGACCCTTAAATTATAGTCTTCAAATACAAATACCTTTCAAATAATGTTGATGCTTTAAGAACAAGAATGGCCTTTTCCCAGTTCAGTTTTTCCTAACCTTACAACCCTCTTTTAACTAGAAACTCTCTCCTTTGGTTATTTCTGATCCATATCCCTCACCACCACTTTTTCAAGGGGATTGGTAGGTAGGGTTTCCCTATGTAGACCTCACTATATATCAGGCTGGCCTCAAACTTGCAGCAACTCTCCTGCCTCTGTCTCCAAAAGACTAGGATTATAGGTATGCACTGATGGGGCCTCAACGTAGCTTAGGCTGGCCTCAAACTTGGTATCATCCACCTATCACCTCCTGAGTGCTGGGATCACAGGTATACACCACTGTGCCTGGATCGATCTACATTCATACTCTTAACATAGAAAAGCAATGTGCACATGCATGTGTTCATCCAGAAAATCCTTTAAAATGCCTTTTTAAATACCCGCAAGCAAAGTGTACAAAAATGTACACTCAGGACTAGCCAGGCCTCTCCTGACATTCAAATTTACTTCCGTAAGATTCTGTTCTACCACCCTTAGATCAGCTCTAAAGTTGTCCCAAAGCTGCTGGTCTTACGCCCATCTTCCTTGATAAGTACTGTCTTTAACCTTTGCCAGAGAAGCTGCCTTCTGCAGTGGGCAGGTTAACTCAGGGCCTCATAGCTGGTCACAGAGCTGAACTCTAAATGCACACTATCTACACCAAGCCCTACTCTGCCTTCAAGATTCAGGGAGCATCACAAAAGATGGGACAGCGAATGAAAGAGTCAGACTACAGGCTGAAATGCTGGGAAACGCCGTCTCCTGGACACGCGATCGCACTCATGAACGCATCCCTAGTGAACCAGCACAAGAGCAAACCAGCAGACATGCCAGCATGGGTTTGAGGAGGGGTTCACAAGACCCTACCTGCAGGTGAAGAGTGGCTACTGGGGAGGGAGAGTCAATTTCTTCAAGGGCATGACTGCTGATAAATGAATCCTGCTACTACAGAAGGCCTCACACCCGTGCACATGTGGATGGCACTAAATGGACTTTAAAAAAAAAAAAAAAGACGGAGATGGGAAAAGGATGGGTTGTGGGGTTCTTGGGAGAGTGAGCAGAGAGAGAAAGGGTAGATATGACCATGATATATTGTATGCTTGCATGAAACTGTCAATAAGTTTAAAGAATCCTGGGAATTTTAAGTCACTTCATAATGGCAACAAAACCTCAGACAAGTTGCCTTCACATCCATCCCAGTGATAAAACCAAAAAAGCAACGAACGCCGAGGCCACATGGGGGAGTTTATACAGCTACATTCCAGCACTTGTTTCCACGCTGCTAAGTGTATGACGGCACTCCTGACGTCCATGCCCAGAGCTTCCTAAGAGCTCACAAACGTTCTTGGGCTGCAGCTACATTCACAGGAGCAGGACTGTCTCAGAGGCAGCATGACTCTTCAGAAGACACGAACATAAAATGAAAAGGCAAAGGTAAAGTCTAAATTTAAATGGTCATAAACATTTGGTTAAAACCAATTTCCCACCTGAGAATTATCGCCACACACACCCAGCCCCAGGCCTCAACAGAGCTGAAGATGGTACAGCGACTAAGAGCACTTGCTGCTCTTCCAAAAAAAACAATAAACAAAAAAAAAAACAAAATCAGAGTTTGGTTCCTAGCACCTGCATCTGGAGGCTCAATTCTACCTCCAACTCCAGTTCCACAGTATCTGATTCCCATTCTGGCTTCCCTGGGCACACATGTATCTTCTGCTCACATATTAACACACACATAATAAATAAATAAAAATAAATAAATAAATAAAATTTAAAAATTATTAGGGAAATTAAGTTATGGAGATAATTCTATATTACATAAATTGACCATAACATCACAAGCAGGAAAAATCTGCCATTATATAAACTGTCAATAACTCTGTTAATGAGGAAAAACAAAAGAGGAACCAAAATAGACCTTTTAAAGCTATGTGCTATTGAACCCAAAAATCACCAATGTCCAATCCCAGAGAAATACAAATTCATGTTCATTAATACCACATCATCAATTGATGCTTTTAACAAAGTAGGTGAAAGGCTTGGGGAACTTGACATTGGAAAGATACAAACATCAGCCTAATCACTTGGTGACTAGAAAAAGAAAATTATCTTTAAAATGGCTTTTGCCACTTTTAGTCAACAGATAAAGCTAATAGTGGAGTAATCAGCACTAGGTGCTCTGTGACAGGAAGTGACACAGAGAACACCCACACAAACTTTCCTGCTAAAAATATTTGGCCTCCACTGAACAAAGCTTGTGGGTGTAGACTAGACCCTCTAATTCTCAAGAAAAGAAGTGGGCACATTCACGTTAAACCACTCTATATGGAAATGACCCCCCCACACACACACACACACACAAACACACACTCCAGCTATAAAGATCAACTAGCCTAGCCTCTGCAGAGATGTCAACGTCAAACCGGAGCAATGAGAGGAGGTAAGGAAACAGATAAAGGGACACTAAAGAGACATAACACTTACAGGCTAACTCATCACCCTGGGCGTGATGGCTGTGTAGAGGGCTCTTTAGGAAAGCGTCACTGGTCTTAGGAGAAATGCTGCAAACATTTAGGAGTTAGAGGTCGTGATGCGTGCAACTTACTTCTAAAGAAGTGGAGGACGGGAACATAAACTAAGATAAAGCCCATCCGCAAAAACTAGCTGTGAACCTAGGATCCCCTGTAATGTTTTCCTTCGCTTTATTGTGTGTTTGAAATTCTTCAAAAGGAAGTATGTGATAGCATTGCGATGTCATGGAGAGGACCCTCAGGAGTAAAGACTTAAATGAACCTTTATAGAATTCTGGGGGGGTGGGGGTGGATAATCTATATGATACCAGAGAGCAATTGATTTTCTCTTCTTGTGTGAGGATAGAAGTATTTATTAAAAAAAAAAATTCTTAAAGGATTTGTCGCTACGTATTAAGACCTTCAGGATAGAAAATTGTATCACTTTCAGAAGAGATACACATGCATTCAACATGGTTACATGTTCATAAATAGGAGCCAATGGCATTTAACGAATTCCTTAAATACACACATATAAATACACATTTATTCATATATTCTCATATACATACACACACACATACACACGTGACCATAATTAAATGTTACTTTTATACAAAAAGTCTTGTCAGGTGCTTACCTATTTTTCCTTTCCTGCAAAAAATACATAAATCATTTAATTCTATCATAAAACGATGCCCTGCAGACACAGCTACTTGTCCATCTAGCTGTAGTGGTAATCACTAACAACATGTAACTCTTAATCCTTGAAATTTGGCTAAGGGTGGAAAACTGAGTTTTAATTTTTAACTCATTTGCATTATATTTAAATAGTCATGTGTGCCTTGTGGCTATTATTTTGGACACTGCAACTATATGCTACATGCAGAACTAGATAGAAAGGACGTTATTATTCATAAGCTTAAGAAAGGGCAAAACTGAGGGAAAACTTCAAAATAACCAGAAGTCCTTTCTAAGAGCTCACAGAATGAAACTCGGTTTTAAGCCTACTCCAGATCACTGTAACTGTCAGACAGGACAGTGCACTCGTCAACTGCACTGAGCTAATGTAACTTGGGAGGTCACAAGTGTCAATCCCCGGAGTGTGCATTTAAAGTACATTCTTACAAAGGTATGACTGTACTCACAAAGTTGTTTTCATTTTTAATTTGGGGGGGCAGCAGCTTGGAGTTCAGAGGACAGCTGGTGGTAGCTGGTTCTTTTCTTACGTCTAAAATCCAGATCAGCAGGCTCAGCAGCAAGCACTCTACCACCGAGCCACCTGGCTGGCACTGACAACCTTATTCTAGACACATACTGCCAGTGGCATCCTTTGTATAACACGGGCTCTGCCTCGCAAGTACCACCACTAACTAGCGTCCCTACCTAGTACCGCAGTCAGCCTGGAACCTGCCACCTGACTTAACGTTACTATCTTCAATGTAGTCTCCATACTTCATAGAATTATTTTCAGCTTTGTTAAGAGGAAAATCACTTAGAATAGTGCCTACACATAAGCACTCAATTATCTTCTTTACTGCTATTTCCTATCAACCAGGAACTTTTTTCTGATTTCTTTGTCTTTTCGGTGCTAGGGATTAGACCTTACGCATGCTAACCAAGCACTCAAGCATGTTTTTTCAATGGGTCAAAACAAAACACATACAGAATTACACGGAGCAAACTTAGAGAAACTGCAAGATAAATAATTATGCCTTAAACTTAACAAATAACTTTAGAGAAATAAAAACCTTGGATTGCTTTTATGTACCAACAAAAAAGAAAAAGAGAAAGAAAGACAGAAAGACAGAAAGACAGATGGAAGGAAGGAAGGAAGGAAGAAAAGAAAGACCCACGTTATCAAAGTAATTTATTTCCCAAATACAAAACTATGATGAAACTATTTGAATTCAACATTTAAATCAATGAAACTGGGCAAATGCCTTTATTTAAAAAAACTGTTTCACCAAAATATAATTCACAAACTATATTCAAAGTATGCAGTACAGGCCGGGCACGGTGGTACGGGTCTTTAATCCCAGCACTCAAGAAGGCAAAGCAGAGACAGGTAGATCTCTGTGAGTTCAAGGCCAACTTAGTCTACATCGCAAGTTCAGACCAGCCAAGGCTACACAGTGAGACCCCCATCTCAAAAACCAAACAAAAAGAAGGATGCAATTCAATGGATTTGTACTGGTAAGTCTGCACCCAGTACCACAGTCAACTTCAGAATATCTTCATCACCTCAGAGAGGAGCCATGCGTGGTTCATGACTACCCTACACGACCACTCATATCACTGGGTTACTTCCTGTTTCTACAAACTTCCCTGTTCCGGATGCCCACATACTAGAAACACACAATGTTTTCTCTTGTAGCTAGGCTCCTCCTCCACCCCGCCACCTCCCACCTGCCACCACCACTTTGTTGACAACAAGCATATGACTTTCTTTTGACATTTTTACTAAGAACAATACTATTACAAATATTCATGTTTAAGTTTCTACACAGACCTGTGGGCTTTTTTTGAGAGACAGAGACACAGAGACACCAAGGAATAGAATTGCTAGGTAATACAAGAACTCTACACTTAGCCATTTAAGAAATGCCCAACTACGGTTTTCCACAGTACATGCAGCATTTAATACTCTCTTCAACAGTGGGCAAAGTTTCATATTTCTCCATGTCCTCATCAATACATCACCTGTGTCTGGCATTCTATGACAGCCATCTTGCTGGGTAGGATACAGCTGGTATCTCGCTATGGTTTTGATTTCCATTCCTTACTGGCTAATGGTATTCTTTCCATGTAATTTGTTTATCAACTTAAGAAAAAAAGGGGGCGGGCTACTCAGCTCAGATCCTTTACCAATATTTAATTGGTTAGTCTTGGAGTTATAAAAGATAGATTCTGAAGACAATTCCATAATGGAAAATGATTTTTAAATGTTTCCCATCTTTGGGCAGTCTTTATACTCAGTGTCATTCAGAACACAGATTTTTCATGTTTCTACAGAACATACCATGTGTTACTGCCGTTGCTTCTGCTGTCCTTGATCAATACTCAGCTGCGGACTTGAGGTCATGAAGATGGACCCTTGCATTTTCTTCTAAAAGTTCTATACTTAGAGCTCTTCTACAAAGGTCTTTTTGAGGTAAACTTTTCACTTCAGTTTGAGATAGATTTTATGTACGATGTGAAGAAAAATTCCAATTTAATTCATTCACATATAGATTCAGTTCTGTCAGCACAGTTTGTTGAAAAGCCCTCTATTCCTGCGAAGCGTGTGTTATTTAGGAGTACACAGGTCTACACTGGGACTTTCAGTTTTGCTCTACAGATGTCTATCCATCCTTATACCATCAGTACCACACTGTTTTCATTACTGTTGCTTTGAAGTAAGTTTTAAAATTAGGGAGTGTGAGTTTCTCAGCCTTTTGTTCTTTTCCAATAGTATTTTGGATGTTCTGGGTCCCTTGGAATTACATCTTCATTTTAAATCAGTTCACCAGTTTTTATAAAAATATCATGTGAATGAGATTCTGAAGAGATTTTACCAAAGTTGTACCAACTTGGGAGTATCAACAACTTAATATAGTCTCCCAACCCATGAACATAGGAATTTTTCATTTATTTCTATTTCTTTCATTTTTCCAATGTTATAATTTGAGAATAAATTTATACCTATTTTGTTAAGTATCTTCCTTGCTGTCTTTTTTTTTTTTTTTTTTTTTGCTTTTTCGAGACAGGGCTTCCCTGTAGTTTCTAGAACCTGTCCTGGAACTAGCTCTTGTAGACCAGGCTGGCCTCGAACTCAGAGATCCGCCTGCCTCTGCCTCCCAAGTGCTGGGATTAAAGGCGTGCGCCACCACCACCCGGCTTCCTTGCTGTCTTTTGATTTTAAGTACATTATTTTACTAATTTAAATCCTCAAATTGTTCATACAAATGTATAAAATCTACAACTGATTTATATTTCCTAACCCTGTAGCCTAATAAAGTGAATCTTACAGAGTCCTACTCAGCCTGATACATAGATGCCAAAAGCCAGTTTCTATTATAACATATGTTTATGTTTTTCAAATATCTATAATAAAGATAGCTTACTATAAACCCTGCCTCAATGCATAAGTGAAAATCTGTGCTGTAATATTTTTATAACTGTCCACAAGAAACTAACAACCTTGGGACAAGAGCCCCATGAGTTCTTCCTGTGATGTGAAGACCCTCAATAACAAGCTTTCCTTTCTACCAAAACTGCCCATTCATCCTTTAAGAGCCTTGGGAAGCCATTGGCTTTTAAGCTGAGCAATGAGGTTTACCTCTCCTGATTTTTAACATTTGTGTTTCTTACTGGACTTTATGTATCTCTTTGAATTTAGTATTGTTGCAAGATGATGCTCATGCCCATAACTGTACCAATGTGACAGGAAGGTGGTTTGAATGTATCCCTAACTTTGGTTTCCCTTTCTCTGAAACCTATTCGTGTTTTTGACTTCCAAAGAAAACCAAGAAAAATGAAGAGCAAGGGGAAAAAGAACGCAACAGGCAAGTCCCAACAGCCCTGTGTTCTCTGAGAGCACTTACAGAGAGTTTTTTAGCTAAAACATTTTCACTCCAAACGTTCCCTTAAACGTAGACATCTGGTTAGCATTTAAAAGCAACCTTCAAAATCAACCAGGTCCCCTTTTTTTTTTATCCAAGCAGCATTTGCTTTGCTTCTAAATAATTTTTAAATTACAGTTATTTGTTAGAAAAATAACAGCCAAACCTTCAAACCACAATTTGTCCCACAAACTCCAATCGTAGCCTGGATCTATTTTTGGCTTCATAACAACTTGAGCTAAAGAATCTCACTGCATTGGTCAGGTTGCATTATAAACAGTTTCTGAACAGAAAAGCAAAACATTAAATGCTGCGTAAACCAAAACCGGGACAGACTATGAGAAGGTTCTAGTTCCAACATCTGCTGGAGAAGTGTGAGCATCACTCTCCTGCCCCCTGATCCCACACCTCATAACTGTAACTCAACCCAACTGTAAGAGAGTAACTTCCCTGCTGACTGGCTAGCGGCTCCCTTTCCCTTGTCTCTGCCTTATGCAAACAAAAGAGAAACCATGTTGCTGAAGAGATGTGTAAATCTGGGAGCAAATTAATGGCTGCCTACAGCATGAAGCACGTCAGCTCACCCCATCATCATCTAACCTAAAAGCTTTTCACAGCGACCTTGGCTTGCTTCTTCCCCTCTACTTCATTCCAAAAATGATGGATGCCGTGAAGCATTTTTCTTTTTTCATTTTTTTTAAATGTGTATGGGTGGTTTGTCCATAAGTATGTCTGTGCACCACTTGCATGTAGTACCCATGGAGGCCAGAAGAGGGCATCAAACTTCCTGGGAACTTGAGTTACAGAGTGTTAGGAGCTGCCATGTGGGTGCTGGGAACCGAACCCGGGTCCTCTGCCACGGCAGTCAGTGCTCTTAATGGCTGGGCCATCTCTCCAGTCTCCCCGTACCCCATCATCATCATTCTAAACATGAACTTGTCTATAGACTTTGCTCAGATGCTGTTCTCCTCTGGTGGAAGACTACAGAACAGGAGAACACACACTAACTATCATCTGTAAATCAAATCCATTCATATTTCATCACTCCATCATGGGCTACTAAATCCACATCTCTGTGAAAGAAAATGCTGAGCTTCGGAAAAAGCAACACTGGGACACGTTTAGTCTTTGTCCAACAAGCCTGGTGGAGAAACTCGGAGCAAATCACAGCAGTTTCCAGTTTTCTTCCCCAAGTTACAATCACTTTCCTCAAACCCATTCTTCTGCTCTAGGTCCTCCTGAGGTGGAAAGGGAGGGGGTATTAAAGGGGAAGCACTGGATCAGGGGAAATCCCCACTGATCCAGCAGACTCAACACTGCAGTGGTTCAGTGGGTAGTGCCAGCTACACAACCCTGACCTGACACGCTGGGCTTAGCTCCCCACAGCCCGCATAAAAGCTGCACATAATGGTGACATCTCTGTAAAGAGGAGACAGAGACAGGAGGCTCACTGGCCAGCATGGCTTCCACACACAGGGGTGAGTCACAAGACAGACCCAATCGGAATCAAGACGAAAGGAAAGGCTGTCCTCTCATCTCCACATGACCCACATGGCACACGTGTTCATGTTTTAAACACACACACACACACACACACACACACACACACACGACATCACTGACCATAAAGTTGGAGACACAGGCGGCTGGTCCAGTGCTTTACTAACATGCATGAAGCCCAGGGTTCGATCCCCAGCACCACTTAAAACTGGGAATGTCGGCCAACAGCTGTAATCTCAGCCACTGGGAAGTAGAGGGTGAGAGGGGCAGAGGAAATCAAGGCCAGCCTTGGCCATACAGACAGCTGAGAGGCTGGGGACAAGACATGGCTCTGTGGTTAGGAGTACTGGCTGCTCTTCCAGAGGCTGTGGCTCCAATCCACAGCACCCACATGGTGGCTCACAGTCATCTGTCACTCCAGGTCCAGGGGATCTGACACACCCATCTGGCCATTGTGTGAACTGCACACGCATGGTGCACTAACATACAAACAAGCAAATACTCAAATACATAAAATTAAAATAAGTAAAATCTTGTTACACAAAACAGTATTTTAAAAACCAGGCACTATCTTTAACCTTAGCACTAGGAAGTCAGAAGCAGGTGGATCTCTGAGTGTTTGAGGTCAGCTTGGTCTACACAGAAAGTTGCAGGACAGCCAGGACTACAAAGAGAATCCATGTCTAAAAAAAAAAAAAAAAGAAAAAAGAAAAAAATTAAGGGGCTGGAGAGATGGCTCAGTGGTTAGGAACACTGACTGCTCTTCCGGAGGACACAGGTTCAATTCCCAGCTCCCACATGGCAGCTCACAACTGTCTGTAACTCCAGCTCCAGATGATCCAACACCCTCGCACAGATACACATGCAATATACCAATGCTCATAAAATAAAAACAAATAAATTTTAAAAAATTAAATAGTGGTCAATCATGTTGTCTCATGGCTTTAATCCCAGCACTAGGGTGGTAAAAGCAGGCAGATCTCTATGAGTTCAAAGCCACCTGATAGAAATATTGAGTTCCAGATCAGGAACTTTATACAGTCAAGGCTATACAGTGCAATCAATCAATCGATAAATAAATAAATTTTAATTAATTAAAGAAGCCAATATAAGCTATATGGTAATTAACTTGCCCCCCCCCAAAAAAAAATCAAAAAAGCAATAGCTTTGATAGTGATGTAATACTAGGCACAACCTGGGACTGTTCCAAAATAAACATAGGGATGGCTCTATCCCTAAACTCCATGGGCATCTTACTTAAACGCCTATCGTGGTCTACCACATCTGTGTTCCCCATGAGATTCACATGTTCCGAGTAGGTTGAAACCACTCTCCGCTCTTTCAGCTAGGTTCTGCTACATCCTACCCAGCAGAGCCAGTGAATTCAGAGGCTCAAAAGCTCTGCAAGCATCATGAAAGGGAAGCACTGGAGATGAAAACCTACCCTTAGCTGATTTATGGGAACTTCTAATCTAAGCTGTTATTAGTCAGTTCTGCTATAATTTTCCCAAATACTTTGTTCAAACTCATAGCGACCCAGAACCCACTCAATCCCAGCACTCAGGAGGCTGAGAAAGGATGATTTAGAATTTACAAGTAGGCTAGAATGAGCTACAAATGAGTTTCAGGACTGACACACCGTGTCTCAAACCAACATCTATAACTACACATCACTTTTTATTATTATGACATTTATCTGTGCATTCTTATGGACGTGAGGACATCATAGTGCACCTGTGGAGGTCAGAGGACAACTTGCAGGAGTCTGTTCTTGCCTTTCATCATGTGAGACCCCAGAGAACTGAACTCAGGTCATCCGGCTTTGCAGCAGCAAGTGCCTTTGCCCACTGAGCTATCCCTCTGGCCCACTACACACGTCTTTACCTGTTTCCCTCCAAGTGCTCAGTCTACAGAATGACAGGATCCTGAACAATGTTTATCTCACAGTGGCTGCAACTGTCTCCCTAGTGGGAAGCTATCCTGACACTCGCCTGGATTCTCTGCTTTGGACAAATTCATATTCTACACCCTCACTGCAAAGCTTGTAATCCTTCACACACAAGAGTGTCAAACTCTCACGCTGGAATCAAAGAGAGAAAGCAACACCAAGTCAAGCAGTCTCCACTTCATCCAGACTGCAGACTAAACCTGGGAAATAAAGACACCTAATAAACACAGATTCTTCTCGTGATGGGAGAATCAGAATCCAATGAGGAAAAAAAAAATTAAGATAAAGGCAAATTAACAGTACAAATTCAACAGCACTGAAATGTCTTTGTGGTTTACAAAAAAAAAAAAAAGAAAGAAAATCATATTTTAATTTGGGGCAAAGGTTTAAGTCCCTTAAGCATTTCTAGGGTTTTTTTTTTTTCATTCTTTTCTTTTTCTGAAGTAGAGGCAATCACAAACACGTCTGCTTTTTTTTTTCTGCTCTGCTGCCCCAGACTCAGACTGCTCTAGGGGTGGAGACTGCAAAACAACAACGAGGCGTTTACACCAGACACCCTAAGTCTGAAGGGCCTTTACAACAGACACCCTAAGTCTGAAGGGCGTTTACAACAGACACCCTAAGTCTGAAGGGCGGTCTGGGGAGCCAAACTTCACTGCCAGTGTACCTGCTATTCTTCCAAACTTCAGCTCAAAATATACTTCAGACAAGAGGAACAAGTAATTCGGATACTTTGTATCCCAGAAGACTTCTCCAGCTTTCGGTCAAGAAAGTCATAAATGTTTTCTTCCGCTTCCTTCCCAAGAGCCACGGAAACCTGCCTGGCAAAGCCTCCCGCACATCACAGTAATAACTTGAAGCTGTGTGCTGGAAGGACCGGCTTCATTAAGAGTGGAAAAACTCCGTGCAACCGTTTGTCCTTCCCCCAGCTAACCAACCAAAGTAAGACGGACTGGAAATGTCTGCTAGGTAGAGCTGGAAATTCTGACTTCACTACCTCTCCTCCCGAAGAGTTTCGTTTGCTGCAATGAAAATCATTCTAGTCAGATGGCAACAGAAGAAGAAAGAAGAAGAAACCTGCCAGAAAAGGAGGTGTAGCTTTAGTGAGCGCAACACTAAGCCCCGGAATAGACAGACCCTCAATGACACACCTTCAATAAAAACTTCCCAACCCTTTTCCTTTTTTGTTCCTTTGAGAAAATAGTGAAGCAATTTGCATTTACAGCTTATTTCCTGTTTCCAAAATACCCCTTTAACTTTTCTTAGCTTTTTTTTTTTTTTTATGGTCAGCATAAATAGAACCAAATTGTCAAATCACAGCCATTCTGTGTGCAGCCGATACAAATAGGTCTGATTTCTAGCCAGCCATAAAACAATTACTGTTAAATTCCTACCGCTCTTTGATACCAAGCTATCCGGAGCTTCAAAGCCAGTCTCTGGGACTATTCTGAGGGCACTGCTGAGAAACAACAGAAACACAGAAGACAGAATGCTTGCAGCTCCCACCGGCACACACAGACATGACTACACATTCTGCAGAGCTGAATTGGGGAACGAGAGAGTTGGGGAATCGACTTTGTATGGTATGGGTGCACGAGACTATCTTCCTGGAAATCGTAAAGGCTGTGCCCATTTTCAACTTCAAAAAAAAAAAAAAAATTAAGAATCACTGCGCTGTCAGAGAAATTTTCTGATCTACTAAAATAACTTCTCCCCCGGGGAACTTACTGGGATAGAAGGGAACTTGGGGTCTTGGGCACATAAATAACTGCACAGCACAATGTTTATGTGATGCAGCACAACTCACTAAAGCGGCACGTTTTGAATCAGGTGCTTCTGAGCAACTGTGTGTTTTGCCTATAAACTAACAGGACTGCATTCTCAAAGGGTGTATAAAACATTAGTGCAGTGTGGGATGAGATACGAACACCTAACACACACAGCACACACGTACCACAAGCAGCAGGGAGGACAAAGTCGGTTAAGTCTCAGCATCAGCATGCGTCTTTTGCACTAAGGAAAAGATATGAAGAGCAACTACAGAAGTTTACTACTTGGCATCTTGGATCAGTGGCAAATATAACCTGAACTCTCCCATTGCCCGAATTCTTAAAATAAATTTTTGTTGGGCTGGCAAGAGGGCGCAGAGGTTGGAGGCGCTTGCAGCCCAGTCTGATGAAATGAGTTAGGTTCCTGGAATCCACGTGATGGAAAGAGAGAAGAGACTCCACCACTCGTGCCATGGTAAGCACATGCCACATACATACATAAAATAAATGTAAAAATTATTAAATATATGCAGATACAGTCACATACATCTTCAACACCATGTATCAGCACAAAAAAAAAAAAAGATATCATGTTTACTAAATGTGCCTTAAAAACAAAAAGAGAGGATTTTCCTTAACCCAAAACCTTTGGCAGTTCGATCATGATATGCCAGGACGTCAAACTAGGTAGCTGCCAAACACGGATGGGAATAAAAGGTGCAGTAGGTATGGTCTTTCTTCACAGAAAAGCAAAGCAATGTAAAGACGGGCCCCAAAAGTAAAGGGTATCTGCTACCAGAGATCCGCCTCGAACTTCACCTGTCCACTCTCGGACTCATTTTAGACATTAGTCCAAAGCCGAGTTGGCAATCTTCAGCCGTCGCACCGAGGACCTACTTCTGCACACGCAGCCAAAGACATGTAGCTACACTGTTTGCTACGATCTGTACAAGTCAGCTCTTAGCATGCCACGCAACTCCTTGCATTGAAACCCAAATCTTCCCATTCAAAACAAGAGCCACCTGTTTACAGGCCTGATCTGCAGAGCAGCTCTTATGGCGTAGCCTGGCATCAAGAATTGGTACTAAATTTCTTCATAACAAATTTAATTACATTTTCCCCCTCCGGAGCTTTTTAACCAAGGCTAAAATGCATTAACAGACAAGAAAATTCTCGACACGAGTGACAAAAAAAAAATGCATCAAACGTAACCTTTAATCCGCGCTATTTAACTGATTTTATTCTATTTTGGCCCGTTTGAAGTAACTCATCTAAGGATTAGTTAGGCTTTTCTCCACTTCTTTTTATCAGGACTCTACCATTCTTGATTTAGTTTTGAGAGAAAAGGGTTTGCAGAAACTGTAATAATCTCCCAGCTGGAGATGGCCGGAAAGTCCGTCAGGTCCACATTGTGCCCTTAATTTGCAGGAAGGCTTTGTGCTCTTCTGCCCTCATTTCACATGCTGAGCAGTTTGTACTGATAAAGTACTTATAGACCAGTTATTGTAGATTAATGAAAAGACCAGTAAAATTTTATGTTAAACGGCTGTGAACTTTCTCTTTAAAATACCGAACCGCACCTTCAGCCTGATTGCATTAAAACCTTAACACTCATAATCTCAGGAGTTTGCACGCTGGTGGACAAAGTCGGTCTTAAAATGTTTAAGAAGTATTAGTTTCAAATAGAGAAGGAATCCAAAATTTCAGGCTATGAATTCAGAAGGAATGGCTGGAGCCTCGGGGCAAACACACAGGTTTAATCACACAGCAGTGGCTTCCAACTCTTGCCCTCTTCAGCCTTAGCAGTGCAGGACTTCCCTGCCCCTCGAACCTACAGCAATAATGCAAACAGGACACAGAGAAGCCCAGCACTGCTGGAATTCTGGACACTATTACATTGATGTTGGTGACACACGGCCTTGCTCTAATCCTACAGTTAACCCAAAATGAGTTTAGAGTCAATGACTCAGTCTTTCCTCTTGTTCCACTACACCTAGAAGTTAAGTACACCAAAATGCCCCAATTTCAAAGATTACAGCTCAACTTTCGTGAGTCCTTCTCTCAGTCTCCACATCCAAAAGCAAAGTCAAACTAGAAAATAAGAGTTCGAAAGTTCTTAGCTCAGCCCAAATAGAAGCAGACAAGGTAAGGGGCGTGTCATACTCCAAGACATGAAACTCTACTCATGCTGGAAAAATACGATCTCTTCCTGCTCTCGGGCCCACCAATGAGGCAGAAGTCAGTCGCATCGAAAGCGCAGAGGGCATACCCAACACAGCAAGTTTATCTGCGGATTAGAAATGGCAGCATCAGAAACTAACAGGGGTTAAACAACTGCTTCTCGAGGCCACGCAAAACCTACAGCAGCTGCCTAACTGTGCTTTTCCGAGCACAGCCAAAGCCCAAGGAAGCCATCCAAGGCAGCACCAGCCTGGTAACGAGATCACGGCGATTTCATTTTCAGCCAAGGGAAGGGACAGTGAAAACAAAATTATCCCTCGGTCAGTAAGTTTTCTTGACACAAGCTAAGTTTTACCAACCTTTAGCGTTTAAACTCCTGTGAATCCACAAGAGCCATGTCTTCCTGTGTGTGTAGACAACCATAATAATTTCTAAATGCTGGCTGCATGAGAGAAACTTCAGATAGCTATCGCTTCTTTAAAACCATTAGAAAGACTACTGGGAAAGTTTTAGTCCTTCCGGGGCAGAAATGAGCTAAAGGGAAAAGGGTCAACATTTAGTCACTGCTACAGAAGGCTTAGTCACAGATCTCTGACCCGATCAGTGACGAAAACTGCTGAGTTTGTGCCATTTCTACGTGACCTAAGACACTGTGCAAAGATTCTTAAAGAGCAAACTCGGTTCCTTAAGGCCTAGGATTTTTCCACCTGAAAGTACTTACACCATCTAAAATAAACACAAAAGCCTTTTCTGACAGACCGCCACCACTCAGTCTCACCAACACACGAGATACGGACCCCTCAAGACTCTTCTACCCAGCCTGGGAAAAACAAGGACTTCATCTAGTTGGGAGAATAGATATTTATTTAAATAGAAATCCAGTGCTCTTCATAGATCAAGTCTTTGAAGTATGTGAATAAGAAATCAGTGACATATATATATATATATATATATATATATATATTTATATTCTAATACGGCTAGGAATCACAGGCTCATGCAGGAAAGAGTCTAAAAAACAAAGTTATGTGGAAATAGGCATGACTTCAACATTCCCACTTCAATATTTAGACTCTAGGCATTAAATATATTACTTCATTCGTGCCCATGGGTCTCAGGAGCATCTTGTTTTATAAAAGCTAATTTTAACCCAGTATTAATTTATAATAATTCTAATCCTGTTTATTTTATCAATCGTTTTGCCAGAACACGCCAAAGCTAAGAGGTTCAGACTGAGAACATATCAGATACACTTTCTACTGTGAGAAGATCACATCATTGTGGAAGAAATCTGGCTTCAGTGGATTTTCTAAAGGATTAAGAACTGTTTAAAAAACGACGAATTAAAATACACATATTAATGGACAGTCCTCAATTCACATATTATGACTTGTTTTAAAAACTAAATCCCAAATACTAGGTTAATACGCTCCACTTTTGTAAGCTTAAGCCATAAATTCTTCAAACACAATTAAACAAATTAGTATTTCTACTAATTACCGATGGGAAATCAGCGAAGTAAAGCTATCTCTGAATTTTCTATAGCTTGGGAATTTAACTGGTCATGTTCAATATAATGCACTTAGTGGATCTCAGAGCCCACTGCCTGTCAAATCTCCCATGGAGACTGAAGACCACCCATTGAAAAGAGCACATTACTGCCCCAAGCAAGAAGCTAGCACACTGGATTGGTCACTCGAGTCTTTCAAATACTATTTTATTGAAGGATTGTGGGAGGTGGGGGGGGGGAGTTCATGAGTGGATGGGGGAGGAAAACTCAGACAGAATAAAACAGAAAAGTCTAAAGCCCAGGTCCCTAGAGCACCACCACTCCTCACTCTACCCCCACGGTTTAACAGGCTACATAAACAAAGCAGTGAGTGCTGGGTTTCAGAGAGAATTACATGATACTCCGTCTCAACAGCCTACAAAGTACTTTCATTAGAAAAGCTGCTTCTCTCCTGTTATAAACCATTTTACTCCACACTAATTTCAGACCAGAGAAGACTGAGGAGTGTGGGAGGCGGAGTCAGGAAAAATTCACTCAGTGTCTTTCAATGCCTTAAACGGTTGATCCAATAAAGATCCTTTAGAGAAAACCTTAAGTCTATTTTTTTTCCAAGTAAGCAAATCATACATGAGGGCTTTTCTTTTCTGGGGGACTGCACCCTGTCCCTTTAAATGCCAGGCCTGCCCCATTTCCCACGCATTCAATGAAAGCCCCACGTTTGCTGGCCTCCGGCCCACAATGTCAAGTAGTTTTCTTGCTATTGAATTTCAAGATTATTCTTTTGGATCATTTGCCCTTTAGTTTTAAGCATGCCACAGCAAAAATAACGTCTTTCTACAAAAGCATAAAGAAAACCCTGAGCCCTTTGCAAGCCTACAAGTAGAGAACACCTTGTCCTTTGGTTCCTCCTTACTTCAAAACATGCTCCACTATATAAGCTGCAAATAAAGGCTATTATCCACTATCTGGAGCGACCATGGCCTTGCCCATCCAGCAACAAGACGCACAAGCGTACTCATTTAACAGAGTCTGGAATCTCCAACAATCCACAGTATTCAAGTCGGTCCTCCAGATCACTTCATCTCTCGAGCCCTCAACTTAGCCCACTGGGCACACAGTCGGAACAAATCTTAAAACAGTGACTTTATTTAAGAACAATTAATTTACTGCCTGTTATTTCTGGCTATGACAGCTATGTAAGTTAATGATTAGAAACAGCAGCACATAAATGCTGTGAGCCTTAGTCACTGAGTCAGGGCTGCTTTCCGTGTTCACGCACATACCTTAGTGCTAAGGAAAGGAATCTGTGCCCCTACAAAGCCCATCTACAATTCTCTCAAAAGAAACAGAAAAGGCTAAGTAGAAAATTAATCAGCAGAACTAAATGAAGTCCAAGGAAAACAATGTCATTCCAAATGCTAGCATACAGAATGTGAAATAGCAACCTCACACAAGATCATTAGGCAACACTCAAGAGCACAAACATGAGCTTGTGCATGCAGCAAGAATTCCACCATGATCTAACCATGACTTTGTAAAAAAGCACCTAAGGCTAAAGGGAAAATAGTTATTTTCACTCAGCCTACAACTTTGTTATGCATTAGTCCACAGTACATTTGTAATAAGTTCGTCTTTCTGATAAAAAGGGAAAGATGCTTCCTAAAAAAAAAAAAAAAAAAAAAAGGAAATCACAAATTAAGAACAAAATATGCGATGAAGACATCTTTGAAGAAAACGGAAATTAACCATGTTATTTTGAAAATTTTTTGTTTTTCTAATACAGTCTTATCACTCATCTATACTACAAATAAAGCGCGTAGTCTTATTTTCATTTTTCACAGCTTATTTCACGGCTTACATATGAAATCCAATTAGGACGACATTAGAGGGATTGGATGGGTGCCTCAGCAGTGGAGGACTTGTTGCTCTTGCAAAGGACCCCGGTTTAGTTTCCAACAGCCATAAGACCGTTCACAATGTCTGTAACTCCAGTTCCAGGGCATATGACGCCCTTTTATAGCCTCCCTGTGCACCAGAAACACATGTTACATAGACATACATGTATACAAAACACTTACACACATAAAATAAATACAAAAGTTATTTTTAAAACGTATTGTATCACTGGCTTTTTAAAGATTTGTTTTATGTTTAACTGTGTGTGTGTACACGCGCACACGCGTGTGTGCGAGTGCAAGTAGGTGGGTAGAGACCAGGGGCATGAGATCCCCTGGAGCTGGAGCTACCTGCGGTTGTAAAGCACCCAGTGTGAATGCCGAGAACCAAACTCAAGTCCTCTGAAGGTACGGTATAGGCTAAATGCTGCACTAACCCTCCTGAAATTGTTGCTAAGCAATGGATACCAAGTTAACACCCAATGTTTCCCTGCCCCAAGTGTATTATTCTGCCTGACTCTGATTCCTTTTATTTATCACTTCATGATCAACTTTACATACAAAGATCAACGACCCAGGAGTGGGCCTCTTCTTCCAAGTATAGATAGACTTCATTGATTACTAACACTGTCATAATAATTCTGAGCAACTTCTTGAGCATCGTGTCATTTTCAAAGTCAGATACAGGCTTTGGAAATGTTTCTAACACTATACATCAAGATAGATTAAAGCCAGGTGGTGGTGGCGCATGCCTTTAGTCCTAGCACTCGGGAGACAGATGCAGGTGAATATCTGTGGGTTTGAGGGCAGCCTGGTCTACAGAGTGAGTTTCAGGGAAGCCAGAGCTACACACAGAGAAACCCTGTCTCAAGAAAACAAAAAAAAAAAAGATAAGTTAATTAACAAAGTTATCAAAATTGTACTGGCAAAAAAAGACAGACATCTAAAAGATCCCTATGTACTCCCAAAATGTAGTTACCCCTCATTATCTTCATTCCATCCACATCTGAAGACCTAATCAAGCATGGTGGAAGAGAAAAACTTTGTAGTCAAGGCGTACAGGTTAGGGGTTGGGGACTTAGCTTACAGAATAGTACACAAGGCCCCGGGTACCTTCCTCAGCTCCCAAACAAACAACTATCAAGTACAGACAGCAAAATAACTATCTGCACAGCATTTACATTATATCAGGACTTGAAAGCAATCAAGAAATGGTTCAAGGTATCCACATGGAGATCTGTAGATTCCAGGCAGCTCTAAGCCAGTTCATATAAGGAATCTCAGGAGTCACAGAGCATGGCATTTAAAGCTATCTTGATGTTTATCCCTCTAGACAGTAAAACGGCCAATGGTACTAAACACAAGTATGAAACATGACTGTATCTGCCACCAAAAAAAGCGCCTTAAATGAGATAAGTTAAACTAATATCTTTTACAACCTCAACATAATATAAATTAAGAAAGATTTAAAACATGTTCAATCGAGAAAGCTTGAAAGGTCCTGATTCAAATGAATCTGTTAATTAAAGTTGAAAGCTCATCCATGGTGGTCCACACTTGTAATCCTGCCATCTGGGGGAAGGAGGCAGGAACATTACTACATGTTCAAAGCCAGCCAGAGCTACGCAACGAGACCCAGTCTCAGAAACAAAGGCTAGACACCAGCTCCGTGGGTAAAGTGTCTGCTTTCGAAGCTCAAGAACCTAAGTTCCATCCCCAGAGGCCACACTAAAAATAAACTGTTTTAAGCCGTGTGCCCTGGAGGTAAACACAGGAGGATCCTTGCTGGTCAGGTGGCCAGCCAGCCAACCCTTAGATATTTGGAAAGTTCTAAGATAGTGAAAGACACTGTCTCAAAAACAGACAAAAAGCCAGGAGTGGCACACACCTTTAATCGCAACACTGGAGGCAGAGGAAGGCAGGTGGCTTTGAGTTCAAGGTCTGCCTGGTCTACATAGTTAGTTCCAGGACAGCCATGTAGGAAGACTGGCATGTGCATGCGTGTATGTGTGTGTGCATGCATGCATGTGTAATTATATCAATACTATATTATATTAATTTTTTTTAAATCCACAGTGAACAACACCTGTCCTCAGGCCTCAAGCAAGTGTATGCCCAATATGTACATGTAGAAAGAAAAATGTTGTAAAAATCCAGCAAACTTTACTAGCAACTGAAAGAGGTTCCTGATCTCCTGTTCCTGGGGGCTAATTCCCATTAGTGTTGTACTGGGTTGGGGTTGCTCAAGGTTCAGACCCCAGCATTATAATGCACACACACTTTTCTGAAGCATTTTGCTGAAGCATTTCCTTCCATTCTTTTCTCTGATATAATTATACCAATCACAAGAGTCTCAAAATATGTGCAAAAATGAACAATTATGGTCATTCTGATACAAAGAAAATAAACTAAACCAAGTACTAAAATCAGCAAGAATGAACTTCAAGAAAGAGCCCCTGCTGAAGAATGTAATGTCAAACATTACACACAGGCTATGTCCCCTTTCCAACAAGACAAACCTCTCCCTACAAACAGCGGCTGAATTTGTCCATCTTACAAAGCTCCCATCTTGGGCTCCACTCAGTCATTTGACAGTTTGTCTTAACAAGGAGGAACGATAACAATCTTCAGTTTCTCCTCTGACCTAAAGCTACCTAGCACGTTACAGCCAAGAAATGAGGTCCAGTACGTCAATTATTACTCTAGTAATGAAAACAAGCAGATACATGTTAAATTACAGCTCTGAAAAGCAAATCAGCTAACACAATCTCAAATCAAATGGCGGTGTTAAACAGAACGAAGACAGGAAAAGCCAAGGATCCACTGACACAAGCAAGACTTGCTGTTTTAAGAAGGTCCAAAGAAACACAGGGTTTCTGTAAACCCTAAAATGTTTCAACATGTAAGTAGTTGCTGGTGGTCGATGTAAATGGTATCGGTCCATTTACAGAAACAGAACCAGAACCTAATCATAAGATTCTAAAATACTGACATTCATATATCAATTTACAAAGAGAGCATTCTCCAGAGTAGGGGTGTATCTCAGTGTAGGACACTTAGTGGCTGAACACACAGAGACACTGGCTCAGATCTCCAGACTCCAAAAAGGAAAAGGGGGAGGAGTAATCTTTTCCAAATAATTTTCTTTAGGAAAAAGGAAAAATTAAATACAATAGCATAGGTATACTGCCTGGCAAGATAAGGAATGGGTTTTCAACAAATGTAGGTTACTTATGTTGTTATAAAACATTAGACCAATTAAAAACATGGATTTGTCCCTTTTTAAAAAGCACAAAAAACAGTATTTTTTTTCCGAGTTTGAAGAGCCCAGTTTATTGTTCAGACATACTCAGGCCAGACAGGGCCTTCCCGCAGCCCTGCAGATACTGCTTCCCAGTCACTGGGCTCGTTGCTACAGCTCAAAGTTAGGCTGTGTTACATGAACTAAGTAAAATAATTGCCGGGGTTGGCCAATTCTTTTAAAAAAAAAAAAACACACCAAAAATTGATGAAGACAGAACTAGAAAGACAGCTCAGTTGTTAAGATCGCTTAATGCTCTTACAGGGGACCCAAGTTTGGTTCATACAGGGTGGCTTTCAAACTTCCTCTAACTCCTAGGAACTCTGATAGTCTCTTCTGGCCTCTGTTGTCCTGCACTTCAGTGCACACAGACACACACTGACACACACATATACACCTAATATTTTTAAGATGAAGGGGAACGGTACATGACGGTTAAAAAAAATGACAAGATGACTTGCCACACAAGCCTGACATCCTGAGTTAAATCCCCACAATCCACATGGTGGAAGGAGAGAGCAGACTT
Source organism: Arvicola amphibius (assembly GCF_903992535.2). NCBI lineage: Eukaryota > Metazoa > Chordata > Mammalia > Rodentia > Cricetidae > Arvicola > Arvicola amphibius. The sequence goes on along the minus strand of NC_052052.2, from coordinate 58,186,316 downwards.
TGAAAAGTTGTCCTCCGACCTATCCCACACACACCATGACACATGCATTCCGCTTTTACTCACAAACATATCACACACAGATACACACAAACGTTTTATTAACAGAAATTATTATTTAAAAAATATGCCTGTGTGTGGAGGTACCTGCCTTTAATCCCAGTAAAAGCAGGCAGATATCTGTGAGTTTGAGGCTAACCTGGTCTACATATTGATTTCTAGGTTAGACAGGGATACAAAATATGATCTTGGCTCAAGGAGGGAATTTTTATTTTTGCTTATTAACAAAGCTAGACCCATCCTAGAAAAAGTGAGTCAACATATACAATGTTTCTCACTAAATTCAAATAATGATTTTGTTTGCCCAATCAGTTCTTGAGCTGTAGAGGAAACAATTTTCAGAAATGAGAAGCAATTTACAGTTTAGCAGGTTGGAAGATGCATCCAGGACTCTAAAACCCTTTCTTATTTGTATTATCTATCTTTGTTACAATAATGCCCAAAACTTACAGTATCTAGAAAGTGCATGTCAGTAGAATCTAGTGACACAGAAACCCAGGCTTGTCCTATGTTCAACTCTGGGGCAATCTAAGAGAAAATGGACAGACACACCTACGAGGACAGGAAAGTGCAGCATGGATGAGCATGTGACATGAGACACCTGCACCTGCTGCTCCATGCTGCATCTGAGGAGCAGCTTCCTGCAAGCAACTCACCTAGAACATATAGAAGTCATACAAGAAGCATGATGTGGCAGCTCCATGCCATGTGCACACTAAATAACACATCCCTAAAAGCAAGCAAACCCTCTCTTTCTTACTGAGTTGCTTCAAAGTAGCCACCAATAACACAAGAATCAGAAGAGCAAACAAAAGAGAAAAGGGTTTTGTTCAGTAGAATGTTTCTTCTGCACTGAGAAACCCTTCACTACCCAGCAATGCGTATACACAGTGGGGAGTGTAGATGACATGAGAGGGGTGTGGTGCGCCTTGTGTTTTCCTATTCTAAGTACATTCGATGTTTATCAAAATGAGCAGACACCTGAAATAATCAAACAGTCCTCTCCTCCCAAAACACTTAGTGGGAGAAGAAAGCAGACACAAAACTTTGTTGCGAAAATTAAAAGGTATCCTGCAACTAAATCTATGCCTAGAAACACGACAAGCTTCCTGTTCTCTAAGACATTGCTAAGACTTTTTTATACTGGAATCTTTTTAACTGGGGGAAGAAGGTAGGTGCTTCTGAATGCAGATGCCTGCGGAGGTGCTGGATCCTCTGGAGCTGGAGTTAGAGGCCATTAGGAAGCATCCTACATGGGTGCTGAGAATCAGTCACATACCCCGCATGAGCGTTGCATGCTCTTAACTACTGTCCCATACTCCTAGCCCACACTGAAAGATAATTAACATTTGAAGAAATTGTTAAAATATATTTTGATTTTTAAGATTACTATATAGGCAAACATCTGGCCTGATATAGGTGATAATGTAATTGATAAGTTCTACTGAAAATAAAGGAACAAACAAACAAAAACTGCTCTGACAAAATTAAATATTTTCAAATAAAAAAGGAATTTGACTCTGAGAATGTCAATCTTCAAACATAATAACTAATCATCTTTATTATCAATAATGAGTATTACTCTAAGTAAAATGACCTCAGAATCAGAAGTAAAGGCAAGCTTCATTTCTTCTAATAAAGATAACATTGAAGGTCAGCAAAATGGCACAGTCAGTGGATAAGGGCACTTGCTGCCAAGCTCACCTTGTGTGCGTGAGACCCACAAAGTAGAAGCAGAAAAGCAACTGTTGGAGGGACATCACGTGTCCACACACACACATATAAAAACAGCTGTTGCAGGGACATCATATGTCCTCACATACACACATATAAAAACAGCTGTTGCAGGGACATCACGTGACCACACATATACACATATAAAAACAGCTGTTACAGGGACATCACGTGTCCACACATATACACGTATAAAAATAGCTGTTACAGGTTCATCAAATAAAAATAATAAACACCTTTAATTCCAGAACTTAAGAAGCAGGGGCAAGAGGATCTCTCTTGAGTTTGAGGCCAGCCTGGTCTAGATAAAAAGTTCTAGGACAGCCAAGAATACATAGTAAGACCCTGTCCAGAAAGGCGGGAGAGGTGGGATATCGGTTAAAATCACTGGCTGTTCTTGCAGAGGACCACATGGCAGCTCCATAGCTCCATCACGCCCTCTTGCATCCTCCTCAGTCACCAGGCACATCCGTGGAACACAGCCGTACATAAAACAGGCAAAACACTCACACACAAAACAAAAAGCCAGGTGGTGGTGGTGCGCACCTTTAATCCCAGCACTCGGGAGGAAGATCTCTATGAGTTCAAGGCCAGTCTGATCTACAAAAGCTAGCTACAGGACAGGCTCCAAAGCTACTGAGAAACCCTGTCTCAAGGGGGGAAAAACACACACACATATGATAAAAGAAAAATTTTTTTAAAAACTAACTTTGAAAAGATGTTTAAAACTAGCCTTTTAAATTAAAAGATGACAATGATCGCTGGCTTTCCTGCTACATACTAAATAAATCAAACCCAAATATTAATCTTATCATTTTAAAAATTCAGTAATAGCCTTCATAGGTCTCAACCATAGCAAACTTATTACACTTTAAATAATGTAGTAACGTGGCCTTATTTTTTATAGCAAGATTCTATACCCTTCATTCCACTGCAAGACTGCCAGAGAGAACAGTGGAGACAGCCATCAGGAGATGGCTGCCTGCCACCATGCACCAACTTCCTAATGACTTTGGTACAAGGGGAATTATTTTAATATTTATTTTATGTGCATGAATGTTTTGACTACACGCATGTTTGTCCACCATGTGCATTCCTAGTGTCCACAGAAGCAAAAGGATACCCAATCCCCTGTAACTGGAATTATAGGCAGTTGTGAGCAGCCAATAGGTACCAGGAACTGAACCTGGGTCCTCTTACAAAAGCAGCAAGTGCTCTTAACCACAGAGCCATCATTCCAGCCTCCCACCCTAGGACAATATCTTAAGTCAATCCATAAAAGGAATCTGATTTTATATGAAAGTAGCCACAGTACTTTTTCATTGAAAATATTATCTACCGTGGTCGTCACCACTTAACTAAACCTAGGTCATGCCTGTAAAAGCGGTTATTACTGAACATTTCTCTGCTAATATAAGGGAATAGTTACTCAGTGCGTTCAAAGTAAACACTGACCACCATTTATTACCAGTTCTCTTTGCACAGGGACACTTATGACTCATTCTGTCCACATGCACGATCCCCACACATTTCTAACCGTCTGATTAGCAGTAACTGGTTGGGGCTGTAGCTCAGCTAGCTAAGTGCTGGCCTAGCAGGGAAGAAACCCTAAGTTGTATCCCCAGCACCACGTAAACTGGGTGTGCCAGCACATACTTGGAATCCCACTACTTAGGGAAACAGGAGGATCCCAAGAGGATCAGAAGGTCAAGGCCACTCTCAACTGCAGAGGGACCTCAAAGCTAGCCTGGGCTACATGAGGCCCCCTCGAGATAGATAAATAAATAAGGAATGAACAAAAATGAAGACCCTCGAGTGTGGTTTCCAGCTCTCAGACGCAAAAGCTCATTGAAGGCAGGGACAACTCTTTCCTACTTCTGCTTATCTTGCAAATACAAATAAAGGCTGCCGGTTAAGCAAATTCTCACATCTATAAACAAGATTCTAAATCAAAGAAAGACAAGATGAAATAGATCAATCTGACAAAATTATTTCCTTGTACACAGCAAAAATGCCATAAACTAGGCTATGAGAAAAGAGCAGTCAATACAAATAACAGATTATTAGCATCCTATAAACAGCAACAAAAACAAAATAGGAACATCCTAATCATTTTCTGAAAAACTAACAAAAGAATTCAATAAAAAAAAAAGAAATCTAGAAGCAAAGGCATGGTGGCAAGATGAACACAAGTTTGAGATGAGTTCCAGGCTAGCCCAAAATATACCATAAGTCTTGTCTCAAAAAAACAAAACAAAGAAAACATATGAATGATCGATAAACATGGGAAAATGCTTGCAATACTTCCAATATGAATGAAAAACTAACCACAAACAAAAAATATTCCATTTCCATTATACATCAAATTATATAAAAAAATAACATAAATAGACTATACTGACAAAAATGTAGAGAAAAAATGAAACTCATTTCTGACCACGTCTAGCACAAATAAAGATGCACATGTCAGCAATCAATGACTCAAATTCTAGGCTGATTTCCAAACTCTGGTCCATGTGCATAAGGTTTAAGGTGCAAATATGCACACTGCAGAGGACAGAAAATGATCTATACAATCTTCCTCAATAAAAGAAAAATAAAACCAAGTCCACAATATATCCCCACGATGAAATACTGGAGGAAGGACATTAAAAGAAACAAATCGACTCCTATGGCTGAAAGGTGGCTAGATTAAAAACACCATCCTGAGAGAAGGGACAAGATGCTAAAGTAGTCATTCATGAAAGTGTTCTGGTATATAGGAGCAATGAGAGTACAATCCGGATACTATCTTAAATGCACTCAATTGTGTAATGCAAAGGGTAACTTTTATGGTATGTGAATTGTATCTCAATTTAAAAAATAAAGCAATTTAGTCAGTGGAGACACCCTACATGTTGATTTTACACTAGCACTTGCACAATCTAAGTGCACAAATGTAGATAAACAGAGTAGAAGAAAGCCTAAAGAGGGAGAGGGAAAGTTTGGGAAGCATTTAAAATCCTTTGGCTACACCTTTAACACTTAATTCTTTAGAAAGGAAACAAAAAGCTAAGATAGGAATATAAATAGTCATTCTTTTTTGGTAGTACGAATTTGAGTGTTTGTTATAGAATTATTTATATTTTCATATGGAGTGAAAAAGCAACCATAAACATGGTGTGATATTGAAAGACTTTAACTCCAGCATTCGGAGTCAGAGGTAGGTGAATCCCTGACTTCCAGGCCCGCCAAGGCTACCCTGTCTCAAGTAAAGAAAAAAGGCAACTATGAACAGCACAGGCCATAAAGCAGGCACATCACAAAATGCAAAAAGTAAATAAATACATGTGAATGAGTATGTATTTGACACCTCGGCTCAAATAATGACAAATTAAAATAAAGTATTTATTTCATGCTACAAACTAACAGGTTTTCTTCCTTCCTTCTTTCCTTCCTTCCTTTTTGTTTTTTAAACTGTTAATCTCAAGTTTTAGTGACCATGCAGGAAAATGGGTTTTCCTCTAAGCCCTGAGTAAGGATAAACTACAAAGTTTACAGTTTGGTAGAAAGTTTATGAACACATACAAAACTCTAAAATCTGTATACTTCTTGCTTGTTTTTGGTTTTGAAATAGGATTTCACTATGTGGACTACCTATAGATTGACCTGGTACTTCGTAGACCAGGCTGACCTTGAACTCACAGAGAACTGCCTGCCTGCTTTTGCCTCCGGAGTAATGGGATTAAAGGCGTGCACCGCCACAACCAGCTAAAAAAAAGCAAATCTGTATGCTTTTTTACTTGACTATCTCCCCCATGAAAAAATCAAAAAATCATGAAAAATGAATGTCAAGGCTATCCATTGCCACATTATTCGAACTAAAATCAAAATAAGGAGCAATCTAAAGGTTCAAGCAAAGCATGATAAATCCACAGTTGATATAATGTCATGAAACTGAACAGTGTAAAGAGATGATTTTCTATGAAAGTGGAAATGCACATCTGTCTATCCTCAGAAACAAAGTGTTTTCTAATCACTCCAAAACACCCTTGCTGAGTGAGCTAATATTAACCACCAGGCTAGGTATGTGTATATCTTTAATCCCTTCGCTGAGGCAGGTGGATCTCTGAGTTCAAGGACAATCTTGTGTAATAGAGTTCCAGGTCAACTCCGTAGTGAGACCCTGTCTCAAAATAAACAGATAAAGACAGATAAAAATTACAAAAGTGGTTATTCTGTATTATTATAATACAGACATTATACATAATGTACATATTCTAGTTACATATGCATTACATGTTTATTTTACACGTTACATATTATATACAACATATGCAAAATTATATACGTTACAAAATATATTAATAGCTAAAACATGTACATACGAGTAGATAGATATAATACCTGACTACAGAAATATTAACCAGTTACCTATAAAAATTTCAAATAACTTCTTTCTCTGTATAAGGCTTTTTTTAATAAATGTATGTATGTGTATACTTTAGACAAACATGATTTTCATTTAAATTTGAAATGATATGAACACTTAGTAAAGGCCACTGTCCAATGGCAGCATGCAATTTCCTACTCTTTCTAAGATTTATTTACAGATAGGTGGAGGTGCACACCTTTAATCCCAACACTAGGCAGGCAGAGGCAGGCTTTCTCTGTAAGTTCAAGGCCAGCCTGGTGTACAGAGACAGTTTCAGGACAGCTAAGGCTAAACAGAGAAACCCTGTACACCCCCCCCCCAAAACAACAACAAAAGGTAAATAAATAAATAAATCTATTTATATGTGTAGGTCTGTTTGAGATTATTTAATATTTGTGCAGGTTTGCCTGCAGAGGCCATAAAAAGGCAACGATTCCTCAGCGCTGGAGTTAGAGGCAGCTGGAAACCATCAATGTGGTGCTGGGAACTGACCCAGGGTCCTCTGCAAAGGCAGTCGGCACTCTTAACCTTGAGCCACGATTCCAGCCCAGTAATTTCCCATTTTCCAAAGACATCTCTTTGGGTGACACAGATGACCAAGAGATGAGTAATGGAGGAGAAAAGGAAGAGGGGAGTAAGGAGAGGAGAGAAGGGGAAGAGAAGGAAGGAGGAAGGGAAGAGAGGCAGGGAGAGAGCATCAGCCACGCCATGTCTAAGGTAAAATCATAAAATCAATCGGTGCCTCGCCATTCTTAGTTCACAGAGAAAGTTCTATGGGGGCGTGGGCTCACCTAAAATAATTCCTGTACTAAAAAAACCTCTGTATAAGACAGAGAGTATAGTATCAGACAGACTGTAAAGTCACCTATAAATTACACCCAGCCAAAATCCAATTTGGATTATCCTCTTGTGCAAGGAAACAGTGAAATAACTGTTGCTCCCTTGGCATCTGAGGAAGGAAAAACCTTGTAACTCCTGCCTTTTCTTCTGTACCACGAGTATTATCGCTGGCAACATTAGTAATGACTACAAAGGGAACTCCCTGTGTACATGGTAGGTTTTCTATCCATGTCAGACTGTATGCATAATACCTAGTTTTATATTGGTCCGGAGTGTCCTCTACAGACTCCACTGCTCCTCAGACCTATTTCTCGGAATGGGGACACTACATTTTCACATTGGCTCTGTTTCTTTGTCTCATTCTCAGCAGTACACAGTATATCTGGGACTGTGTATCAGAAAGCCACACAACTGACCGAATACAACAGTTGATACAGTAACCACTGGTCATACTGATAAAACCAGACATCAAAGACACTTATACCATAAACGCATGCTACTTCTCACTAATTCTTGCTAAAAAAAAATTTTTTTTCATTAAAACAATGTATACTGGCAGATCATGGGTTGGTTATTTTTTACATATAAAGGCTCTCAAATCTGATTTGTGAGAATACGGTCTGAAATTTCCTAAGTTTAAGAATTATGGCATATCTAACCTTAGATTTATAAGCTGAAGTTCTACAACTATTCCACAACACAAATTAAATTTAAAAAGGAAACAACAACAAACAAAAAAAAACAAAAAACGGTGACCCAAGAGGTAGCCTACCTAACCCAGCCTTGGGGATAAGTCTGTACTTCCTGGCCCTTGTTCCTCTTCCTGTGAAGCAACAGTACATCCATCGTACATCACTCTTACATGAGCACATGCTAGTCTAACGGGAGAGCTCCTTTATCCAACTGCACTCCACTCTACTTCAGTCTCACAGAGTTCTCTGTGATCGTCATGGTCTTTTAAACATAGGGGATTTTCTTCAAGTAAAACCCCAACACCCCATCAAGGCAACCATTGGCAAGACCGAAGCCCAGCATTCAGAACCTCTGGGGAAGCACATTCCTTCATGGATCACCAGGACAAGCAGCCTCCCCAGGTAACAGCTCTTTAAGATACCCTGACATTTACATATAGATTTGCCACTTTTTACAGATTCCCATCATTTGCGTGCACTCATTTGAAGTCCCCTACTTGGCTTCCTTCCTAACTTTTGCTTTCAAAAAAGTCGCAAGAAATATTTGATCTGTTTGCATACTTTCGAAGTCATACCTACTAGAAAATTCCTACTAATCTACTGGGTTTAATGATACATTTTGAAATCATCATCAATTTTAGCCAAATGCCCTCCAAACTTCCCATGCCCAGCTGACATTTCTACCAGCCGCAGACGAGGTCCTCCAGCAACTCATCTGTCAAGTGGTTTGGGAAGGTGTTCATGCTACTTCACCCTATTCGCTGGTCAGTGTAATTCCCATCAGAACCATACACAACTGAGATTCACCCATCCTTATTCCTTTAATTTGTACATTTTTAAATGCCTCCAAAGACAAAATACACAGGATATGTACAAAGTCCCCAACTAATAAACCTTCAAATAAAACTTCACCTCAATAAAAAGACCTGTCCATATTACTTAAGAGGCACAAATCAGAACTAAATAAGAAAGCCAATCATGAATGCCTAAACCAGAAAGAGCTGTGAAGGTGTACTGATTACGTTTCATCTGCCCACTCAAAGGACTAAAGGGGACAAACAGAAAGCCACCAAATCATACCAGTGGCCAAATTAGCTTTCATAAAATAATAAGCAGAAGCTTTCACATCATAAATGTCAATAGAACAGATTGCAATAGTAAGGATGGCTATAATTGGAAGTTCACTGAAACTTAGATCTGACTAAAAATGAAAACATTAATATTTTAAATGGAATGTTTTGAATATAACTATTCATTTCAGTCATATCAGACCAGCATAAATCTTTGGTAATAATACATAAGCTATGGTCTTTTCCTGCAAATAGATGGTCTGAAAATGCATCAACTCTGACCTACCTATCCTTCATTAGCTAATGGATATTCTAGGCTTCACTATTTCATCAAAATCTCCTTCTAGGACTGTGTGCCAGTAGCTTTAAAATTAAAGGTCTCCCACACATCTTTGTGACAGAGTAAAAACCTCATTAATTCAAATCCAATTAGCTCAATTCTGAAATAGTATATATAATTCTCATTTGGCAACAAGTTGAAAATACTATAATTTCTTCCTCCACAAGTTCTCATAATATTATTGTGAAGTAAAGGAAATCAACCTGAAAATCAATTTGCTTTTCTAAACCAAGGATTACAAAGCTAAGAACTCATCCATCTTCATGGCTGAACAGTTCACGCTCAGATCTGGGGGGTTCCTCAGCTTATTAGCTACTGTATACAATGCAAGGGCATTAACTTGTCACTGCTAATAGTTTAGAATATAAGCATTCCTTTAAACATACTGGATTCAGAGCTCTCTCGAAATTCATTTTTGCAGTTCCTCTGATTTCCAATCAGTCAAACTTTATTCTACCGATTATATCCACTATATAGCAAGACACAGCATCTTAAAAGATACTAGTAGAAGCCTTATAAATGCCTGGCAACTTTATTCTCCATTTATTCTTATCATTTTCAAAGATTTGATAAGTCAACAAATGGATACCAGGATTAAGCAGCATGCTTGGTGTGCCTGAGTTTACAACTAGCTATTCCCAACGAACAGTGAAATCTCTAGCAATCTGAATCACAGTAATTACAGTGTGACAAGGTCCCTCCTGGGCGACAGAAGTTGGCATTTTTCCCAGGACTTGTCACATCATGGGAACCACACAACACAAATAAAAATCCAAAAATAAACATTTTAAAACAATGGCTTTTAGATTGCATAAAGAAGAAACTCCGCAGTTGAGAATCAAAACTGTAAAGTCCAATCAACAGACGGCCCTCACTAGAGAGATGGAGAAGATGTGGCTACTGTCAAGGGCTCAGCACACCTTACAGGTGAGTGTCATGTGAACAGAAACCCCGCTTCCCTCGGGCTGGACAGAAGATGATTCAGTATGGGACCACAGGGCAGCATCACCACTCCACCCACAGAAGCAGAGAAATGTGGGTTAAGTAGGAAAGAGGGGGGCCAATTAGCTTATCATCAAGGGGCCCAAACAAAGTTACCTTAAGAGCAACATTTTCTAACAAGTGAGTTGATTTCCCCTATCACAACAAATACTGATTTTTAATATGGGTTTTGCCTTAAAGTGAACAGCAGCTAAGTTGCAGCAGCAGAGTACCAAGGAGCTCAGAAGGTGTTTCTTTTGTTTAAAGTCCTCTGCAGTGGCTCTCCAGACTCGGGAAGAGAGAGGGAGTCCAGCTAACATCCTCCCTACTCACCTGCAGGCAGCCTGGCAAGGCATGTTCTTATCATGGCTTGGAGGAAACACAAATCAGAGCATCTGTCTATATGTTCATATAAAATGCTAACAGATGCTAAGTGTTACCTCCTATAGGGACATGTATATTCCTAGCTCTGTAAGAAGATGGATGTACTCCTTAACCATTCAACAAAGCCTATCAAAATTCCAACTGGTCAAGTTTTGGAAAGGAGCTCTAAACCTAACCACTAAAGGCACAAAACCAACAAATCCTACTTCCCATTACACAAGCACTGAAAATGAAAATAAACACAGAAAACACAAACTCCGCCACCTCAAAGGGACACGTCCTTTCTCTTTCCTTTATTCAGCCCCTGAATGTTCAATAATTTCCACATCACTCTAAGCAGAATGGATTTATTATGATGTTACTCTAAGAAACTGCAGGAGTTCTAGATGCCAATAAAGATTACGGATCAAATGGAAGATAACTACTAACCATTGTGTCGACTTAGATAAATAAAGCTGCACACAAACAAAGCACCTTATTGTATGTGTACTGTTGCCTCCAGTAATCCAACTAAAGCAACCAGACAGCAGCTTTCCAGAGGCAGAAAGGAATGGAAACCAGTATTTTCCATAGCCTCTTCAAACATCGTTTGAAATGACATCCCTTTTCTGCACCCACCCAAACTGTCCTGCTTTTTATTGAAGATGTTGAGGACCACTGAGCCTCAGCAACAGTATGCAAAAACTCGAATTTATGACTGAGGATCAAGGTGTAGAAAGAACTCATAGGCAAAACAGCATCATTCCCTGAAACTTAGCTTTCAACCTTAAAGGAACAACCCCCCCCCTTCCCTTGGGGGTCCCAACCAGAAGACACTTCAAAATGTGCACCATATCTACTGGGGCAGTAAAGTGCCCCCGGGGTGGGGGTGGGAGGGACAGTAAATCCCAAACTAGGAAAATCCAGGCTGAGGTGAGGTACAGACTAACTCCCAAAGGGACAGTCTACAGCAACTGGCACCTAGTGGCTCAAACAGAGGCCACAGGAGCCTAGAGAACTGACTTCTCAAAACGGAACAATAACTCCCTCCAATGCATTCGTGGCTAGTAACACAGGTGAATCTCAATTTCTCCAGGAGGGGAAGAAAAGGCGCAAAGCGTTTATTGCCTCCAGCCCCACTCTCCAAAGCTCCAAACCCAGTAACTAATTGTACCTTCCCCAAAGGACCCATGGCAACCCAAGAGGGCTGGGATGAATAAACACGCGACACCTGACGGTCCTTTCTCTGCGCTGACTTTCCCGGAGCCCCAGTCGACTGCTTGTGCGCGCGCGGGCGGCAGCAGGGACCTGGCCAGCAAGACACCGCGCCCCCGGTCCCAGGCTAGACCGGCAAGCGCGACGCAGGGGGCGGGGAACGGCCCGGAGAGCGCCCGGGCCCCGCGATTGTTTCCTCTGGAGCAAAGACATTTTTTATCAAGTCTCTTTTGTATTCGAGCCCTACCTCTTTTTGGCCTAGGGAAGCTTTCGTGCAAGTGGAAGACGACTTTCTCCACAAAGTGCTGAATGTTACTGTGCTCCGGGCCGCGCACGAACACCATCCAGTCGTGGGTGAAGCCCTCCACCGTGGGTTTCTTCCTCACCTGGGCGCGGTGCCCCAGCTCCAGCTTCACCTGCACGGCACACTGCGGGCAGGGGGAGGAGAGACAGCCGTGAACAACAGGAAGGCGACTGTTCACTGCTCAACATTGCGCCTGACATTTTTTTCCCTCCTCCTTGAAACGCACATAAAAGGAAACGGCAGTGCCCTCTGCATCCACGTTTCACGCGCGTGGGCGCGTACACCCCACACCCCCAGATACACCGAGCCCAGCCGCAGGGGCCCCGGGGCGCCGCTGCACAGCGGCCAGGATTGTAACGGAATGTTACCCCTAGTCGCGAAGGGGGTCGGGGAAAGGGGAGAACACGACCACCACGGCAAGCACAACAAACGCGTCGGTAACAAATTAGGAGACAATCAAGAGGAAATGCCGGGGCGCTTTCCCGGCGTGGGAGGGGGTGGCTGGAATGGGGGGCCGGGGGTTATGGCGAGCCCCCTCCCCGAAAGTACCGCGGCGACAGGCACACGCCGAGGAAGTCTTTGTGTACGTGTGTGTGTGCGTGTGGAGCGCGGTGCCAGGCGGAATGGAAACTACAGGCAGCCTCTGCTGATGGGCACAAACTCCCGTGTTCTTTCTTACCACGGGGTTCATGCACAAGAATGAGCCGTCGTCTCACTCACACACACACACAAGCCCGCACAAAAACACGCCGAGGCATCCATAACTCAAAGCACCCCGCACCCTTCAGAGATCAGCCCCCCATGACCGGCAAGGCCAGCCCAACACAGCCCCTGCTGCACACTTTCAAGAGCCAAAGTGATCGCAAACTCCCTCCTGCCCCCCCTCCCCGCCTCCCCGAAAGCCAAGAAATGCAGAAAGGCAGGGCTGCTGGCGGACCGCCGCCGAGACCCGGTCGCGCACACCGGCCGCTGGGGCAAAGTTGCGAGCAGCCCCGCCGCTGTCAGCCCGCACACTCGGGCTCACGCGCGCGCCGCGGAGAACGCACCATCGTGGCGGCCGCGGCGCTCGGCGGAGGTGCGGCCGCAGAGGCTGCTCGCCGCGTCCCCGGACCGTGCCCGCAGCTCCCGGCGGCGGCGGCGGCTGAAATATGGCTGAGTTATTATTCGCCTCCTTTCACCGGGTGTGAGTGTGTGTGTGCGCGCGTGTGAGCCAGAGGGAGTGTGAGTGCGCTTCTTGCGATTGCAAAGAGGCGAGGCGGGCGGGAGACGCGGGGGGGGGGGGGGGGGCGGCGAGTGTGCGAGTGTGTGCGCGCGCGCCGGGGGGGTGGGGAGGAGGGAGAGGCGGCAGCTCCCCGCGAGCAAAACCAACCTTTCTCTAATTGGAACCGCGGAGCGCTGGCGCTGTCTGGGCTGCGGCGGGGCAGAGGAGGAGAGGGAGGGGGGCTTTTATTATTATTTTTGCATGTACTTACCGAGCTAGCCATGCCTGGGGGCCCGGAGGTTTGCCGGGGTGTTGTGTGGTACCCCCCTCCCCCGCCCCCTTCAGCTGTAATTCATGAAGAGGCTGCTATGAATGAGAGCGCGCCCGGGAGCGGAGGGTAGATGGCGGACATGCTCTGCCTTGGCCCCCACCCCACCCCGCGCTCTCTCTCTCTCTTGCTCGCTTATTAAACTCAGCCCCAAAAGCAAAAGCAGCAGCAGCAGCAGCAGCAGCTCCGGGGCCAGAGGATGAGTCCGGAGCATGCGCCGTGGCGCCTGACACCCGGGCTTCAAGCCTCTCGGGGCGGAGGGAGGGCGCGCGGGCGGGGCGGAGCGCGCGGGGAGGCCGAGCGACCGAGCCAGGGGGAGCTCGAAAGAGCCAATCAGCGGCCGCCTCCCGAAACCCTGGCGGCCCGCAGCGCCACACTGGAACGCCTCGCTTAAAGTAACAGGTTCCTGCTGGGGGAGGCGAGGAGGGGGAGGAAATGGAGGGAGGAGGCCTGGCGCGGGGGGGGGGGGGGGGGGGGGGGGAGCGGCCAGCTGGGGAGCCATCCCGGCCCCTGTGCAAACTCCGTTCGCCCTACAATAAAAAACGGATTAAAACTGCTGGAATGTGGCCACTGCCTGGAGCCCCCAGCCGCCGGAGAAGGGGTTGTTAAATCAAATCTTTGGCGGTAGTGAGCACGTTTGAGAAGGGGGAGCGGGCTTGCTTTTACTTTCCACCATGGATCTTTGTAGGTTTGTGTTGAAATCGCAAGAACGCACACCCAAACAAACTTACTTAAACAGAGAGCGAGAGAAATCCACGCGATCCAAAATAAAAAAGGAAAAAAAAAAACTCCAAATAGCTATCTCGGGACTGAACAGTCCCGCGGCAACCTTACGTACATCCCTTTTTTTTCCCCCCCATCTACTCCCCAGGCACCAGCCCACCCCGCCCTCTTGCCATCGCCACTGAAAATTTAAAAATGAAATGAACGCGAAACAAGAATGCCATTTCCTTCCTGGGAAACGCCTCCTGTCTTGGTTATCCCGAGCTGAGAAGCGTCACAAAACCATACCCAGGTGAAAGCGAGACACCTGGGAGTGCCCGGTGAAGACCCTTTGGGAAGCAGCTTCCCGGTTGTTTTCCTGGAGAGACTTTCCCCCGCTGACAACCTGCTGGGTTGCATCAGGGTCTGTCCTCTAAGGAGGCACGAGGCGACTGGGAGCCTTAAAATAGATAAAGTTAATACTGACTGTAATGTGCATAAATTGGATTATAATCTTTAGGCATATTGGTGGCAGCCAACGTAATCCATCTCTGGGTATTAATCCATTTAGGCTCCCGGGTGACAACCCCTTGCAGGAGTGTTCCAGAGTCGCTCCTCTACAAAGGCTTCAGCTCCGATTGTATTTTGTCTCTGTGGCCATGGATAAAATATCAAGACATACGTGGGGCGAAAAAAAAAGTTACTAGCTTCCTCTAGAAACACAGACAACCTTTAAAAAGGAAACGGATAAGATCTAGACGAGATACGAAAATGAAAGATGGGTGTGACTTTGTTTCGTTAAATAAAGTTCTTGTACCTTTCTGGCTCTTAATTCCTTTCTTGAACTGCTGTGGTGGTGGTGGTGGCTGGTTTCCGGACTTTATCTTTTTGTTCACTACCCTTTTTCTCCGGATCGCCAACTTCTTTACTTCTTTTCTCCCTGTCCTTTTCTCTCTCTTCCTCTTTCTGACACAACTTTGTTGTTTTCCTCATCCCTCCGCCCCCCGCGCCCAGAGACCGTGAAAGACAGTCTGGCCCTTGCATTGAAGACTTCAGAATAACGGGAAGGAGGTTCACTGGGGCCCCAGGTTCTCCATGATCACGTTCAGTTCTCCCCCACTGCTCACAATGTAGATGTCTGGAATCAGAGAGGCTCAACCACTTCCAGCCAAGCCCAAAGCAGCAAATTTTCAACTCCAGTAGTGTGGTTTTCCTAAACCTGTGTCTCCCATCCTTCAGGATCCTTCACAGAGGGGAGATGCTATCTGAGGGGGAAACTTCAGTACAAGTCCAAGTACATATTTTTCAGTCATGTCCATCAGCGCATGTGTGTGTGTGTCTGTGTGTGTGTGTGTGTGTGTGTGTGAGCACTAAGTTTGCATACACACAGACCTGCTCTATATGGTATACAAGTGAGGGGTGACTATCCGCTCTGCACCATTATGCCATTTGTCAAAAGCCAAATTGTAGGGACTATTCTGGAATGATGAGATCGGAGCTGAAAATTATGATTATGACTTCAGTGAAGTTATTTCTAATGAGTGGTGACCATTCAGCATTGGCTCCGATTCCAGAGTGGCACTCTGTGTGTTCTCTCCAGAAACGGTACCTTGTACTTGTAAGAGGGACTCTCAGCCCACCCCCACCCCCCAACCCCCCACCCCCGCATATATATGTGTGTGTGTGTGTGTGTGAAATGTATCCTCATGTATTCTAGCAATCACAAATAAATCATAGCCTCTGACCACCGAGTCTTTCCCCAACGCCCTTTCTTTCTCAAAGAATGCTTTTAAAATCCCTGAAAGTAAAGTAATTCCCAGTCTGCAGACGCTGGAGATTTAAAATATGCCAGTAGATGGCGCACGGAGCCCTTCCACCAACGTCCTTACGTGACCCTCTTCACAACAAAAAGACTTCAACCAGGAAAATGAAAAAGAAAACACAACCCGTAGTACTCTAGGTTCAACTTTGAACAAAGGAATTTATACACCAATCTTTCCATTTTTTATTTGTAACTGTTTTAATAAGTTGACTGTTAACAACAATAAAATTGCGGTAGCAAATGTTCATTTATTTTGAAAATCGTCACAGTTTGGGATATAAATGTGGGAAATCAGTACTTGACGATATAAGTGTAGAAAACGCACTCAAAACAAACAGAGTGGCCAGTTCCAGTTGGGGAGCTGAAGCAGGAGGCTCTACGTGTCAAGGCTAATCATACTACCCAGCAAACCTAGACTTCATGAGACATTTTCACAACCACAAAAAATGTAGCGAAGAGAAATTTTAAAACAAACATCAATGCTAGATAGCAAAAAGGGAGGAGTAATTAAAACGAAACGGTCCAAATAGAAATTATCACGTGAATATTGTAACGTATAGTACAGTATGAGATTGAGTTAGTCTAATGAACGGAAAAGCGATTAGCATCAAATTAAATAAGAGTGATGAAGAATGAAAAGGGACACGTGTGTGTGTGTGTGTGAGTTTAACTCCTACACTGCCACCATGCCGCGGGCCTGGCCCCGGACTCTTCGTCTCATTGCTTTGCTAGTTGGGAACTTCAGACCAGTGTGGATGTTTCTGCCAGAAGGAAAGGAAAAGATAGCCTTCCAAATGTAGTTAGGGTGTTATAAAGCACCCTAAAATAGATTTCACCTACTTGTTGTGACAGGTTATTGGTACACAAACTCCACTAACCTAATCAACAAAAATTAGCCACTGTCTATACTTTGCTGTATGGATGGATAGGTCAGGGAAGAGGAAGGGCCATGGAAAAGCTACTAGATAATAGAACAGACAGCAGACATTTTGCTAGCTGTACATTCAGAATAACTAAGGGTTCCCCCCCCCATTATGATCTATTTTGTTTGCTTGCTTTATGAAATACATCCATACATGTATTTACCAAAACTGGGCCATATGTCAAGAACAGAGATAGAATCTAAGACTACAAGAATGATAGGGGTCTGGGAGTGTAACTCAGTTGGTAGAGTACATGCTGAATGTCCTAGGTTTGCACACACACACACACACACACACACACACCCATAAGCTGGGTGTGGTGGCACACACTAGTAATCCCTACACTCAGTGGGAGATAGAAGCAGAACTTAGAAGTTCAAGAGCATCCTTGGCTACATAAGGAGTTTGCGGCTGGCCTGGAAGGTATGAGAACTTACCTTTAAATAAATTAATAAAAAATAAACAAAGAATGAATGCTGGTCCCTAATGTCACAAAGCCCATGACTCCATGACACAGAGGAGAAATTTCACCAAAGCCATTTCTTTTTTAAGTCCATAGTACCTAAGTTTGAGATCGTTATATATGTCACACATAACCAAACGACAAAGAAAGTTCACACGAACAGCCAACGGACAAGAAAAAAGTAGCAGCAGGAGATAAAGGCTGTGGCTGTTGGCATCTGTTTCACCTTTTAATACCTGAGAAGGAAAAAGGATACAGCAGCAAATTCCTAACATCCTTTGCCTTGAATTTAAGTATTTCTATGCGCACTTTCTTGGAGTTCCTTTAGGGGAACACAAATCCCACAAGGAAAGGAAGCTGTCTTTTCAAGAGGAGAAGCTGAGAAACATGTTTCTTATGGAAGTTTTCTTTTGAAACATTACATGCTTACTGTGATCTCTAACTCATAGTTCCCCAGGTAGTGTGTTGAAAACATACTGAATATACTTTGAAATCCACTCCACCACCTAGTGTAAAGGCAGCTTCCAGACATAATCAATGCACCGGTCTTGTTTAGCCCACAGAGCCTCTTCGTGTGTAAATTATTCCCCAAGAGTCATTTAAGCACCACATTTATACATGCAGAACACAAGTGCCTCCAAAGTAATAATTTATTAATTTGGTAGGCTGTATCCCTAATTTAATAATAGCACCTCAAGGCCTGAAAATTAATCGAGGATGGTATGTAGGCTGAGCACCATGAAGCACTGTAAATATTGAGATCCACTGATAGAGTGTGAATGAAACTGTCTCCCTAAACCCACGGGAACCTCAGTGCAATCGCTGTAGGGAAAATACACGTTCCATTGAAACAACTTGCAGGAAAACTTATCTCAAAGCTAGGACATTATACAGCCATCTCGATTCTTTCTTCATCTCTCGGCAGATTGACAGACAATTTTCTCTAATTGGGCTTTTGTTCTTGTTGTGTTGCTGTTTTTGAGACAAGGTCTTGTGTAGTCCAAACTCACGCTACACCTCAGCTCTTGATCTTCTGTCTGCTATCTTCCAAATGCTGGAGGACAGGCCTATGCCACTGCATCATTCATTGCATGTATGTGTATATTCATATATCTGCGTGTGTGTGTGTGTGAGAAGTCCACAGATCAATACTGTGCCTCTTTCTTTGTCATTCCCCTCCTTGTTTCATCAGAAAAGGTCTGCCCATAATCCTAGAGTTTATCAATTCTGCTAGGCTGACCAACCAATAATTTCCAGGGATCCACTTGTCTCTCTCCACCACCAGTGGGGGGGGGGGCTTTACAGAAAAGCACTCCATATCAAGCCTTTATTTAGGCACTGAGGAGCCAACTGAAGATCCTCATGCTAGTGCAACAGATATTTTATCAACTAAGCCATCTTCCCAGGTTCTCCGTCATTCGTTTTTATTTTATTTTTATGTGTATGGGTGTTTTGACTGCACGGATGCCTGTATACCATGTGTGTGTCTGGAACCTACAGAGGCTTCAGATCTCCTGAGATTAAAGTTGCAGATACTTGTGAGTTGCCATGTTTGTGCTGGGGATCTGACTCGGGTTCCCTAAAAGAGCAGCCAGTGTTTTCAAACTGTGTAGCTATCCCTCTAGCTCTTCCATTCTTTATTATTTGATCTCTTTAGTTTTCAGGGGTAATTTCGTTTATTTTCATATACTAGTTCACCGCTTCGATTCGTATATAGTTAATTGGGAGTCAAAATAATCATTCTATCATAAACATAAACTGTATTTTGCCTTATTGGGAAAATGGGGAAATAATTAGGCCTAAAAATTCATACAGATGCCAAATAATCAATTAAACAATAGAAAAGGAAGGGAGTGATGGAAGGAAGGAAGGAAGGAAGGAAGGAAGGAAGGAAGGAAGGAAGGAAGGAAGGTCTCTGTGCACTAAATGGTGTGACAGAGATTTAGAAATACAGTACAACCTCTAAAAAGTGTGTGATTTCTAGTAAGATGATCCTTCTAGTACGATCAGGTACCTAGGCTGAATTTCAGCCCTGAATAATCCACAGGTATATTACCCACTCTGTAGATAATCCACAATGGAATGATTTATGTGGATTTTTTTCATGTAAATTTATGCCAGAGGTGGGTATATAGTTCTATTAGTACAGAACAGTATTAGTTCTATTAGTACAGTATGGGTATGACTTCTCTCTCTAGAGCTGCACAAAACCAGGCTAGCTTCAAACTCACAGACATCCACCTGCCTCTGCCTCTCAAGTGCTGGGATTACAGGTGTGTGCCACTGCCGCCTGGTTTACTTTCGTATCACATATGATAAACAACTTTTGAGGGGGCTGGAGAGAAAGTTCGGTGGTTAAGAGTGTGTTCTAGTCTTACAGATTGAGTTCTATTCCCAGCACCCATGCTAAGCAGCTCATACCCACCTGTAACTTCAGATCCACAGGGATCTGATGCCTCTGGCCTTTGAGGATCCCCACAATCTCAGGCATTATCCACACACAGACATGAACACATACACATAAGTTTAAAAATATTAAATCTAAAACATAAATTTTTCTGACAAAAATTCTAAATTGCATTAGTAAAATTGTTGCCCTACATATAGGCTTCTATCACAAAGAACTATTGATTTAGGAAACAGTAGATGCCGCTTGACGGGAAAGAGCAAATGCTCATTATGATCGCGCTGAATCAAAAGAACCCTTAGAGGCCCTTACCCATTATAGCTGTATTATACTACCCCTGCGAAATCAGATAAGGGAAAGTGACTGAAGGGCTCTCCTCTAAACTGTATACAATAGCAATCTGGGGGAAAATTCAAGTTGTAACGAGGAGATAAAAATTACTAATGAATAGCAAAAGAACTGTATTTGTGTCTAGACTACTGGACCGCTACTATTATTTCAATCTTTGGTCTTCTTATGTTTCATGACTTTGACACCTTAGTTTCATTAGTAATTCAGGACATTCCATTAACTTCTAGTGGCTGTCCATAGCAGGTCAGTCATCCGCGGTTCTTGGTTCCTCAAAACAAAGAACAAGTATGGGCTAACTCTAAAACTTTCATCTGTTTCAAGGGATCTAATGATTTTTGGTGTAATGTTGGTAGATTGCTGTGATAGGTGACAGCTGATGCTAACCATATAGTGAGAAATCCTGATTGTTTGCATTTATTTCTGTTTTAAAAGAAAATATTAGTCATGATGTTGATAGGAATGTATACTCGAAAAGAGGAGAATGCTGGGCGTGTTGGTGCACGCCTTTAATCCCAGCAGTCAAGTGGCAGAGGCAGGAGAATCTCTCAAGGTTAAGACCTGCCTGATCTACAGAATGAGTTACAGCTAGTGATTACACAGCAAGACTCTGATTCAAACAAGAGAAATAAAAAAATTTTAATTTGGTTACTAAAATCACAAGTTCTGAGAACACTTCAAAAGAAAATTTAGGGCCAGCACTTTTAATCCCAGCACTTGGGAGGCAGAGGCAAGAGGATCTCTGTAAGTTCAAGGCTAGCCTGATCTATAAGAGCTAGTTCCAGGACAACCAGTGCGGTTACACAGAGAAACTGTCTCAAAAAACAAAAAAACAAAACAAAAAAAGAAAAAAAGAAAGAAAAGAAAAGAAAAGGAGAGAAAAGGAAAGAAAAGAAAAGAAAAGAAAAGAATTTCACTTTCTGAGGGTAAATTTGAGACTTTTGAGGTAAAAAACTATAAAAAATAAAAATAAATTAAACCAAGAGAATTAAAAGGAAAGCTTATCCATATAGTAAAATAGTACCTAATACATTTATTTACTTATTTATTATGATAATATATATATATATATTTGAGAGCGAGAGAATCATAATAGGAAAGTCATTTGTCAGCTTCCAATGCACTAATGAATTTATATTTTTGTTTGTTTTTCACTCCAATAATCAACTTAATCAAAGCCTGTCGTGCACTGGGTGTATGGAATGAAGTTTAATACTTTATTCACAAGGTCTCATTGTCTTACTCCACAGATTACATGATAACTACAAGAGAGAAAAGGCCTTTTCATCCGTGGACAGCTGGAAGAGTAGACAGGAAGTGCTTCAGAATGGCAAGTGGTGACTGGCATACAGCACGCCACCAGTACAGTGTTCCTGCTCATGTTCATCTTGAGCCTAGCCATGAGGAAGAAATTAGCCAACTCTAGATCAAATCAAGGTGTTTATTACCAACATAAGTGGCTTAATTCCTCTCTCTCTCTCTCTCTTTCTCTCTCTCTCTCTCTCTCTCTCTCTCTCTCTCTCTCTCTCTCTCTCTCTCTCTCTCTCTCTCTCTCTCTCTCTCTCTCTCTCTCTCTCTGGTTTGTTTTTTCGAGACATAGTTTCTCTGCAGCTTTGGTGCCTTGTGCTGGTCCTGGAACTAGCTCCTGTAGACCAGGCTGGCCTCGAACTCACAGAGATCTGCCTCCCTCTGCAGCCTGAGTGCTGGGATTAAAGGTGTGTGCCCCACCGCCTGGCTTTAATTTCTCTTTAAAATATCAGTATCGGAAAAGCAAAAAATATAGAAATGCTTCAAACTAAAGTTGACTAAAGAAACGTGGCAGCCACATATAATGAATGCTTGGCTCCAAACCTGAATCAAACACAAACAAGAAACAGCCTAAAGAAACTGGAGAAAAAGTTAAATAGCTGCTATATGTGCATGCAACGACACGGTTTTTACCAAGAATTAATTTCTTGACATGCTCTCCTTGGTGGCGTGGTTACTGGGGGCATTCTCCTGGAGCCTAGGATGATATATGCAAGTGTTTAGAGCAAAAATTGTCAAGATATCTCCCACTGATTCTCGGGCAGCCGGTTAAAACAAACAAAAGCAACAAGCAACCAAGCAGAGCTCCAGCTGTAAAGAAAGATAAAGAGGTATATGCAGGAGAGTTGCGGTGGTCGGTGTGCTGCCCTTTCTGTGATCTGTCTTTTATCCAACTCCAAATTTCAGGAGATATTTTAATACTCAAAATACAAGACTGATTTTTAATTTTATTTATTTATTTTCGAGACAGGGTCTTTCTGTGTAGCCCTGGCTGGCCTGGCACTCACTATGTAGACCAGGCTAGCTTTGAACTCAAAGATAGCTGTTACCTCTGCCTCCAGAGTGCCGGGATTAACAGTGTACACCAACTGGTCTGGCTAATCTTAAATTTAGGATTCTCTGCCTCCAGCTGCAAGTCTGTGTACCATCACACCTTTTTCACGCGGTGCTGGGGATTAAACCAGGCCTAGGGCATGCTAAGGCAATTGCTTTACCAAATGGTCTTCTCCGCAGATTTCCTATTCTTTTCCTTCTTCTCCTCTCCCCCTTTTATTTCCTTTCTCAGACTGAGTCTTTATCTGCTTTCTATGTTCTCCTTTTTGCCTTAAATTAAATTGTATTTGAATCATAAGAATGTGATGGCTTTTGATTGACATGTTTGAGGTTAGCATCTTTGGTGATCTCAGCTTTGGTCTGGCAGGGAAGGACACCACACAGGAGCAGGACATATGACATGGGTTTAGCCTGTGCTGCTAAATTAGTGACAATATTGTCATTGAGTGTTCTTTCAAAAGTAGATGCTGTGTATGAAAGGTTCATGAGATTACAGCAATTTAAAGGTCATTCAATTCTACAGACCACTTAATTGTGCCCCATTAAGCATTTCTCAAAAAAGAACTTTGTGTGTGTGTGTGTGTGTGTGTGTGTGTGTGTGTGTGTGTGTGTGTGAATAGCAGTCAAGGTCTGCCAATATCAGCTTTGTCTAACTTAGAAAGATTTTTTTTCCTGGCTTCTCTCACTGACCTGATGTATAATACACTGACTTTTCATTTTTTTTTTTTATTGCTCAAGGGCAGCTGGATGAGTGGCCTTGGCTCATTTAGAAGCCATCTAATGCTTTTGTTCTCAGTTAATATTTTCTTTAGAGGTCACCTACCACTGACACCTGTCAGGTTACAGTTGTCATCATCAGGAATAGGACCTTCACTTGTTAAAACACGGCGAGTGCACTGTCCAAAGACTGGCCGGCATAGCAGACTGAGCTTAGCCGTTTCGCAGAATGAACACAGCCGTTTCGTAGGTTGCTCTGCAGGCTCTCATTTTAAACCCAGGTTTCCTTGTGGGCACTTTTTGCTAAGCAGGTACCAGAGGTAGAAATAAGAAGAGAAATAAAGGACAGAATGGAGAACTCTGTGTCAGAAAGCACACAGGCAGCCCCACTAAGATGCCTGCCAGAGGGTAGCTAGACCCACTGAGGGAAAACAGGGAGGTGGAGCTAAACAAAGAGCAAATAAAATAAAGCCAAACCACTAAGATAAACACAAGGCCAAACCACAATGCAAAATGTATGAGAAATCTGAATATAATTATAATTTTATGGGGAAATTTTTTGACTCCAAGAAAAAAGAGTTCAAAGAGTGCTTTTGTATTTTGTATTTTATTCAGCGTCCTCAGTGCGGAAGCTGTGATTGTCCATAGCTCGTTGATACCATCTCCCAATTAATTAGTCTGATAGAGTGGTTCTGACTTTGGCTTCTGCTAACCTATAACCAGAAGGCACCAGGGTGTCTTTGAGATTTTCAGAGCTCTTAAGTTTTCCCTCAATCAGACCCTTAGAGTCCCTGTGATGTTTAAAGCCATGCTCTGGTTTCCTCATCTGCCAGACATTTTGATTAGGAAAATTGCTCTGTGGTCTACTTGAAACTAAACCGAAGTTGAGCCTTAAGGCAGTGGTCATTACACATAGCCGAGGAAAGAGGTAAAGACAGTTTTCAGGTCGTGGTGCAAAGCATCAGAGATAGCTTTGTCTCCCTTGGTTCAACATCTTTGGCACAATTTTTTTATCTAGACACTCAAAGTGAAGACTTTATTGTTTTGTTTGGGGGGAGAGTAGGAGAAAGTTGGGTTCTGCTAATCCTAACTAAAAAGAACAATTACCTTATTCATTATGGAATTATTTTTTCCTTCTAGACTTACCTGTTTGTAATACTATTGATTGACTCTGGTAGAGCAGTACAAAACCAAACATGTTCAGTTTCCTGAACACTACAAATTAAGTTAACAAATATTTATTGGGCACTTAGGATGGGTGTGTAAAGCCCACAGAACTGGAGTCTGTGACTTTAAATAGAGTTCAATGGAAATGTAATTGGAGAGGAGGGGTGGAGCTGAATAAAAAGCACACTCCTTTAATCCCAACACTTGGAAGGCAGAGGATCTTAGTGAGTTCAAGGTCAGCCTAGTCTACACAGTGAGCTCCCGGCCAGTCAGGAATGCATAATAAGACATAATAAGATATATATATATATATATATATATATATATATATATATATATTGTGTGCAGTGGACAAGTTATCTACCACTTAGCCACTTAGCTGTACGCCCAGCCCAGAAAGACAAACTGGGCAAAGAAGTGTTGACTGAAAGAAAGAGAAATTAATATTGTCTTTTCCAACATGGCATGCTCCAGCAGTACACAAATGTTAGGTCTCACAGGGTGATGCTAAAAGAGGGCAAGCTTTTGAGCACCTACAGTTACAGAATGTGTATTGTCAAGAGGGTAAGCAATGTCTTCTGAGAAAATAAAAATATAAAAAGTCCTGTGGAAATTCAAACGCTAGAGAGTAAAGCCAAAGAGACCTTGAAATAACCCATCAACAGGTTCATAATGGCTGAAATAACCCATGAACAGGTCCATATTGGCTGAAATAACCCATCAACAGTTCCATATTGGCTGAAATAACCCATCAACAGGTCCATACTTAGTACCTGTATTAGACTAACAAGCTTATTATTGATGACCAAGAAAAGCACAGAATATATAAGTCAAGGACTGGGAAGCAGCCATCAGTAGCACTGACAACCTTCAGCTTCCATTCTGTGTGAGCATCCTAACACTGGCTGTGCTCCCAGTCCCATAACAGCAGATAAACTGAGACATGTTTGTATTATGTCCCTGTCATACTGTGACGAGATGGTTATCAGTCCTCAATTCAAGTGTTAGAATGAATTACTGGGAATCACTCAGAATAATGCTGTGTGTTATCTTGTTTCTTCTCTACCCCACCCCATTTTATAACTCACCCACATTTGTGTAGAGTATTAGCAGAATTTGCATCTTGGTCCTTAATGATAAACACAATTATCTTCCTATCCTTTTGTTAAAATTAACCTGTTATGATGAAAAAAAATAGAGGGCTAAATACAAAAAAAAAGTGAAGGCAAAAAAGATATGAACTAGAAATTATATAAAGAAATAAGAAAATCTGCTAGATAGCAATGTTTTTTTTTTTTAAAAAAAAAAAAAAACTTTCAGGACTGGAGAGATGGCTCAGTGGTTAAGAGGACTCACCTCTTGCAGGAGATCTGGATTTCATTTCCAACCATCTATAACTTCAGTTTCACGGGACCCAACAGGCATGCATGGGGCACGTGTACATGCATGCAGGCCAAACAGACATGTAAAAATAATTCTAATACTTTTTTTGAAAAATTTCAAGTGCTTTCATTGTAGATGCCTCAGGCTGCAAATAGTAATCATGATCGTTAATACTGATTGTCAATTTGACAGGGCTGAGCATCAGCTAGGAGACAAACTTCTGGAAAGACTGTGAAGGATTATACAAATTACATTCATTGAAGTGTAAAGACTCACCTGAACTGTGAGGGGCGCCATCCTGTAGACTGGTTGGCTGCTCCAGGCTGGATGAAAGGAGAAAGCCAGGTGAGCACCTCTTTTCACCTCTCTCTGCTTCCTGTAGATACATTGTAACCACTTGCTTCAAGCTCCTGCTGCCGTGATTCCTGTGGTGATGGTCTCTGCTCTCAAACTGTCACCCCAAACAAGCCCTTCTTTCTTTAAAGTGATTTTATTGAGACATCATAATATAACAACAAGAAGTCACTAAGACAGAAAGCATCTCGTGATTATAATCCCAGTAGTTATCTAAACGCTAAGAGAGGAGAATCAATGTCAGCCTGGGCCATATAGTAAGATTCTATCTCAAAAAGGAGGACGGGGATTCCTCAAGATGACATATGTCCTGAGATAATCTTGTTAAATAACAAGAACTTCACAATTTAAGAGTGGAGAAAAAAAAGCACATTCATTAAATAGGCTTCAATCTTCCTAACCCACGATAGCTAGGATAAGTGCCAATGGTCCTCCTTTTTCTAGTTGGGATGAGCAAGACCACTCATTTTTTCTTTATTTTTTAGATTTATTTTATGCGCACGAGTATTTTGCCTGCATGTACATATATGTACCATGTGCATCCCTGGTGCCCACAGATCTACTGGAACTGCTGTTTGAAATGATTGTGATGTGCCTTGTGGATGCAGGGAACAGACCCCAGGTGCTCTATAAGAGCAGCCGGTGCTCTAACCTCTGAGTCATCACTTCAGCCCTGGAGTCAGAACACTTTTAACCCTGACTGCTCTGCCAGCAGTCATTAAACCTCATGTCTCCACTCTGCTCTAGTTTTATTTACCATACTGGTCATTTCAAAAGCTGCTTTGTGTTTTCTAAGTAGAAACCTTGGCAGATAGCTGTTGAGACTTCCTTACTAATTGTGCATGTTTGGAGTCAAGAGTTCGTTGACTTGCATGTAAATATGTGGAAATGCTACAAAATAATGGTAAATCATCAACCTTAGCAGGTTTTTTCCCCTATAAAAGCATTGAACCAAATATAACTTGGCTAACCTACTCCTCAATGTCAAAGAGAAAATGATTTAACTTTTTGGTATAAGAAGCATTTGGCAAATCTGGAGAGCGGCAGCAATTCTGAGCCAACCATGCTTCAAAAAGGAAGCTCTTTGACATGAGAGGTTGTCTCCAACTGGCAGAGTTTAGGAGCAGACATTCCTAATATAACAAATTTTAGACATCGTATTTTATTATAAAAATAGAAACTGCTTCCAGAGCTTGTTTTTGCTCTGTGTGTATGTGTTTGTGTGTGTGCACATGCGTGTGCATGCACGTGTGTGCACGCACACGTGCACAGACGCTACAAAAGCAAACCCATAGATCAATGGAAGCACTCTATCCCTCCCACTAAACTACACTCCCACAATGCAGAAAAAGTTTCAACTAAGCTGGTGGTATTAAGAAATAAAGATTCCAAAGTGCTGTTCGATTAGAGGTAAAAAAAAAAATTTGTATTTTCTTTTCTTGAAGGCAAGCACTGTACCACTGAACTAAGTTTATTCCTAGCCCAAACTCCGATTATTTTTAAGATATAAATTGTGTGTGTGTGTGTGTGTGTGTTCATCCCAATTGTCTTCTGTTATTGGCTTCCATCTTAACACCTTGAAACAGTCTTTTTTTTTTCTGAGACAGGGTTTCTCTGTATAGCCCTGGCTGTCCTAGAACTCCCTTTGTAGACCAGGATGGCCTCGAACTCACAGAGATCCTCCTGTCTCTGATTCCCAAGTGCTAGGATTAAAGGCGTGTGCCACCACCACCCAGCTTGGAACATTCTTTCCCTTGAGTTTCATGGAGGCTAAATGGTAGTGTGCTCCCAGGATCCAACTATCTTTGCCACCCCTAATGCTACAGTTACAGTCATACCCATCTTTTTAATGTGAGTTCTGGAGTTTGGATTCAGAGCCTGTCTTAGTTTGCTCTCTATTAGTGTGATAACACATCGTAACCAAAAGTAACTTGAGGGAGGAAAACATTTTGGCTTAAATTTCCACACCACAGTCCATCATTGAGTGAAGTCCGGCCAGGGACTCCAGGCAGGAATTGGAGCATCACTCAGCCTGCACAGGGAGACACCACCGGCAGTGGATTGGGTTCCTACCACATCAATCATTAATCAAGAAGACGCCCCTCCCCCGAGTCTGGCATCCTGGATGATGATGGGGCATCTCTCAGTTGAGGGTCTTGCTTCCCAGATGACCTGGCCTGTGTCAGGTTGAGAAACACTAAGCAGTACAGATTCTCATTCTCACACAGGAAGTGCTTTTACCCACAGAGCCATCTGCCTGGCCCCAAAGTAGTAGTCTTAAAAACCACACAGCAGTTTCTATGTTTGTTTGCTTGCTTTCTGTGGGGACATATTCTTTTCAAAGTCAGAATTCTCTCTTGAGAAATAAAACTAGGGCTGGAGAAGTGGCTGCTCTTCCAGAGAACCAGAGTTCCATTCCCAGACCAGAGCCACGGTGCCTGACAACTCCAGAGCATCTGACATTTGACACTTTCCCCTGGCCTCTGCGAGCACCCACAGAGGTGTCACACACATGCTTATGCACACGAGTTTTTAATAAGAAAGCAAGGAAATTAGGGTAAATGTTTGGCCTTTCTGAGTCTTGACAGTTTCATTTACTAGTCACTGAAATGCTATTTTTGGAAAAAAAAAGAAAAACCCTTTTCACAATAATCTTCACACCAGAGAGGCTGGGGGGCGAGGTGTGGTTTTGAGGACCATCCAGGCTACTCAGTAAGACCTTGACTCCGAAGGAAAGAACAATGGCGAGACATTTGGAGCATTGATTCCTCTTCTCTTCTTTTTTTTTTTAAATTTAAAAAAAATAAAAAGTTTTCATTTTATTATTTTATGTGTATAAGTGTTTGACTGTATGCATGTATACCACATGCATTCTTGGTACTCAAAGAGGCCAGAAGAGAACCTCCAATCCACTGGAACTGGAGTTACAGATGGTTGTGAGCCAACATGCAGGTGTTGAGAATCCAGTCTGGGTTCTCTGAAAAAGCAAGCAGTACTAATAACCCCTAAGCCATCTCTCCGGCCCCCTAATTACTTTCCTAGTTGGTATGGTAAAACTGCCTCAAGAAGAAGAGGTTTCTCTTGACCCGTCACTTGACCAACTAGGTGTCACGGTAGGGAGTTGTAACTCCCAGGGGAGGGGCTTGGGTGGAACTTCCACCAGAACATTCTTTGGCTACGCGGATATCAAAGACTGAGGAGAAGCTTCCATCCAAACAAAGAGGAGACCTCAGATTTGGAATTTGATAATATTAAGAAAAGTAGCGTGAGGTGGCACATGCCTTTAATCCCAGCACTTGGGAGGCAGAGGCAGGCAGATCTCCCTGAGTTCAAGCCTAGTCTGGTCTCCAGAGTGTTAGGAATTTTTCCTAACACAAGCTCTCTGCCGACGCAAAAATCCCAATCAAGCCGAATCACAACAAGCCAAATTAAGAAATATCCAGGTTTAATGGGATTCCCTGGGAGGCCTCAAATGACCACGGGGGGGGGGGGGGGGGGGGGAACAGGGAGGACGGGGGCGCCGGGACACACACGACGTGTTCCTCTTTTGGGAGCTCACTTAAATATCCTGTGGGACCTGCATACTAGGATTTGGAGTCCAGACAAATACAATTCTCAGGCCTGGGGACTGGGATGAATGCAAGGGACTGGGGTTTATGCTCCCAACTTAACACATAGTTCTAGAATACCCAAGGCTACATAGAGACCCTATCTCTGGTGGGATGTGGAGTCAAAACCAGCTTCAGGCTATTAAGGACTATTTGAAAGGAGAGAGTTTTTAGCCTAGAGGGTGTACGTAGAGAATAAACTAACCCAGGCCTTTTTTTTTTCTTTCTCCTGAATGTGAACACAGGAACACAGAAGCTAAGAGGAGGGGCCGGACTAGTACTCAAGGTCTCCCCCCCCCCCTTACTGTCTGCTGGAGCACAGACCTTGGAGTTCTTTTTTTTTGTTTGTTTTTTGAGACAGGGTTTCTCTGTGGCTTTGGAGCCTGTCCTGGAACTAGCTCTTGTAGACCAGGCTGGTCTCGAACTCACAGAGATCCGCCTGCTTCTGCCTCCCGAGTGCTGGGATTAAAGGTGTGCGCCACCACCGCCCGGCCAGACCTTGGAGTTCTTAAAGTAACAGAACAAGGAGGTCAGGTGATGACACACACCAGCACTTGAGAAGCTGAGGCAGGTGGATCGCATTGAGACAGAGAAACTCTGTCTTGAAAGACAAAACAAAACAAAACAAAACAAAACAAAAAAGGATTAGACAAGGAAAATCACAAACCAAGACACTATTGAAATGCATTGGTAGAAACTTCAAGGAGGTACCAGAGAAGCAGGGAAATCTCAGCTATTTGGGTGGTGGGAGCCTGGGCTCTGTGCATTCAGAAGGATTTCCCCAGTCGTCCCACATACATAGATAGGAAATAAGTGGCAAGTAAGCAGGGAATGAGGTGGAGCTAAAGATAGCCCAAGATAAATTGTTATTGGTCTTAGGGCTTACAACACTACAACCTCTCCACACGCATTCACATTCTGAATGTTTAATCAGCATTACAGGAGGTTCAATGTAAGGTGCATTCTCTCCACCCCCCCCACACACACAACTTTCATTCACATTGATAAATGGGAAACTCATGTTTGTAAACCCTTAAGATAGTGGCAGAAAAGGGAAGCATTCCTTGAAGGTTATACACAGAGGAGAACTGTCTTCCTTAATTTCTTTTTCACTTAACAAATGTTTATATATGCCAGACACAGTTATAAGCATTTTACTTGTTTTAAAAACAAAGTAACACTTCCATGAAACTGGGTAAGTTGTCTCCATTTTATGCCTAGGCAGTCTAAGGCCCTGAGAAGTTAAATTCTGAATAGAAGGTCTTACTTTCTTGGGTGATCACTGTCCTGATTTTAGTGCTGACAAGTCCTTCTGCCAGGTGGCTAAGCAAGTAAAGATGCTTGCTGGGTAACCTGAGTTTCACCCCCAGTACCCACCTAAAGGTAAAAAGAGAGCACCAACACCACAATGCATGTGTAAGAGACAAAGTTACATTTTAAGTTTTAATTACTATGCCTAAGAAATCCATGAAACAAAAATGCTTCTGATCTGCCAGCCCCTGGCCCAAGGACAGAGAGTTCCTGAAATGCTGGAGGCTGTTGTTTACGGCAGATAACAAGCCACATGCGTTTCATTTCCCTAAACAAGTTTGTTTGGCCCAACTGCACCCAAGTGCTTGATCACAAGTGGGTGAGAGGTTCATAGGCTGGAGATGTATATTTGCCCCTGATTGGATGGATGGGAAACGCAACGAATTATGGGTTTTCCTTCTTCAGCCATGACATCTGGGCCATTTTCCAGGAACCTGGGTATGGACCTGGCCAGAGCCCATTCACCTGGCCAGGATTTAATTGAAGCCTTTATTTCAATTTTGGCTTTAAACCGTGGTAGTGGTCTTATTCTCTTGGTCAGTGGGATTAATACATGCCCACACACACACACACACACACACACACACACACAGTCACGCAATACATTCACATTTATACACTGCCATTACTAATATTAATAGTAATAACTTTAAGTTGGGTTCCTCTGCAAAAGTTGAAAAAGAAAATAGCCTTGAAATCTGGGAGTGTTACAGGATAGTTCACTTGGAAGTTCACCTTCCAGCTAGTAGCCTCCCAATAAACACTCTAAAAATGTTCTAGGATAGGTTTGTGTCAGCTATCTGAAGGTAGCTGAAAGCAAACAAGGTAATTACAGGTTTTTGTTTGCTTGTTTGTTGGTGTTAGACAGTGGAAAGAGGGAAAGAGGAAATTCTCTGACAGACTGGCAAAAGAGAAGTCTCCATTTCCTGAGAGGGTGCCATTGGGCAATTATGGGCTGTCTGAGCCACCTCTCTGGCTCCACAAGAAGAACTTTTTATTG
The DNA here is from genome assembly GCF_903992535.2 of Arvicola amphibius. Taxonomy (NCBI): domain Eukaryota; kingdom Metazoa; phylum Chordata; class Mammalia; order Rodentia; family Cricetidae; genus Arvicola; species Arvicola amphibius. The sequence continues at coordinate 58,154,211 of NC_052052.2, read as the reverse complement.
TCTGCTTCTTTCACACCTAGGCCTTGTTCTGACAGACCCGTGATAAGGAAGAACCCTTTGTTATAGGGCATAGTGGCTGTGCTGGATAGTTTTTATGTCAACTTCACAGAAGCTAGAATCTTGAGAACACAAGAGAACCTCAGTTTAGAAAATGCCTCCATAAGATCCATCTGTAGATCATTTTCTAATTAGTGATTGACGTGGGAGGGCCCAGTCTTGGTAATCTTCCAGGGCTAGTGGTCCTAGGTTCTATAAGAAAGCAGGCTGAGCAAGCCATGATGTGTAAGTCAGTAAGCAACATTCCTTCATGGCCTTTGTATCAGCTCCTGCCTTCAGTTCTGACTGAGCTCCTGTTCTGACTTCCTACAATGATCTGGAAGCGTGAGCCAAATAAACCCTTCCCTCCCCAAGTCACTTTGGTCATAGTGTTTCACCACAGCAATAGGAATTTTAACTAGGACAATGGCTAATTCCTGCAATCTCAACAAAGCCAGCCTGAACTACACAGAGAGTTTCAGGCCAGTCTGGGCTACAGAAAGATTCTTTAACAAAACAAAACAAAGCATAAACCATCTGTTAAGGCACAGAGAGGATAAGGAAGGTGGGTGGCTTGTCTTTGGGTTCATGAGAAAATACTGTCTTAGGGTTTTTATTGCTGTGTAGAGACACCATGACCATAGCAACTCTTTTTAAATTTTTTTAATTAATTTTTTCATTTATTCTATACACTGAGCAGTGTCCCTTCTCCTCCCATTTCCTCCCCCCACCTCCCATCTGCCCCCTTCTCATCCACTTCTCCATCTCTGTTTCCCATGGGCATGAACAAAGCATGGCACACCAAGTTGAGGCAGGACCAAGCTCCTCCCCTGCATCAAGGCTGGGCAAGGCAACCCAGCATGGGGAACAGGTTCCTCAAAGCCATTTCAAGTGCCAGGGACAGGTCCTGATCCCACTGCCGGGAGCCCGACAAACAGACCGAGCTATATAACTGTCACACACAGGCAGAGGGCCTAGCTCAGTCCCATGCAGGCTTGCTAACTGTTGGTCCAGAGTCTGTGAGCTCCCACAAGCCCAGGTCATCTGTCTATGGACCACAGAAACTCATTAAAAGGAAAACATTTAACTGAGGCGGCAGCTTACAGTTCAGAGGTTCCGTCCATTATCATCATGGCAAGAAGCATGGTAGCATGCAGGCAGACAGGGCGCTGGCTACGTGCTAATCAGAAGGACACAGGAAATGGACAATGACACTGAGGCAAAGCTATTAAGCAAAAGAGACCTCAAAGCCTGCTCCCACAGTGACACACTCCTTCAATAAGGCCACACCTACTTCAACAAGGTCATACTTCTCAATAGTGCCAGTCTTTATGAGTTTATGAGATCCAATCACATTCAAACTAGCACAATATCCTAAAACCTCCTTGACTTAGGACAAATGTGTGACTGACCTGCTGTCATCTGCCAAATCAGCCCTCTGCTTCTTGAGTGGATAAACTCATCTTGTGTCCTCCATCACCTTGGTATCTGGTGAAGAGATGCGGAGCCTGCTCATGAAGGACCATGCATGTCATGCTCAGTGGAGATTCTTCTGTGCTAAAGCGACATCTCTAAAACAGAATACAGGAATAGCAAGATTTGCATACTTAAAAACTCATAGTGTAAGAATGCATGTCACATACAGTTTAAGAAATGTACCATTCAGAAACATAGCAGTAAACTAGCTGCTCAATGGACCTGCAGGAAAGAAAAACTTTGAATATCTCTTTCAAAGAGATTAGAAAACAAATAATAAAAGGCTTATTATATACATCAAAGAAAGTGCATTAGAAAAGACTGTAAATCATGCAGTCAATGATGTTTGCAAGGATGAAACTGCTACTCACCAAAGGAAAGCATGCTTTGCCTGGATACTGTTTCAAGAAGGCATGAGAGGATGCAGTTCCCAAACTGTTGAGGGCTGCAGACCCCTGACCCCTTGACTTACTTTGCCTGCCTCAGACCCTTTGCCTTTTGGAGTGACATTCACAGCCTTCAGGTGTTAGTAACCTGGGAGACATGGGGTTTGGGTCACCTCTTAAGAGTTCAAATATGGCCGGGCAATGGTGGCGCATACCTTTAATCCCAGCACTCAGGAGGCAGAGGCAGGCAGATCTCTGTGAGTTCGAGACCAGCCTGGTCTACATACAGAGCTAGTTCCAGGACAGGCTCCAAAGCCACAGAGAAACCCTGTCTCGAAAAACCAAAAAAAAAAAAAAGAGTTCAAATTGGTGTTTTATTTCTCCTGTTGATGGTCTAATCCAATTAATGTCTCCCAAAAGCTGTTGAAAGTCATTAAGAGTGTGGAACTGATCTATTCTAAGAGTGCCTTTTTGTGGCTGAACTCCAGTCTTTAGGAGCTGATGGCCCAAATACTGAAAAGGAAACATAGTCTGCATCATTTTCTCGGGGGCAACAACTAAACCAGACCATTGCAGTCCCTCATAAAGTGTTTGCAACCTTTCATGCAAATCACAGTTCTCTGAGGATGCAATAAGAATATTATCCATATAATGAATGACATATAGCTGGGGATGTTGCTCCCTCAGGGGCCGCAAATCTCTGGAAACATACAACTGGCACAAAGTTGGACTATTGGCCATGTCCTGGGGCAACATAACCCATTGATACCTTTGGTGTGGCTCTCTGAAATTAATAGAGGGAACACTGAAAGCAAATTTGGGTGACTCCTCATGATGCAAAAGAATAGTAAAAAAGCAGTCCTTAGCCGGGCGGTGGTGGCGCACGCCTTTAATCCCAGCACTCGGGAGGCAGAGGCAGGCGGATCTCTGTGAGTTCGAGACCAGCCTGGTCTACAAGAGCTAGTTCCAGGACAGGCTCCAAAGCTACAGAGAAACCCTGTCTCGAAAAACCAAAAAAAAAAAAAAAAAAATAGCAGTCCTTGAGGTCAATCACCACCATGTGATAATCCTTAGGGACAGCCACAGGTCTTGGCAATCCTGGTTGTAATGATCCCATAATTTCCATGTATTTGTTAACCTGCCTAAGGTTCTTCAATAGTCACCAACAGCCAGGTTTCTTTTTGATAACACATATGGGGGCATTACAAAGGGAAGTGGATGGGACTACATACCCAGCAGCTAACTGTTCTTGCACAAGCTGCTGAACAGCCAGTAAATTTTCTTCTGATAGGGGCCACTGTTCCACCCATACTGGCCTAGTTCCTCTCCATTTGATGGGAATTGCAACTCATGGCTCAAAAGTGGCCCTCAGAATAAATTTTCAACCTTGTTCTTTTCTTCAATACCCACAGCCTGTGGATCCCCCTGAGAATCTCTGCCCAGCCCCCACCCAGGGCTAAAGGCCTGGTCAGCTAACATATGCTGCACAGGTTAAGTAGTCAGAACTGCCCCCATAACTTGCAAATCCTACCATGTCCACCACCATAACTGGCTGGAGTGATAGATAGGCCCAGGGACCTTCCAAGGCTACTGTATAGGTTTGGGTCCTGCTGGGAAGCCTACCGCTCATGCTGCAGACTCTTGGATGAGCAGAACCGGGAATCTCTGCCTCTTGACCTTTAGGCTTCTCTGCCTCCAGGTCTCCCTGTGATCACTCACAGCAGTCTGCTGCCTCCCTCACAAAGCTCTGCTCCAGCCACTGCCTCTCCACTCACAGGGACTCCGGGAAGCAGACTCATGTTTGGCAATTGTAGAAGGGGCCCCAATCCCACTGCCTGCAGGTCTGCACACTGATCGTTGGGCCTACAATGGCAAACAGGCTCCCGAAGCCCCACTTAAACAATCATTTAAGGAATTTGGGTGTAGTTCTCTCTCTAGACTACTTCCTGCTGATTGGAGCCACTGTATCTTGGGGGGCTTTTCACAGCAACATCTCAGGTGCTCTTAGTCCATCAAACTATGTTAGCCTAGAATGAACCCACAGGTTCTCATCTTCTGTGGAAACAAAAGCAGAACCTCTTTTCCAAAGCAACAAATCCCTAAGACCCATGTTTTGAAATCAAGATACATTTCTTAGCAGTCCCCAGAATCAAATGTCTCTTTCCAGTCAAAAAAGAAAACACAATAATGTTCATAATCCAAATTCTCTGTGCATTCCACTTTATGTGGCTTATCTTTATTATCTTTACTACCAAGGTGGACTTGAAAAAATCTGCCCCATCCTTCAATTTACCCTCTTGTCTTTTCTTTATTACTTCCTTGATGGCCAGTCTTCCAGAGGGTGTCCCTCAGAGCGTCTCTAGTTCCCCATCTCAATGGTGCCTCTTGTGGCACCTGCACCATCCAGAACCACTATCAGGCAAGGATCTGGGGAGTAAAAAACACATAGACACATATCCATCTTCAATTCACCCTCACCATTCCTGAGGGCGATCTCTCAGGGATTTCTAGTTCCTGATCTTGCTGGGGCCCTCCACCTGTACAGTACCGTATGTCTACCACGGTACAGTTTACAAGTTGGGCAAAAGGCTGGAGATTGAAACACACACAGACAGAGACACATTTCATCCTTGAAATAAGAATGCCCATTTTATTGTGTTCCAGGGCAGCTTATATAGGGCTCAGGAAGCCCCCCTGAAACCACTCCCCTGCCATCAGGAACTCATGAAGGTCTCATGCTCAGAGCAGATGCAAGCATAGGAAAACAAGTTGTTTACTCCAGCAGGCAAGGGGTCATAGAAAATTCAAGGTCTGTATTTCTGCAGTCCCCAACAGGTAAGGCCTCCCATGGGGACTCAACAAAGCTTGGCACATTCAGCTAAGGCAGGAGAAAACTCCTACCCCTGAATCAAAGCTGAACAAGGCACCCCACCATATAGAATGGACTCCAAAAAGCCAGCTCATTCACCAGGGATAGAATCTGGTCCCTCTAGCATGGATACCACAAACAGACTAGGCTACATAACTGTTGCCCACATGCAGAGGGCCTACTTTAGTACCATGCAGGCTCCCTAGTTGTTGGTCTAGAGTCCATGAGTTCCCATGAGTTTGGGTCAGCTGTCACTGTGGGTTTCCCTTATGTTCTTGAGCCCCACCCCCTTTTCCCATATAATTCCTCCTGCCCCTCTTCAACTGACCTCCTGGAACTAGACCTGGTACTTGGCTGTGGATCTCTGCATCTATATCCATCAGTTACTGGATGAAGGTTCATTGATGACAGTTGGGGTATTCACTAATCTGATTATAGAGGAAGGCCAGTTCAGGTACCCTCTCCACTATTGCTAGGAGTCTTAACTGGGGTCATCCTCGAGGATTCCTGGGAGTTTTCCTAACACCAGATTTTTCAATATCTTTCATTGGTCTTCCACTCCATCCCTCCCCCAACTCTACCATCCCTTTCCCTCATGTTCTTACCTCTCATCCCGACCCCTTTACTGCCCCACCCCCAGTTTACCCAGGAGATCTCATATATTTCCTCTTCCCAGGGTGATCCATGTGTCCCTCTTAGAGTCCTCCTTGTTACCTAGCTTTTCTGGGACTGTGGATTGTGGTGTGGTTACCCTTTACATCTAGTATCCACTTATGAGTAAGTACATATTATGTTTGCTTTCTGGGTCTGGGTTACCTCACTCAGGATGACTTTTTGTAGTTCTATCTATTTGCCTGCAAATTTCAGAATGTCATCATTCTTTTGTTTTTGTTTGTTTGTTTGCTTGCTTTTTGCTGAATAATATTCCATTGTATTAATGTACCACCACATTTTCTTTATTCATTCTTTGATTGAGGGGCATCTGGGCTATTTCCAGGGTCTGGCTATTACAAATATTACTGCTATAAACAAAGTTAAGCAAGTGCCCTTGTGGTATGATTGCATATCCTTTGGGTATATGCCCAAATGGTAATGCTGGGTTTTGAGGTAGATTGAGTCCCAATTTTCTGAGAAACTGCCATACTGATTTTCAAAGTGACTGTACAAGTTTGCATTCCCACCAGCAATGCAGGCGTATTCCCCTTACTCTACATCCTTTCTGGCACAAGCCGGCATCCGTGTTTTTTATCTTAGCCATTCTGACAGGTATGAGATGATATCTCAGAGTCGTTTTGATTTGCATTTCCCTGATAGACTAAGGATATTGAACAACTCCTTAAATGTCTTTTAGACATTTGAGATTCTTCTCCTGTTTAGATCTGTACTCCATTTTTTAAAAAGTGTATTATTTGGTATTTTGATGTCTAGTTTCTTGGGTTCTTTATATATTTTGGAGATCAGTCCTCTGTCAGATGTGGGGTTAGTGATGGTCTTTTTTCATCCTGTGGGCTACCATTTTGTCTTATTTACCATGTCCTTTACCTTACAGGAGCTTTCCAGTTTTAGGAGGTCCCATTTATTGAGTGTTGCTCTCAGTGTCTGTGCTACTGGTGTTACATTTAGTAAGTGGTCTCCTGTGCCAATGAGACACCCCATCTCAAAACACAAGGTGGACAACAATTGAAGATGACAGCTGGTATTGTTGACCTCTAGCCTCTACATGAATGCACACGTGTGTACTCAGGCACACGGACACTTGCACGCACATGAGTACATACATATATGCAAAAGTATAAATAAAAGTACAAAAAATTAAAATCCTGCGAATTGCTTTCTGAAAAAAAAATACAAATTTAGGTTCTCAACAGGACTGTGTTGTGCTGTTTATTTTGCAACCAGCTCACCAACTTTAAACTTTTTTTAAGATTTATTTATTTCCTGTGTGTGAGTGTTGGTCTGGTGTGTGTGTGTGTGTGTGTGTACCATGTGCATATCTGGCACCCAAGGAAGGCAGAGAGGGCACTGGATCTCATGAAACTGGAGTCACGATAGTTGCGATTATCCATGTCAGTGCTGAGAACCAAACTAAGGTGTTCTGGAAGACCAGCAACTGCTTTTCACAACTAAGTCTTCTCTCCAGCCCCACAAGTCTTAGATTTTTTTAAAAAAAACTAAATTTTAGTATATTTGGTTTTTGGTAGAATGAGGTTTGTTTTAATACTTTGTACACTTTATAGCTATTAAAAGCAAAAGGGAGGCAGACAGATCTCTATAAATTCAAGGCCATCCTGGTCTACATAACAAGCTCCAGACCATCCAAGACAACTTAATGAGACATTGTCCCAGTAGATAGGTAGATGATATATACAAATAGATACATATGTAGATATGTAGATGGATAGATGGATAGATAGATGGATAGATAGATGGATGATAGATAGATAGATAGATAGATAGATAGATAGATAGATGATGATAGATAGATGATAAGCAAAGTGTTAGCTGGACATGGTAGTCTTTTCTTGTAGTATCAGCCCTTAGGAGTAGGTGACTCATAAATTCAAGGCCATCTTCAATGACATAGTGTGTTTGATGCCAGCCTGGGAGTCAACCATGCTGTCTTAGAAAGACCCCACTCCTCAAAAAATACCCAAACAAAAAAAGCAAATTGTTTTCCAGATTTATTGCTCGCTCTTATTTCTGCTTTGAAGATTTGTCTGTAGTTCACCATTCTACCCTTTTCCAGATTTATCGCTCGCTCTTATTTCTGCTTTGAAGATTTGTCTGTAGTTCACCATTCTACCCTTTTCCAGATTTATCGCTCGCTCTTATTTCTGCTTTGAAGATTTGTCTGTAGTTCACCATTCTACCCTTTTCCATTGAAGTTTCCATGTTGTCGTTATGGCTTTAAAATGCTGCAAACATTATTGATTAAACTGCTACACACATTTTGCCAGATATCTTGAACGATTTTTATGCTTTGTAATTTACTTTTCAATTTTTGAAGTTTCTGTTGGAGTGACTTGAATTTTTCATGCAGTTAAATCCTTTGTTTGATTCCTTTGTGATTTAGTTCATTGATTTTGTTCTTAAACAATTCTTCCTCCAGTTCAGGAACAGGTAAGTAGTTCCCCAAATATTCTTACAATTTTTCAACCAACACCTTGACAAACATTGATTTTGTTCCAGATACATGCTTTAATATTTATCTTACATTGAACACTTTTCAGCTTTAACAAGAGGAATTAATTTTAAGTCTGGGAAGATGGCTCAGCAAATAAAAGCAGTAGCCTGGAATTCCTGCTGACTGGTGTTCAATCCTTAGAACCTGTGCTCAAAAAAATGAAACAGCTGCATTCATGCACATCTGTAATCCCAGCACTGTTATAGCAAGATGAGAAGGAGGGAGTTGGCAGGGACAGGGAGATTGTAATTGTCTAGATATGCATGAACCAACTAGACTGGAGTACACGGTAGGCAGCAGAAACAGCAAGGGAGAGCCTGCTCCATGGGGTGGAAGGCAAGGACCCCTGCATGTTTTTCTGTGACATCCATATGGGTATGTGGCACATCTGGGCCTCCATTCCGACGCATGCACACCTTAAATAAATGCAATAAAATTCCTAAATTTTAGTTGTACATGGCAACACATGTCTTTAATCCCAGAATTTAGGAGGCAGAGGCAGGAGAATCTCTGTGAGTTGGAGGCCAGGCTGGTCTACACAGAGAGCTCCAGGATAACCAGGACTATATAGTAAGGCCCAGTCTTAAAAAGAATTGAATAAAATGCATAATTTTTATAATAAATGGTATTAATTTATAGCTCTTTGTTCTGTTCTAAAGGTATGTCGAAACATTTATACTACTAACATTCTGTTGTTCTAATGTGTTTTTTGTGTTTGTTTGTTTTGTTTTGAGACAGAGTAGCACTACATAGTTTTGGTTATCCTAGAACTGGATGTGAATACCAGACTGGCCTTGAACTTAACAGAGATGCCTGCTTTCCAAGTGATGGGATTAAAGGTGTGCACCAACAAGCCTGACTATTTTAATGTCTTTTAATCATGGCAGGACAACTCTATGTATCTACATTCTTGGCTACAAGTAACAAAGCTACTTTCCAGACACTTATGAAAAGGCAAAAAAAAAAGCCCTATGGCCAATCAGCTGTGCTCAGAGGCAGCACACTAAATACTTTGAGTTGGGTGTTCAGTCTTTCTTCAACCAGATCTTTTCTGTTTTATTTTTATATGTTTTATGTGTTTATCTCTGTAAGTATACCATGTATGTGCAGATATCTGTGGAGTCTCTGAGAGGCTGTGGGATCCCCTGGAGCTGGAGTTACTGCAGTTGTGAGTGACCAGAAATGGCTACAGGAAGCCAAACTCTTGTCCTCTGAAGAGCTGGGTGTACACTTAACTGTTAAGTCATCTCTTCAGACCCCATCAGTTCTTGTTTCCCAGACTGGGGATATATAGCTCAGTAGCGTGTTTGTGTAATATAAAATGTGCATGATGATCTGAGCATTTGAAGGTGGAGTAGGAAGATCAAAAGTTCAAGGTAATCCTTGAGTTTCAGATTAGCTGGAGGTGGTAGGTCACACCTGTAATCCATGCCCTTGGGATCTGAGGGAAGGAGTTTGCCAAGAGTTTGAAGGCAGCCTGTGCTATAGAGTGAAACTCTGGGAAAAACAAAAATTATTTCTGGCCTCTCCTTTTTTTTTCTGACTAACCAACTCTAGTATCACCAAGTTACTTCAAGTTACTTTAGAAGAGATCCCATTTGGCCTTTGATTAGAGATTTATTAAACCTGTCAATTATTTGAGAAGAGCTGGCACTTCTATAATTGTCGCTGTTAGCCAGGATCTTGGTAGGACCATCATTCATCCAGGGCTTCTTTTATAATCTTCAGTAAAATTTGTAGTTATACAGTTTCTGCCCATTTCTTGTTATGGTTAATCAGAGATATTTTATATCATTCATTTCAAAGTCAATTGCAAACTGACTTCTACCTATTAAATCTTAACTCTTCTGTTACTAAGACGTGGTGAGGGGGAGAGGATCTGTGCGCATTATTTCAAGGACACAGAAAGAAGCACAGAAGAGAATGATTGGGGAAAAGGAAGCAAGGATCCTTGGGCTGAAAAAATGGTCACACTCCTCTTACCCACACTTGTGTCTGTCATTTCTCAAATTTCTATCTTTGGGGCTGGAGACATGGCTCAGAGGTTAAGAGCATTGCCTGCTCTTCCAAAGGTCCTGAGTTCAATTCCCAGCAACCACATGGTGGCTCACAACCATCTGTAATGGGTCTGGTGCCCTCTTCTGACCTGCAGGCACACACACAGACAGAATATTGTATACATAATAAATAAATAAATAAATAAATAAATATTAAAAAAAAATTCTATCTTTGCTGCTGATCTCTCGTGCCTACTTATTTCTGTTTTCTGATTTTATTCTGATGTTTCCATTACCTGGAAGCAGAGAGGTTGCTTTTCTGGTGTTTTAGTTAGGATTCTCTAGAGTAGCAGAACTTATATAAATATGGATTTATGAAAATCATAAGCTATGGTCCAACTAATCCTACAATGGTGGGTTGTAAACGGGAAGTCAAAGAGGCCCCAGGTTGTCCAGTTGACAAGACTGGAAGTCTCAGTAGATGATTCAGGATGATTCAGTAGATGCTGGAATCCTGAGGAAGTGGGACGTAGACTCTACTGCCAGCGAAAGAATGCACTGGCTAGCAAGGTGAGAGCAAGCAGACACAAAGCAAAACCTTTCTTATCTCGCATCTTTGTAGAGACTTTCAGCAGCAGGTGTGGCCCAGATTAAAGGTGTGTCTTCCCTTCTCAAGATCTGAATCAAAGGTGTGTGTCTTTCTACCTCAAAGGTCTGGACGAGAAGTGGATTCACCCACTTCAAACCAAGCAAAAAGTCTCGCACAGATGTGCCCTCCATTTCTGGATTGTAGTTCATTCCAGATACAGTCAAGTTCACAACCAAGAACAGCCATCTCACCTGGATACCTTGGAACCCAGGTAGAACAATGAACTTTGCTTGGAAAATGAACAATGAGCTTTCCTTGGAAGATTTGCTCTGGAAGGTGGAGCAGAAGGCGTGAGCCGGGAGTCATTATCACTCCTAGCAGATCTGCTGTGGCTACCTTGCAGTTTCTTTCCATCCTTGCAACTGCTTTCCTGTTAGAACACTTTGATGCAAGTGACAAACTCCTCACATTCTAGCCTGTCTGTTTTAGTCACACATTTTGTTTTGTTTTGCTGTGTTTTGGTTTGGTTTGGTTGAGAAGAGGAGGGCAGGACTCACTATGTAGCCTTGAATTTCTGATCCTCCTGCTTCCCAACTGCTGGAATTAGGGATTGTTGGTGTACAGTACTGTGCCTAAGATTTTTCATTCTTTTTTGTTTGTTTGTTTTCATTTTTGTTTTATTTTCCTTTTCCTTTTCCCATCCATTCTTCTTATTTGTTTCCTGTAGGTTTTATCTCTACTTTTCTCTTCTTCTAAGTCTTCATAACCATCTTATTATTCTAGGACTTATTTTATTTTATGAAGACTTCTTAAGGTGCATTTCATTGTTTAAAGTATGTATTGTGCATGTTTTAGCTTGCTTTTCTACTGCTGTGATAAAACACTAAGACCAAACGCCACTTGAGGGAGGAAGGGTTTATTTGGTTTTCAGGTCCCGATCACAGTCTCTTCATGAAGAGAAGCCAAAACAGAAGCTCAAACAGGCCGCTGGTGTGGAATAATCCTTCTGTACACTGTGAAGATGTGTTGCTCTCTCATCGCTAATGAAAGGCAGATTGACCAATAGTTAGGCAGGATTTGGGGGGCAGAGAACACTGGGAAGAATGAGGCTGTAGTCAGAGGAGTCTTGTGTAAACTCGGAAGAACCAACATGGGAAGTTTGTACATGAGGTGAACGAGCTTCGGGATAGCACATAGATAATAGAAACGGGTTAACTTAAGTTACAAGAGTTGGTTTCTCTAGCCAGCCGGCAGGCCAGCTTCCTGCAGGTAGGTTGCTCCAAAAGTCCCACCCTATCAATCGGACCCTGCAAGCTACAAGTTAAAAACAAGTCTAAGCTATCAGCTGAGCACTTATAATTAATAACAAGTCTCTGTGTGGTTATTTGGGAATTACCTGTCAGGACAGAAAACTCCACCTACAGGCCAGGAATCTGGAAACAGGAATTGAAAGAGAGGCCATAGATGAGTGAGTGCTGCTAACAGACTTTCTCCCCTTGACTTTTTTAGTTTGCTTTCTTATACACCCCAGGTCCACCCGCCCAGGTATGACTTGTCCTACAAGGGTCTGGGCCCTCCCACGTCAAACATCAATCAATAAAATGCCCCATAGACTTGCCCACAGGCCAATCTGATGAAGCAATGCCTCAATAGAGGTTTTCTCTTCCCAGATGATTCCAGCTTGTGTCAAATTGACAAGTAAAACAAAACCGAATCAACAACAAAGTGTCTGTCTGTGCATGTGACTGCATGTCCCGGAAGAATCCGGTTCCAGGTGGTTGACCTGCTTCCAGAAAATGAGCGCAAGTCTTCCGCCTGAGCGAGTACAGGCTCTCAGACAAGAGTCCATTTCTCCTGTAGTCTGTGGCTTTTGTTATCAGCTGTTCGCTGTTGATTCTCAAATCTTTTGCTCCAGGCTAACTCTTGTTCCATCTTCGATTCAACCTCTAGCCACTGGAGTCTAAGGAGACTTCAATTTGCTTTAACTACAAGGTAAAATAGTAGTTTAAATTGTCTTTAGGCCATAGAAGACTCTGAACATAAAATGAGTACTTTAGAAACATCAACTGTGTCTTAGAATTAAGAGTAAACATACTCTTCCATTTCTGACCTGTATTCAAGTAGGAATTTCATCTCTAATAAACAGAGAGCTACACAAAGCATGGTAATTAGAATAACATGCTAGAAAATGACTATTTACAGATTTCTGTTCTAAATCTTTGTTCGGAGCCTTTTTACCGCTAGACATCCAACTCTCTATGTAGTTCTGCATTCACCAGTTGGGTACTAGGATTATAGGTGTGTGCCACCAAATAAGACACAGTTGAGTCTTTTATAGCTAAGATTCCTGATTGATGATTATTGTGAGGATCCAATCAATCCACAGAAAATTCACTTTACAGTTCATGAACATTTATGGTAAACACACAAAATATGTACTGTACTTGTATAATTTTTCACATTTATTCTATAGTTGTGATATGAATATTATGTTTAGTTACTAACAAATTACAACATATAAGGAAGAAGGTGTCACCTCTTTCCAGATGGTTCTTTTTCTTTTATGTGCATTGGTGTTTTGCCATGGGTGTCAATTCCCCCTGGGACTGGAGTTACAGACATTTGTGAGCTGCTGTGTGGTTGCTGGGAATTGAACTTAGGACCTCTGGTAGAGTTAACAACTCTTAACCACTCAACCATCTCTCCAGCCCTCTGGGTTTGGTTCTTAGCACCCACATCTCACCTAACAACCATATGTAACTCTAGTTCCAAGGGGGTTCTGGCACCCTCTTCTAGATTCTGAAGACACTGCACATGTGTGTGTGTCTTCAGACATATGTACAGACAAAATGCTCATATACATAATACAAAAATAAATAAATCTCAGAAAAAAAGGAAAGAAAGAAACTATAGTTAAGTTTCATGGCTCTCATTTAAAATCCCAGCATTGGAGAGAAGGCAGGAGGCTCAGGAGTTCAAGGCCAGCCTTGGCTACAAAGAAAGCCTGAAGCCAGCCTGTGCTACATGAGACCTTATTTCAAATCCTCCAAAAAGAAGGATGGGGTGGATTTAAGCCCGTGATAGAAGAGTTGCCTAGCTCACATAAGGCCCTGGGTTTGAGCGGTAGTATTAGGAGGTACGAGCCAAAGACAAATGGAAATCTATTTGTTTCTGATGCCGTAGGCAAATAGGAATCTTACCAGAGAGAGGGCTTTTACATACCAAGAAAAATGAACACCAATAGTGGGCACGGTTTTAGGAGGAGTTATGAGGAGGAGTGGGGTTGAATATGACCAGCTATTAGGTACGAATATGTACTATGAATGCATGTATATACACACACATGTATGCAACAATAATTAATAGAAAAAGAAGCCATGAATCTGAAAGAGTTCAAGGAAAGGTATCCAGGAGGGTTAGAAGTGAGGAAAGAGAAGGGGGAAGTGATATAATTACATCAAAATCTCAAACAATTTTTCAAAAATTTAAAAATGAATTTCTTCAATGATATTTGATTTTCAGCCCTGTCTTCAGTGCTGAGGATCAGACCCAGGTTTTCACATGTGTCCGACAAGCATTCTCCCACCGAGCCACTTCCCCAGGTCTAATCATTTGCCTCAATTATGGGACCTCATTCATTGTAAGTTGTAAGGTTCTGTTCCCTTTATTTTATTATTTTCTATTGAAGGAACTTGGGGTTAGTCTGCTCTTTGGTGTCCTGACTCAGAAAGATGTAACTTTTTGCTGTTCTTCTCTTTTGTCTCACCAAGGTGCTTATCAGAGCCTGCCTATGTGTTCTTGTTGTAACTCTGTTTCTTTGCTCGTTCAACAGCCATAGGTTTACCTCTGTGCTTAAGCAAAAGGACATGGTTCTTTCTGTCTCCCCCTCCCTCCCTCCCTCCCTCTCTACCTCCCTCCCTCCCTCGCTCCCTCCCTCCGTCCCGTTCTCCTCCCCTCTCTCATCTATCAATCTACAATAAATTTCTCTCTAAAACTCTGAACAGACAAATAAAAAAAACCTTTTTAGTTCCTTGGAGCTCAAAATGTATAAGGCTCTCTACTGCAGAATCTCGCACCCTTCCATGTCCTCTTCTTGGCTCTTGGTTATACAGGTTAGGCACTCCAGAACTCTAGAGGTAGTGCCTTTGCTTGGTCTTCTCTCAGGGTGCTTCTGGGATTGCAGGCACGCACCATCATGCCCAGTTTACAAAGTGCTAGGGATCAGACCCAGGACTTTGGGAATGCTAGGAGCAAGCACGCTACCAACCGAGCCGCAGCTCCAGCTCCAAGAAAATCTTTCCTACTTGTGGTGACCTGGTGACACAGAGCCAGTATCTAAGAGATGAGATTATGGTGAGGAGAGTTAGGTTGACGGCACAGTGGGTATTTTGCATGCATTAGTATCACTCAGTATATTAATATTGGGTGATTTCTGAGACTTTCTTAATCTGGTGGCTTATGACTTGTCCCATTTCTATGTCATTTGTTCATAATATCTGAGCTGATTTCAACACTACATTTCCAAGAAATTTAGCGCCTCTGGTCCATCACTAAGTAACATCCCAGGTACTGAGGTTACAGTGGCTCACAAGAGCTATTGAGTGCTTCCAGTCTGCATATGTATGTGACCTAAGAAGACCGTGTGAAAGGGATGCAGACAAGGAAAGTGAACAAGTGACAGTCTCAAACAGTGTAGTGGTGGTCAGATGATTGACAGAAGTGAGCTCAGAGTCAGTATGCTGTGTCCCCCTCCCTCTTAAGATTTAACCCAACACATGTTTATGTTTCTGCTTTTTGTTTTGTTTGAGACAGGTCTTTCTATTTACCTCTGGCTATCTTGGAACTTGCTTTGTAGATCAGGCTGGCCTCCAACTCACAGAGATCCACCTGCATCTGCCTCCCGAGTGTAGATTAAAGGCTTGTGCCACTATGTATGTGTTTTATTTCTTTTTACATGTATGCATACGAGAATCTACATGCATAGTATATGTACCCTGTGTATTACTTGGCACGAGTAAGAACGAAGCACACAACAAACACACTTAAAAGTTTATTAGAGATAATAAATTAGATACGTAAACAGGCCTGTGGAAGTTGGTGTGGAGAAAAAAGACCTTGAAGATGTCGCATCCAGCTTATAAAGGCTGTCTAGCGCATGCGCACAGGGGGTTGATCTAGCTACGTCATATGCAGATAACAGAGCTCACGCATGCTGCACAATGGCTTACATAAATGCATCATATGTAGATGATGCAACCATACTGCACGTAGGTCACGCAAGGCCTTTTAAGGTCCACGGGGTGGCTAAGTATATTGCCTGAGCGCTTGTCTGCACATGCTTGGCCCTGGAACCTGAAAGTGCCCACCACCGCTGTGTGGCTGGAATCATAACACCGTGTGCATGTCTGGTGGCCATAGGTGCCAGAAGACATCAGAGTTCCTGGAATTAGAGTTACAGATAGTGTGAGCCACTATGTGGCCGCCAGTGACCAAGCCCAGCTCCTCTGAAAGAGCAGCAAATGGTCTCAAGTGCTTATCACCTTTATACTTTTTTTTAAAGAAAAAAGTGCTTTAAAAACCATCTTGTGGTTCGTGAAGGGACCGATACTAGGGAACAATAACTGCAGGATCTCCACGACTCCCACCAACAGCAGGGTACCCGTGAGGAGATTTGGTGAGGGCTCGGTGATGATGGTGAACCAGAGGCCTCGAACCACACCGAAGACTCATTGCAAAGAACACTTTGTGAGTGGGTCTGATTTGACAAAAGGGTGTACTGCAGTGGCACACCACAGCGCTCAGTGCCACTAGGACGAATGGTGTGGAGTTGGCCTTTTTTTTTTCTTGTTTACTTGCTTTGTTTTACATTGATTTTGCAGAGATTTATTTTTGGAGGGTGCTGCAGGGGTGAGGAGAGGATACGGAGGGACAGGGTGGTAAGTGGGATTGGGGTGCATGATATGAAATTCCCAAAGAACCAGTAAAGAATTATGTTATTAAAAGAAAATCTGACAGTGTCAGCTGTGAACTCAGCTCCAAAAAGTGTAATATAGCTGTGCTGGCTGTTGACCTCTTTTTCCTTCCAGAGTCTTATCAGTGAAGAGTCTTATCTTCATTCAAAGAAACAGTTTTTGTGCTTCTAGGAAAAGAGCCTAGGACTCGACTTCAGAATTGATCTTCTGGGAAATTAAGAAAGACACTAATTTTCAGGCCTCTCAGAGCTTTGTGATCATAAAAAAGCAAACAAACAAAAAAGCAAAAACACCCAGTCTTGCATGGGGACAAGGGTCCCCTGGAGCTTCTCCAGGAAATTCCGTTTGACTGCGACACACATCCATTAGCCAAGCAACATCTTTAGGCTTTCTCTACAGATTAAGGACCAGGACCTTCCTACACTATCTCAGGGGAGACAAAGAGGACAGTGCCTAGTGACGCCATCCCTGGGAGGGAGCCAGCCTTCAGAAGGTGACAGGCCACCCCTGGCTTAATTTGATTTAGAGACCTAAGAAAGTGTGACCTCCTGCCAACCTCATATCTAGGAATTATGAAGCAGGTGACAGAATTAGTGATTTGAACACTCTGCCTGGCGTAATCCTCAAGTAATCACAAAGCGATGACACACAGCCGCATTTACAAGGACTAAAGACAGTGAAGATTACCGTGCGTGCATTCAATCAGACGTGTTTTCAGACTAGGGCAGAATTGTGTCTGACTTGTGGGCTTCTGGTTACTAAGGATACCAGTAAGTGAGAAGTAAAGATCTCAGAAATGCAGAGCTTCTCCAGTTAATCCTCCCGTGGCTGAGGCTCGCGTGAAACTAATACATCTTCCAGTAAGACTCTCTTTGAGGGCACCACACTGTTTCTTCTAGGATTGAAACAGTAGGCCTTGTCTCTAAAGCCGGGGACACAGCTTGATTATAATGCAGTGGTTTGAATTCTCCTGCAAATCCTGTGTTTGAAAACTGGAGGTATGATTGGCTTTACCCCACGCATTTAAGAGGCATCTATGGGTTGCTTATGGATAGACCTAGTTTTATGAATGCCTAGTTTCTCTCTATGTGAATTTTGACTGTGTAAATAATGAAAGTCAAATATTTTACATTTTTAATTTAAGAAACCCAGAAAGTAAAATGATAGTTTTTAGCATAATTTTTAAAGTTTTCTTTTTGAAATTGTATGTGTATGAGTGTTTTGCCTGAATGTATATCTGTGCACTACCTACACACCTGGTGCCCATGGCTGCCCAAAGACGGCATTAGATATAGTGATATTTTATTTGTATTTTAATAAATAAAGCTTGCCTGAAGGTCAGAGAGCAAAACTAAGCCACCAGAGGTCAGGGAGTGGCAGCACACACCTTTAATCCCAGGACTAGGGAGACAGAGGCAGACAGATGAGTTTAAGTGAGTTTAAGGCTACCCTGGGCTACCCAGGATGGATCCAGAAAGAGATCCAGGTGGTAGTGGCTCACACCTTTAATCCTAGTGTTTGAGAGTCACACACCTTTAATCCCAGCACTAGGGAGGTGGAGACAGGAGTGATATGACTGGGTGGAGAGAGGATTACAAAGGGGAAGCAACAGGAACTCACTGGAGTGTGGAGTCTGAGGATTCCTGGAGACAGGATCTCACCCTTTTGGTCTGATGATTTGATAGAGGTAAAAGATCTCTCTAGTGGTTGGTTGCTTTGCTTTTATGATCTTCAGTTGAACCCCAATATCTGTCTCTGGATTTTTATTACTCATTCTACAATTAGATCCCCTGTGCTAAACGTTACAGACAGTTGTTAGCTGCCATGTGGGTGCTAGGAATCAAATCTGGGTCTTCTAGAAGAACAGCCAGAAAGTACTCAGCCACTGGCCATCTACCCAGCCTCTACTGTTACTAGTATTGAGACACGGTCTGCCTGTGTAGTTCTGGATGGCCTGGCCCCAGGGTGGCTCCCAGAAATCTGCCTGTCTCTGCCTCCCAAGTGCTAGGATTAAAGTCATATACCACTGTACCTGGCCAAAATTTAATTTAAAAAGTATTTGTTGGAGTGGGGGCTGACTGAGAAGCAAAGGACAATGGCGCTGGGCTCTGATTCTTCTGCATGGACGGGCTCTGTGGGAGCCTTCTCAGTTTGGTCGATCACCTTCCTGGACCTGGGGGGAGTTGGGAGGACCTTGGTCTTAGCATAGAGTAGGGAACCCTGATGGCTCCTTGGCCTTGAGAGGGAGGGAGGGGAGGTATGGGTGGAGGGGAGGGGAGGGAAAGAGGAGAAGGAGGGGAGGGAAGGGGGAGGAGGAGGGGAGGGAAGGGGGAGGAGGAGGGGAGGGAAGGGGGAGGAGGAGGGGAGGAGATGGAAATTTTTAAATATAAAAAAATAAACCATGAGAAAAAAAAGTATTTGTTGGGGCTGGAGAGATGGCTCAGAGGTTAAGAGCATTGGCTGCTCTTCCAGAGGTTCTGAGTTCAATTCCCAGCAACCACATGGTGGCTCACAACCATCTGTACTGAGATCTGGCGCCCTCTTCTGGCGTGTGGGCATACATCGAGGCAGAATGTTGTATACATAATAAATAAATAAATCTTTTTTTAAAAAAGTATTTGTTATGACCTGCTACTGATTTGTCCTGTCCCTTTAAGGGATAAGCCCTGCCCATTCTCCCCTTCTGCCTGGGCAAGGGGATCTTTCTTCCTCTTCCAGTTCTCTCTCTCTCTCTCTCTCTCTCTCTCTTTCTCTCTCTCTCTGAGAGAGAGATAAATAGATAGATATAGGTATTCAGTATTTTTTATTTTTATTACATGTGTAAGGCTGTGAGCATGTGTGTGCCCACGGAGGCCAGAAGAGGGTGTCAGGTTCCCCGGAGCTAACTAGATCACAGGCAGTTGTGAATCACCCAAAATGGGAACTGGGATCTCAACTCCTGTCTTCATCGAAGAGCAGCAGGCTCTCTTAGCTGCTGAGCCATCTCTTCAGCACTCCCTCTCAACTGAGTTGTAAACATGTTAAAGCAACACAGGGCTGATGGCTGTCACTCCAGGAAGCCTGAAGTAAGGCCCAAGTAGGCAGCTGTTCTGGTGTCCTTCATGGGGGACCTGTCCTTTCTAGAATGGGCAAGACAAGCCCCAGCATCTGATAGGAGGCCAGTTCTCAGGAGGACCACAGGCTTCTTCAGACTCCCCAGCCTTTATCCTGGCATTGGCAGAAGTGCAGTTCCTACACCTCCCTGTTAATTGTTATTTCCTC
Source organism: Arvicola amphibius (assembly GCF_903992535.2). NCBI lineage: Eukaryota > Metazoa > Chordata > Mammalia > Rodentia > Cricetidae > Arvicola > Arvicola amphibius. Next base: position 58,134,441 of record NC_052052.2, on the reverse strand, counting down.
TTCATAGCTCTTGCATAAGAGCTTGTATTTTATGACTGTTTCCTCTTCGTAGAGGTATTGTGGTTTGAGGATATTCATGTGTTGGAAACTTAATCCTCAAATTCATTGATTAATAGTAGTTGAGTATGGAGCCTTTAAGAAGAAATTAGGCTTAGAAAAGGTCATGGGGTCAGACTGACTTGCTGACTTTAGAGAGTATATAAGAGGAAGAGGGCTGGAGAGATGGCTCGGGGGTTAAGACCACTGGCTGCTCTTCCAGAACAATGGGGTTCAATTCGCAGCACCCACACGGCAGTTCACAACTGTCTGTAACTCTAGCTCTAGGAAATCTAACATGTTCATACACACGCAGGCAAAACACCAATGCACATAAAATAAATAAATATACACATAAAAAGAGGAAGAAATGAGATAGCTCAGGCAGTAAACTGGGAAGCTGTTGCACAATGGCCTACATTTTATCCTCAGAATCCAAGTTTAAAACATGCTCCTGTAATCTCAATGCTGGGAAGCAGGGACATGCTCATCCTTTGGTGGCCTGTCCACCACAGTCTAGGTAGTAAATTTGAAGGCAATGAGAGACCCTGTCTCAAAAATATAAATGTAGGGGATAGAGACATAGCTTGGTGGTCAACAGCACTTGTTACTCTTGAAGAAAACTCAGGTTCTGTCCCTAGCACCCAGATGTCTGCCCATCACAGCCTGTAACTCCGGTTCCAAGGCTTTCAGCGCCCTCTCCTTGCCTCTGTGGGCATTGCACTCACAGGGTGCACCTATATACATGCAGGCAGAACATTCACACATAAAATAAATTTTTAAAAAAATCTTTTAAAAGAAAACAAAATTATGTCTTAAAATAAATTAAAAAGGATGAAGTCCCATGAGGAAGTGTGTCTGAGGTTGTCCTCTACCTCCCATGTACACATGCAAGCATATACGCACGCGCGCGCGCGCACACACACACACACACACATTTTCCTATTTATGATGTGTACAATGTTCTGTCTGCATGTATGTCTCTCCAGACCAGAAGAGTGTAGCATGAATAATAAAACCCAGAGACAGATATTGGGGTTCAACCTGAAGATCAGAAAAGCAACAAGAGAGCATTTACCTCTATGTAATCTTAAGACTGAAAATAGGAAAAAAAAAGCAAGTTTTTGTCTCATCCACCTTATATTCCTCTCTAGTGCTGGGATTAAAAGTCTGCACCCACTGCCCAACCTCTGTGGCTAATTAGTGTGGCTGCTGGGATTAAAGGTGTATGCCACCATTGCCTGGCCTGTATGGCTGACTAGTATGGCTGTTTTGTGTTCTTGTCTTCAGGAAAGCTTTATTTATTAAAATACAAATGAAAAATCACTATGTTTCCCTTTTTTGTCTAAAATAAAAAGAAGGCTATAACTAATATAAGAAAAACTATATACAATAATTACAATTGTAGCACGAATAATAAAAATCCAGAGACAGAAATTGGGGTTCAATCAAAAAATGAGAAAAGCAAAGCAGTCAAGCAACTAGAGAAGTCTTACTTCTACCAAGGCTGGACGACCATAAACTAAGCAGACTAAACCTCTCTCTCCTCCTATGTTGTATTTTCTTTAGTGCTGGGATTAAAAGTGTGTTACTCCCCAGGACTGGAATTAAAGGATTTGTTTCTGCATTGATCTTGTGTAGTCTAGGGTGGCCTTGAACTCATACTGATCCTTCTGACTCTGTCTCACAAATCCTGGGATTAAAGGTATATGTCACCATTACCTGACCTTTGGTGGCTTTAGCTTTGCCTCTGGTCTTCAGGTGAGATGTATTTATTAAAATACAAACTATATACCACTACATACAATAACTATATACAATATATACAGGTAATAAATACATCAACAATGTCTAGTCCTTTTGTATTTGACAAATTCAGAGAAAATACTTCATTATCTATCCTATCTTGGTGAGTCCAAATTCTTGTAGCTAACTTACTTTCTATCATAACTTCTTCTTTTTTTTTTTTTTTTTTTTTTGAGACAGGGTTTCTCTGCAGCTTTAGAGCCTGTCCTGGAGCTAGCTCTTGTAGACCAGGCTGGTCTTGAACTCACAGAGATCCGCCAGCCTCTGCCTCCCGAGTGCTGGGATTCATAACTTCTTTTCTGCATCTGGTAAACAAGGAAAACTATAACTATTTAGTCTTCCACTCCCTCAGAAACTCAATGAGGAAATAATATTAACTGTGTAAGCAGGAAGTGGGAGCAAACAACTTCCAAAAAATTTGAGAAATGATATAAACAGCTGGCTGCCTGGACAGACACCCAAATTTCCTCTGAAATGTTGGGGCATTCATCTTTGGTCTACAGGCCTAGACACAGTCTAGAACTGACAGACTTCTTTGTGAAGCAGGATATTCTGAAAGGTTGTGCCTCCTTGTTGTGACAATGTTTGGCAGTCACGTTCTTTTTTTTTTTTTTTTTTTTTTTTTGTCCCACTTGTCCTATTAGGGACAGCAAACCATCAGCAGTGGAGGCAAGGGGATTTTTTCCAGTGGCTTACTTTTGCCATAAAGAAGGTAAATTCCATGTGGAGTTTCTTCAATACCCATTATCTTTTCAGAAGTAGATTGGTGCTGCCAGTAGCAGACATGGCTCGCTGTCATAAAAAAAAGCCTAAGTTGTTTAAACATATTAAATGCCATATTCTGTAGATCTCTGAAGTGTCTGCACTATTTAAAATTTATCTGTGTTTGACTTTGAAAACATAATTAATATGACTATAAATTAATTATAATAGGTGATTAACTACTAACCTGCATGTCCTTATTATTGTAAACTGTTGATAATAATAATTTTCAAGGACTAGAAATTTGCATCACATTGCTAATGCATTTTACAAGGGCAGAAATATATGTATAGTATATTCTAACAAAATTAATCTCAAATTTGAATCAATCCACAAAATTTGTATACAATATACAAAAGTCAAATCCTGTATAAAATCTTTTTTTTTTCTTGTTTGTTTGTTTTTGAGACAGGGTTTCTCTGTGTAACAATCCTAGCTGTCCTGGAACTAGCTCTTGTAGACCAGGTTGACCTTGAACTCACAGAGATCTGCTTTTCTCTGCCTCTGAGTGCTGGGATTAAAGTGGAACACACACATCCATTTGCCAAATTTCATTCCTTTGAGTGCCCTTTGGGTTACTTCCTGTAGGTAGTGGTGTTTGGTTGTATAAAGAACAAGTAGAACATTTCCTTATAATTATCTTGGATTATTCCCACTTGATAGAAAAGTCTTTTTTAAAACCTTTGCTATTGGCAAGATTTTTTATGAAGTTATGATGCCTTTAGCATATTCCCAGTCAATAATTTATCAGTTTCTGCATTACCTTGTGCTGGCAGACCCATATGGGATCAGATGCGTATTATGTATATGAGATGATTCCTATTCCTGATTGTATCTTGTAACTGAATAAATAATAATGTCAGTTCTGTATCATCTGGTATAAATTCAATAATTTCAATATGCAAAACAACTTTCTGTATATTGTGCATCGGTAACAATGTTGAGGGGTTCTTTAAAAACCCTTAGTATCATGAGGACAGCATATAAGCTGACTTTTAGACAGAATCATAAGGGCTTTGATCAACGTTACTTAAATTTTTTGATTTGTAACCTGCTTTCTTGATTTATTTGCATCTGTAGAGAATGTAGGGGCTCCAGTTATTGGTATTTCCCTACAACGTGAGGATCCAGTTAGTTCTCTTTATGAGTTGAATTCTCTTGCTTTTTGGATAGTTGTTAATCTCTCCTAAAAAATTACTACAAGTTCTCTGCCTGGGTTCACTTTCTTCCCATAATTTGTGAATTTCATTATTATTAAAAGGTACTATAATTTCTTCTGTGTCTATTCCTGCTAATTGATGAAGTCTCAATTTTCCTTTTAGAATTAACCCAGAGACCTTTTCCACATAAGTTTTTAAATTTTACTCTATTTATGTGGTAAAAAGATCCATTCTAAGACAATATCTTCCCTCTACATTAAAATTCTGTAGGGGAATGCTTAGAGGGTAATATGACCAGAATGTAGTTAAGATTCAGATCCACACAATTCACACAATCCACATGTGTCTTCTCTTCAATCAAAGTCAATTTTTTTCTCTTAGCTTCAGCTGATAATTCCCTGGGACTATTTAAGTCCTTGTCACCATCAAAGGTTTTGTTTAAATTAATCAGGTCATCATTATTTAAATTAATCATTATCCCAATAATGCACCATAAATGTGATATGTATCCTAGCAGTCTTTGGAAGTCATTAAGATTCTGCAGTCAATCTTTCTTAATTTGCACCTTTTGGGGTCTAAGTTTTTTGTAAACGTGTTTTTTAACCTAAACAATTAATGGAATCTCCTCTTTGTATTTTTTCAGGAGCAATTTGTAATCTCCAACAAGGTAAAATTTTCTTTACTTCTTCAAACATTTTTCTCCAATGGTTGACTTATAAAATATTGGCACAGAGTGGGGACTATTTAACATCCCTGTGAAAGGATCTTCCATTTATATCTCTTAGCAGGCTGAGAATTATTATAAGTAGGCACTGTGAAGGAAAATTTTTCTCTGTTTTTTCTCATAAAGTCATAGTGAAGAAACAATCTTTTAAATAAATAACTACAAGAGACCATCCTTTAGGTAATAGAGAAGGCAAGGTAATTCCAGACTGTAGAGAACCCATTGACAGAATCACCTTAAAAATAACTCTTAGATCTGTTACCATTCTCCGTTTTACATATTTCTTTCTTACAACAAATACAGGAGAATTCCAAGGGTTGGTTGATTCTTCAATGTAATGAGCATATAGTTGCTCTTATGCCAGCTCATCTAAAGCCTGCATTTTCTCTAGTGTTAAAGGCCATTGTTTAACCCATACAGTTTTGTCTGTCAACTATTTTAAAGGTAGGGTTGTTGGTGCCTTTGAAATACCAGCAGCTTTTGTTCTTGTACAACCTAAATGACTGGTGATTGTTCTTTATAATATCATGTAATATTTTCCCTAGAAACATGTTAATTTGTGGCTTGTTTCTAATATTAGGGGAATGTCAACCTGAGCATTCAATTGCTGCAACAATTCACGTCTCCACAAATTCTTTGCTATCATAGCCACATATGGTTTTAATATCCCTCTCTGTCCTTCTGGCCTTATAAGTTTGACCTATCTCATGCTCTGTTTTATCTGAGATAACGTTCCAATCCCTAAAAACTGAGCATTTACATCCTGACAAGGCCAATTTAGATGCCAAGATTCTGATGAGATTATTGTTACATCTACACCTGTGTCTACTCTTCAATGACAACATTATTTGTTCATATTTTTAATTTTGGTCTTTGTTCATTTATTAAAGTTTGCCAAAATACTTACTTTATGGTTTCTCCTGAGTTTTTTGTTCTCTCTTCTTTAGCTGTTCTATTATTCAGAGCAGTATGGTTTCTTACAATAGGCATTAAGTTCCTTAATTTCTCTGGGAAAGAATTTCCTCTACAATGGCAGGAAATGACTGGACCAGATTTGGTACAGAGGCCTGCAAGAGGCTGTCACAGAGTTTCCTGACAGCAAAAGATTACCTTAAACATTCCTTATTGACTTACATTCATTAGTCCAATGCCTGCTTTTGTCATACCTTCTGCATGGATTATTTTTAGAAAAAATATTGTTTCTAGGAACCCCTGTCTACAATCCTTTATAAGGTGACCTTCATTGCCACAATTATAACAGTTGACATTTCAATTTTTCTTCAAACCTCTGGAAATCAACTTTCCTATCCATGTATCAGCAAGGTTATAAGATTCAACATTAATTGTATCTTGAATTCATTCCTCCAAAGATGTTAACCTTGTCTTTAATGGCCTAATTATTCTTTTACCTAGAGAATTGGCATTTTCAAAAGCCAGAGATTCAATTATTGTTTGTCTATCTTCTGAATTTGGTATCATTCTATTACTGCTTAAGTCAATACTTGTAAGAAATCCATAAAAGCTTTGCTTTGGGCCACGTGTAATTTTAGTAAATGACTCAATATTCTTTCCTATTTCTCAAGTTCTGTCCCAACCATTCAAAGCTTCTGCATGGCATAAATCTAGGGTGTGGTCATCATATACATCTTGCCTTCATATAGTGTCATAATCTCCTTCTCTAAGAATTTGATATTGAGAGATTTCCCTACTTCTAGCTTTATTCTGTTCAATAATCTTAACCTCTTCTCTGAACCAACTACTCCACTGTATTGTCTTTAGGGATAATTTTATTACAAACTGACCATAAGTTTAACATTTGCTTCATGCGTGTCATATGAGACTATTGCTTCCTTGAATATCCTTAAATCTAACACTGGTACAGGAGTTCGGATAGCTGTAACAGTGCCTCTGCCATTTGGAAATTCCTGTAAGGTTACTGAATATTAAGGTTGGTTGTCTGAAAACCTTAGGCTGTTCCTCTCTATTCTTATAATGCAATGATGAAATTGGTTTTCCATTAAATTCCTCTGTCTGGATTTAAATATCTCTGTGATCTGTTTTATTAAGTTTCTCTAAGGCCTGTATCTTAGCACTCAGATTAACCAACTTTTTAGTGATAAGACAAAATGATAAAGTGGATAATGTTTACAATTGACATTACATAAATCCCATATAATTTAGATATCCTCTCATTTAATCATTCCATTTTCAAACTGTCTGGCGTATTATCATACAGAGGCATAAATCCCTCCATTGCAATGGATTCTCCCATTTTTTAATGTGTGTGAAAAACTCTCTCTTTTCACTAATTGCCCCTTTAAGAATTCTCTCAACTGTTTACAGGAGAGAGAGAGAGAGAGAGAGATAGAGAGAGAGAGAGAGAGAGAGAGAGAGAGAGAGGAGACTGAAAATGCACAGGGGATTGCTAGGAAAAAACACACTCAGCAAGGGACAACCTGAATGCAGAACCAGCCAGTCTAAGGAGGATAAGTCCTGTGACATTTGGAGCCCAGGTGCTTCTGGAGTTTGGATGGCAGATGGAGGTTGTTTCAGAGAGGCTACAACAGAAAAATTTTAAACTCGTTCAGAGGCTTGGGGAAAAAAAGAAAAGCAAATCTACCTGGGTGGGGCTGGAACTCCATGTGCAGCTCCAGAGGAAGCCCCAGGTACATCTCTGACCTGTGCTGGTAGCTAAAAAGCCACAGGCAAATGGCATTTTTGTGAATTTGTACCCCAAATGTTGGGCACCCAATGTAGTACAAATACTAAAATCCCAAAGACAGATATGACAGATATTGGGGTACAACCTGAAGATCAGAAAAGCAAAAGAGTTAAGCAACTAGAGAGCATTTACCTCTATGAAATCTTAAGACTGGAAAAAAAAAGTGAGTTCTGGTCTCATTCCCGCCTTATATTCTTCTCTAGTCCTGGGATTAAAGTTGTGCACAGCCAGTGCCTGGTCTCTATGGCTGACCAGTGTGGCTGCTGGATTAAAGGTGTGTGCCATCACTGCCTGGCCTGTATGACTGACCAGTTTGGTTGTTTTGCATTCTGGTCTTCGGGAAAGCTTTATTTATTAAAATACAAATGAAATACCACTACAGTTGAGAGCACCAGATCTCATTATAGATGGTTGTGAGCCCCCATGAACTCAGGACCTCTGGAAGAGCAGTCAGTGCTCTTAATCACTGAGTCATCTCTGCAGTCTCTAATAGTTTTGTTTATAAATTAATTAGTAGCAGATTTCTGCTGTAACAGCGGAATACAGCAAAGACAAGAGCCTGTATCTTTAGAGGAAAATGTTCCTGGTTCTACCTTCAGAAACTATGATGCTAGAAAAAGTAACAAAATTCTACTATGTGGGGTATTCTTGGTTGCCAACCTTATTACATCTGGAATTAACTAAAAAACCCAAACCACTGGGCACATCTGTGAAGGATTTTTAGTCTATTGGATTATTTGAGGTTGGAAGACCAAGCCTAAATCTGAGTCACACGTTCTGCTGATGGTTATGTAAAGGGCATGGAAGAAAGAAGCTCTTTACTCTTTGCTTGCTCACCCTTGCTCTCCAGACATTGGCATTAGAAGCCATTTCTTTGGGATTCTGACATACACTGAAGATCATCTGAGACACCTGCTTTCATGGACCAAACAACTACTGGATCCTTGGAAGACAGGCATTGCTGGATTAGCTGGAACACAGAATATAAGTCACCCTAATAAACTTCATACATATATATGTGTATGTATATTTATATGAATACATCTATATCTATAAAACAGAAATAATAATACATGTTATAAGATGTCATATTTATCTCTATCTATCTATATCTCAGTTTCTGGTACTCTAAAGAATATATTAAAAAAATCCAGCTAGGGGCTGGAGAGATGGCTCAGCGGTTAAGAGCATTGCCTGCTCTTCCAAAGGTCCTGAGTTCAATTCCCAGCAACCACATGGTGGCTCACAACCACCTGTAATGAGATCTAGTGCCCTCTTTTGGCCTGAAGGCATACATGGAGGCTGAGCACTGTGTACATAATAAATAATGTGGCTGACAAGGAGGGCTGACTGAGAAGCCAAGGACAATGGCACTGGGTTTTGATTCTTCTGTATGTACTGGCTTTGTGGGAACCTAGTCTGTTTGGATCCTCACCTTCCTAGACCTGGATGGATGGGGGAGGAACTTGGACTTCCCACAGGGCAGGGAACCCTGACTGCTCCTTGGACTGGACAGGGAGGGGGAGGGGGATTGGGGAGGGGAAATGGGAAGAGGGGAGGAGGTGAAAATTTGTAAAATTATATAATTTAATAAAAAAATGAAAAAAAATAAAAAAACTTAAAAATCCAGCTAAACCAATACAATAGCATAACAACAACAGTTCCCTATACAGATTTTTAGATTTCATAATTGTCTCAAGGTAAGGTCTGAAGGATCGATAGCAGTTTACCAGTGATGGAGACAGGTTGGAGGTGAGGATTCTGCTCAAAAGGCACAGGCATGTTAAAGAGAGCAGATGTTCAAGCCACTGTATAGACTTGCAATCCCTGGAATTTAAAGTGACTTTAGACCAGGTGTGCTAGCATAGCCTGTAATCCCAGCACAGCGGAGGTGGAGGCAGGATTGTGAGTTCAAGGCCATTCTTGGTTATGTAGTTTGGGGCCTGCCTGAGTTACATGTGACATCCTGTAGAAGCAGAAAGAGTACATTACAAGTGGATTTGGGTGTTATAACAACTAACTTCAGCCTTAGATGATTGGAATGGGATGAGATGATACTACCAAAGTCTATGCACAAGTCCTGTCCACCTTCTAAACATGGCTGAGTGTAGACAGATTTTTCTTTGCGCCACCAGCTCACAAAAATGACATGGGGACTTATTACTAATTATGAAAGCTCGGCATATAGCTTCAGCTTGTCCCACTTGCTCTTACAACTGAAATTAACACATTTATATTAATCTACATTTTGCCTCATGGCTTTTTACTTCTCTTCCATCTTATATCTCCCGTTTCCTCTCCATGGCCTCTGGTGTCTCTCTTGAGCCCAGATTTATCTCTTCTTCTTTCTCTCTGCCTTGAAGTCTCACCAAACCTCTTCCTGCCAAGCTATTGGCCATTCAGCTCTTTTCTAAACCAATCAGAAGGCTCCTTGGCAAAGACACATTTTCACAGTGTACAAAAGATTACTCCACAACATTTCCCCCCTTTTTTGCCTAAGTAAAAAAGAAGGGTTTTATTTCTAACATTTAAAAACTATATACAATAAGATCAATTATCAGGAATTGTCTAAATAAAAAGGAAAGGTATTAACTTTGACAAAATGGAAGTATACATAGGAACAATTACCAAGTAAGAATTACATTATTTGCATTTGGTAAGTTCAGAGAAAATATTCCATTATCTCTCCTATCTTGTTGAGTCCAAAGTTTTTTTTTTTCATAGCTGGGCAGTGGTGGCGCACGCCTTTAATCCCAGCACTTGGGAGGCAGACGCGGGCGGATCTCTGTGAGTTCAAGGCCAGCCTAGTCTACAAGAGCTAGTTCCAGGACAGGCACCAGAGCTACAGAGAAACTTTATCTCGAAAACAACAACAACAAAAAGTATCACATTTCTGAAAAACTTTTCCTTTTAGATTTCTGCATTTTAGTTTTTTTTCCTAAAAAGTTTTATACTAAGACTGTCTATTACGTCCTTAGTCAAGTATATTTTGTTTGGCGTTTTTCTAATCTTCTCATTAGAGAACATTAATTTTTATGAAAATCATGAAGTAAGATACTAGTGTGGGACATTTTCACATGTGACCAACAAAACGGGAAGGAAGATTGTTTTGTGAGACAGCATCTCTCTATATAGACCTTGCTTGCCTTAAACACATAAGAATTTCCCCAGAGCTGGGATTAAAGGCATGAGCTACCTCACCACACCTGACTGAAAAGAGTATTGACCTAAATGTGTCAACAAAATATAAGGCAGTGGAAAGCTTACCATTTACAATGAGAACACAAATAAATGAGAACCATGGGTGTCAGAATAAATCAGATTTCTCCATAACAACACCGGAGAACAGGTTTTTATAACTATAAGTACTATTTATTTCTACTCTTTCTTTTTACAATTTCTGTTTGTTTGTTTACAATTTCTGTTTGTTTGTTTTTCTTTTTCCTTTGTTCTTTGAGACAGGATCTCACTGTGTAGTCTGGGCTGGTTTTGAACTGCAAATGCTGCCTGAACCTCTGTGTTTCCAGGGTTACAGATGTGTAACCCTGAAAGCTAGAAAGCTAGGAAATAATTTAAGCCAAGAAAACAAAATAAAGCTGACCCAGACCCTCACCAGCTGCAGCCTCAGGAGAATGGGCCTGGACAGCACAGTAGACCTGATCCTGTAGACAGGGGCATGGGTGAGCCACCCCAAAAATGTGAGCATGGGGGATCTGGCCCACCCCTCATCTGGCATATGATAGCATTTGCAAAGGAAAGATACCCTCCACCCCACCCATCTCCTCACCCCTCATCACCTATTACAGTTGGGATAGCTGGCCCAGATGTCGTAAGTGTGGGAGAGCTGTCCCTGCCCCTCAACTGCTGCAGCATTTAGGAGAGTGGCCCCTGAGCCTTGCCTGGGCAACACAGAGCTGGCCCTGGTTATGTAGGTGTGGGTGAAGCAGCCCTGAGGGCATGAAAACAGGAGACCCATTCTTGTCCCTTGTTTCTTACTGCATAGGGTGAACTAGCCAGGGCAATGCTGGAGACTCACCCTGTTGGTGGGGACAGGGGAGAGCTGGCAAGATGACTAACCCTGCAAATACCCAGACCTGAACCACAGTTACGAGTTGGCCGATCCCAACATCCACCTATTTATGATCTGCTCAGGCATGTGAAGGGGCAGGTACCACAGACGCAAAGCTGAAGGATTTCCACGGCATAGGGCAACAACAGGATATCTAAAAGGGGTCCCAGTGAGGATCCAGTATTGATGGTGTATCGCAAACTAGAGACCTGAACCAGACCGATAACTCTTGGCTTCTGCGATGAACGCTTGCATTTAAAGATATATGGACTAAAGGGTGTTATAGTGTGTGACTCACTGTGTCACACTACAGATTCCACAATGAGACTTTTTTTTCTTTTAAATTTTGTTTTATTTTGGAGGGGGTTGTGAGGGCAGAGGGTGGAATCAAAGGGACAGGGAGATGAATGGGATTGAGATGCATGATGGGAAAGACACAAAGGATAAGTGAAAAGAAAGTTAAAAAAGAAAACAAAATAAAAAATGAGAAAATAAGAGAAAGGATCTGTTAACGTGTCAGAATTCATTTTTCTACCAAAAGTAGCTTGTCAGTCAAGGGCTAATAGTGAACAAGCACACACCCTCTCCCCCACAGAAAACACTTATGAAAAGCTTTTAATCTCCTCATCTGATAAAACTTCTGTTAAAACTAAGGCCCTGCTGTATTCCTGGAATTTGCCCTGAATGACCCTTTCTCCTTTCCCTTCCTTTCCTTTGCACAGATTCTTTTAAAACTAAGGACTCTCAAAAGCTAAGGTTGGAACTCAATCTCTGGGAGAAAGATTTAGAAAAGAACCAAAGGAACGAACGTCCTGCCTCACTGTGCTCGCCAGCCTGGTCATGGAGTACCTTGCTGTGCTCATGAGTCTGGGGCCAGGAAGTGGAATGTGGTGGAATGAAAAAAATGACCCTCATAGAGTTGCACTATTAGGAGGGTGGCCTTGTTAGAGAAGGTATGGAATTGTTAGAGAAAGTATGTCATTGGGGGTGGGCACTGAGATCTCAGAGGCTTAAGCTTGGCCAGTGTGTCTCAGTCTCTTCCTGCTGCCTGAGGATCCAGATGTAGAACTTGCAGCTTCTTCTCCAGCTTCATGTCTGTCTTCATCTACCATGCTTCTTGCCATGATGATAATGGACTAAACCTCTGAAACTATAAGCCAGCCCTCAATTAATGCTTTCCTTTATAAGAGTTGCCTTGATTATGGTGTCTCTTCACAGCAATAGGAACCCTAACTAAGACATTTGTGCTATCTGAGCTGGGTGACACACATCTGTAATGCTGGTATTGGGAGGTAAAGGCAGGCAGATCAAGCGTTCAAGGTCAATCTCCACAATATAGCAAGGATTGAAAAATTTAGAAAGTCAGAAAGAAGTCTTTGAGCTGTCATCACCAAGTTGTCTTTGCTCTACTATACTTGAGAGTTCGTGCTGAAAATTTATCGAATTTAATTTGAGGGAGGGCTAGAGACCACAGATTATCTGGTCTATGGTGGCTTCATTTTAACAGCTGGATAGAAAGAAAAGCAAAAGGAAAGGTACCCTCTTCACCTACTTACAAGTTTAAATTAAGCAAAAACATTTTAATATTTATTGACATAAGTAAAGTTACTTTATCTGTTGAAATTACTACTCCACGCAAAAGAATACCCCTGCTGATCAGCAAGTCCCCCAGGGCTGCTACTGTCTTTGCAGATGATCTTAGCTAACAGGCCCAGATGTAGGGAACAGTTGCTTTTGTATTTCTATTTTAATATGATGTTATAAAGAAACATCTTTATGAAGAAAAAAAATCAAGGGCTTGAGGGAAGGAAAAGAATTGGAAGAGGGTCTAAAGGTCATAAACACCCTGAAATGGTGGGGTGACAGGGCATGGGGCATGGCAGTTGAATAGACACATTAGTGGTAACTGGAGCTGTCAGGAAGATAGTGAACCGCCTTACTCCGCGGAGGTCACCTTTCACTGTGAACTAGCCTCCACTCTGTGCGGAGGTCACCTTCCACTGTGAACTAGCCTCCACTCTGTGCGGAGGTCACCTTCCACTGTGAACTAGCCTCCACTCTGTGCGGAGGTCACCTTCCACTGTGAACTAGCCTCCACTCTGTGCGGAGGTCACCTTCCACTGTGAACTAGCCTCCACTCTGCGCGGAGGTCACCTTCCACTGTGACCTAGCCTCCACTCTGTGCTTGCCTTGTGAGGTGATAGAATGACAAAGCTAAAATAAAGCCGCTAGAGGCTGGAAAGCGGGACGGCGCTCTGGGCTGGAATGAAACGCCTAGCTTAGGCAGTAGTAATCTCACTCAGACTTTACCGCCCATCCTTCTCCCAGCCCCCAGGGCCGAACTGCTGTCCGCTCTACGTTAGAAGGGATCCCTTGCTGCCTGACGTGCAGTTACACTCAGCTAAAGGGGAGTCCTGTGAGGGACTGCGAGATGGGAAGGAGAAGCAGGAGCTTTTGCTTCTTTGCTCTTAGATGTTTCATTCTGTGGTTCCTTTCTTCAGAGGCCTTGTGTGCCTTTCAAGGGCCACAGCTGGGCTGGACTAGGTCAGATGAGAACTGGGGTTGTAAACTTCAAACAGACGTCACTTAGTGTCGGGAAAGGGCAGAGCAGGACACAGAGACCAGAGTCTGAGGCCTCTTTGGATCTTGATTAATAAGAAGCCTAAGCCAGGAAACACTCAACGCAGAACTACAAAGACTGCTAATTTCTAACAGTTCTCTTCTTTGCCTGATCTGCTTCAAGTTTCCTTAAGTTAGAACAGCAGTAAAAGCTGAGTGAGGGAAAACTTCTGACCCAGAGAACAAAATGTCCAGGCTGGGTGGGAATAGGACATTCCACTTGGATAAGGTCACTGACCTGGCTAAAGAACCACCCCTCAGAAGGAGGGACCGCTCCTAGGGAGGCAGTTTCACCTTAGGCCATATTAAACAGATAGACAGAATAATTATCTCTTCAGAGATACTGTACTTTTCCTTCCCAGAATTCTCATCCCCTAGGGAGAAGTCCCTGGAGGCCAGTGGCCACGTGATTCATCTGGGTCTGCCCACCCTTCTGAGTCTGACTCAGAAAGGTAGGCTTTTCTCTTCTCTTCTCTTCCCTTCCCTTCCCTTCCCTTCCCTTCCCTTCCCTTCCCTTCCCTTCCTTTCTTTTCCTTTCTTTTCTTTCCTTTCCTTTTCTCTTTTTGTATCTTTTTTTTTTTTTTTTTTGGTTTTTCGAGACAGGGTTTCCCTGTAGTTTCTAGAGCCTGTCCTGGAACTAACTCTTGTAGACCAGGCTGGCCTCGAACTCAGAGATCCGCCTGCCTCTGCCTCCCGAGTGCTGGGATTAAAGGCGTGCGCCACCACCGCCCAGCCTCTTTTTGTATCTTTAAGGTACAATTCATGAAATTTGAAAAGTATGACTGAATTGGTTCTTTTGACTCTCCCCACCCACACTTACTTCACTGAGGTAGAAGGTCCCATCAGAATCTGAGGAAGGTGTAGGCACAGAACCACATCCAAACAAGCAGCAAAGTCATCAATTCTTCCTTTTGTACACATTGTCTAAAGATGCATGTCAGAATCAAGAACGTTTACTTTTTCTTAAGTGCAAAAGAAATCTGTTTCAGTAAGTGCCACAGGGTAGCCCTTGAACCACACAGCCATATCTTACTTCTATGGAGTCGGGAACATACCTGGCAAGGAGAAATAAAAGAGTCCGTGACTGGATTAAGTTAAGGGCAGGGAAGCGCTAGTTTGTGGTCTACGACAGGGCCCTCTGAGTTAGTGAATTAAGACGGTTTCTACATAAAAAAAAAATCTAGTTTATTGCATCCTGTTAAATCAAGGAAAGAAAAGGAAATCTAGGGCTTTGAATTCTTTCCCAGGAACAAAAGAGGAAAGTAACCTTGCCCTTAATACAGTAGGGTGTGAATGGTTTTGCTCTATTAAATAGCAAAGTGTGCTATGTGTTCTGGACAGTGACCCACAAATGTACAAAAGATTACCCTGAACATTAATTCTTCCAGATTCCACACAGGGTTTCCAGTTTGCAGGAGGGAAATGTTAGAAAAATAACACCATCTCATTGCAGCAGGATTTCTTCAGAAAAATTAAAAAATGAGCTGAAACCAAAGACCGTTTCTGAGGGACGCCTTTGTTAGCCAGAAACAAAAGCTGTTTGCTGATGGAGTTTCAGACTCCTCGGTGAGTCATGACCCCAGGAGTCAGACTCCTGAAGAGTCATGACCCCAGGAGTAATATACACTGTTGATTCAAAACAAAAGACAAAAAAACCAAACCAAGAAAATGGGGCCTCAGGAAATGGCTCCGTGGTTAAGAGCACACACCACTAGTGGGGAGGACCTGTGTTCAGTTCCCAGTATACAAGTCAGGGAGTTTACAAATGATGGTTTAAGGACAGCTTCAAGGACTCTTACCCCCTCTCCTGGCCTCTGTGAGCAACTCATTCACATGCACAGACACATTCACAAGATAAAATTAAAATATTAAAAACAAAATCAGCCAGGTGGTGGTGGTGGTGCATACCTTTAATCCCAACACTAGGGAGGCAGAGGCAGGTGGATTTCTGCCAGTTTGAGGCCAGCCTGGTCTATAAAGAGAGTTCCAGGACAGCTAGAGCTGTTATACAGAGAAATCCCGTCTTGAAAAACCAAAACGAAACCAAACAAAGAAATAAACAAAAAATAACACCAAAAAGAAAAGCCAAACAAAAAAGCCAAAACAATCTTAATTGGTTTTCCTGAGCTCATGATAAATTGACAAATATTACCAGTATTTTAAAGGAACCAATTCTCCAGTTAGTGCCATGGGTCAGTGGATAAAGATGCTTGCTGCCAAGCCTGATGACTTGAGCTCAATTCCTGAGACCCACATGGCATTAGGAGAGAACCAACTATCACAAATCACCATCTGCCTTCCATGCCTGTGCCAGGGCACAAGCATATCCTTCTATAAATAAAAATATTTAGAAGGAGTTAATGCTGGGCTTAAAATATTGAAACTTTTGACTCTATAAATTATCTGGGTAGAGCAAATTATGTGCCGATGTATTTTAAAATATTTTTACTTTTTGAGAGTTTTACACATTTATACAATTATATCTATACATTTATACAATTATATTTTGATCATATCAGTCAAGCAGTACCTCTCCCCGACTTCCCCTAGGCTCCCACTCCAATTTCAGGTCTTTTCTTTTGTTCTTGTTATTAATAACTCCCATGAGTCCAATTAGTGCTGCCCATATGCATGTGGGCATGGTGCCATGCACTAGGGTATGGGCAACCTACTAGCAGCCATGTCCCCAAAGGAGTGTGACATTCTCCCCTTTGTCAATAGTGCCTCTGATGAGTGTGAATTTGAGAAGGTACTAAGCCAGTTCAACCAGAAGCCCTGTTTGCTGAGATAATGCTAAAAGTTCATGGAGCAGAGACAGCATAGAAGGCAAGTGTATCTGGCTTGGGAAATGTTTGTGTTCGCAGATAATTTTCAGAACGCGTCTCTTCATTTAGATGGGTTTTGTTGTTCTTTTTATTTGTTTTGTTTATGAGATAGGATCTTACTATGTAGCCCTTGCTGGCCTGAAACTTACTGTGTTCTGTAAGACCAGGCTGGTCTGAACTACAGAGATCTGTCTCCCTCTATTTTCCTTATGCGAAGATTAAGGGCATGCGCCACTATGCCCAGCAGAAAAACCTCTCTCAATCACTATTAGTGAACAGGAATGATTTTGAAAATGAGCTTTCCCTCCAGATTCGATTATGTTTCTCAATATGAAATCAGAAGGCAAAAGCAGCTTCTATGAACATCTCAATCTATGATCAAGTCATTTAAACGGCAAATGCTCTTTCCATTCTATGTGATGTCAAGCTGCTTAATATGCTCTCTGTGCCTTCAGCAATTTAAAAAGCAAGATTTCCATTTCCATAAAACTTGCAGATGATATTTTTTTTATGCTCAAACTCTAGTTCCAACAGCATTTCCTGGGATCTCAACGCAAATGGGAAAGAAATTTCCATACATTAAAATGCATTTATGAAAGTAGATACATATAAAAGCAAGGATATGGTTTCTCAGATTGGAGAAACATCATCAAAATTGACACATTATCCAAATAATCTACAAATTCAACATAATCTCTATAAAAATCCCAAGGATATTATTTATAGTAGTAGAAATTAAAATCCTGAGATTTGTATTGAACCATAAAAGGTCCCCAAAAGCAAAGCAAGAACAATGTGAGAGACATTGTACTTCATGGTTTCAAAATGAATTATAAAGCTACAACAATCAAAGGAGTATGATTAGGAATCAGAATTAGAGGTAAAGAGTTGTGTAGCATGCTTGAAAGCCTTGAGTCCATCACTATCTCCAGAAGAGCAACAAGATATGTACTATGGCAGGGCGATGGTGGCACAGACGTTTAATCTTAGCAATCGGGAGGCAGAGGCAGGTGTGCCTTTGAATTTGAGGCCAGCCTGGTCCACAGAGCGAGTTCCTGGACAGCAAACAACAACAACAAAACAAAAAAGAACCCCAAACAACAACAAAATAAAGGGAGGACAAAAGAAAAGAATATGCATGTCTATAAAAGAGAACAATGGAGCTGAGCAGGACTCTCAGAAATAAATTCATAGCCCATAGTCCTCTGGCTCATTGATGTTCAGTAAGGATTCTAGGAACTCACAATGGGTCAGAGATGGTCTCTTTATCAAATGCTTTTTTTAAAAAATGATATCCACACGAAGAAGAATGAAAGTAGATTCTATCTGATCCTTTTGGGAAAAAAATAAATTCAAGTGGGTTGATAGCTCACATTTAAGGCCTGAATCTGCCTCCTAGTAGGAGAAAATATAGAAAAAAATCTTGAAATTGGTGGTCATGATAATCTTTTTTTTTTTTTTTTTTTTTTTTGGATATCACTCCAAAATCACAGTCAACAGTAGACAAATGGGATTGTATCAAACTGAAAATCTGTACAGGAAAGGAAACAATTCACCAAGTAAAGAGAGAATCTATGGAATGAGTAGATTATTCGCAACTTTGTACACGCAAAAGAGGTTCTTATTAGAACATAAATGAAACTCAAGCAACTTAATAGCAAAACAAACAAACCATAAAAAATGAACCCAGAAGCCACGCCTACTGAAGGAGACCACTGATTCAAGCTAGATTCAAGCTACTTGGGAGTCCTAGGCAGGAAGAGCATAAGTTTGAGGCCAGCCTGGGCTACAGACCAAGTTTAGTGATAGCCTGGGTAACTATGTTTCTGTTTCAAAATATAAAGCAAAAGAAGAGCTGATGCTATAATGTAGCCATGGATGCTTGGCTAGTGTATCTGCGGCCCAGTTCCCAGCTTAGGGGGCAGGAGAGTAGGAAACACCTCTTTCCTTTAGTAAAGCTTTTATAGAATTTTCTCCCAAACTGCAAACGGTACTATCTTATGAGCTACAATTATACTTCAGGATAATCTCCCTTGTACAGGACCATCTTCTGAGTCAAACTACCACTGTCTTCAGGAGTTCTGGGCCTCCTCTCAAAAGACCATTACACCTGGGCCTGTTGAATGTGGCCCACTTGGTGGTGTTGATTCCTTCAAACCTTTTTTTTTTTTTTTTTTTTTTTAGCCAAAGCAAATACATCCTTGCCTCCCTGAACTGGAACTCACTCTGTAAACCAGGCTGACTTCGAATTCATAGCGTTTGCCTCCCATGAGAAGGAATCAAAGGCATGCACAACTACATCTAACACTTATAAAATATTAAAAGCATTATATCAAGGATAGCTAGGTGGTGGTGGTGGCTCACGCCTTTAATCCTAGCACTGTGGAGGCAGAGGCAGGAATATCTCTGTGAATTCCAGGCCAGCCTGGTCTACAGAGTGAGTTCTACGACAGCCAGGGCTACACAGAGAAACCCTGTCTTGGAAAAAAAAAAGGATAAAAACTAAAGTAAAGTACTTTTATTTCATTTTCATGGTGATGTCTGGTGAAGTATAAATTTTAGAACATAAGATAGTACTAATGTCAGTGGGGCTACCTGGTTTTGGGCTTTCAACCCTAAAATGGCAGTAGTTGGTTTTGTTTTGGTTGTTGCTTCTTCTTCTTTGGCCTCCTGGGCTAATAAAACTCACAGGGTGAGATCTCATACCTGGTTTTAAAATTTTTGTTTTAATAACCTGTGACTTTAGGGATGGAGAGATGACTCAGTACTGGGAATTAAAGTGCTATGCTATTGAGGTAAATCCTATTTAAAAAACTGTGATTGACTACAGTTAATAGTATATACTAGAAACTACACAGGGCTGATTCATACCTATGGCTCTACCTCACACTGTTTAACATACCAGGCATGTGAATGAGGGCATCCCAGTTCAGCCATTCTTCAAACTGAGTGCAGACAGATGATAAACAGACCCAAAGGGAACTAGCAAACCCAGCCTGGATTGTAAGAACCTCTTGGGCAGCCCACAGGATCCTGAGACTGGATACATGATTATGACTTTGTAAGTTCTGCTACACAGCAAAAGCTGGCTGTTACAGGTGATTGAGGTGACACCTTCTTTTTGTCTTTCTGTTGTGCCCAGTGTAGGAGAGGGCCGTTTGTTCTTCCCTGCCACCCGGCTAGCTTAGACCCAAAATAATCACACAGAAACTGTATTAATTAAAACACTGGTTGGCTCATTAGCTCTAAATTCTTATTGGCTAACTCTTACATATTAATTTAACCCATCTCCATTAATCTGCGTATCACCACGAGATCATGGCCTACCAGCTAAGTTTTAGCACGTCTATTTCTGGTGGTGGCTCCGTGGCACCACTCTCTGACTCTGGCTCCTTCCTCCCAGCATTCAGCCTAACTTTCCCTGCCTATCTAAGTTCTGCCTTGCTATAGGTCCAAAGCAGTTTCTTTATTCATTAATGGTAATCACAGCACACAGAGGGGACTCCCACATCACCCCAGAAGCTGCCCTGTGTGCTTTTCATCAGACCAGGAGAGGGGGGAAGGGGAGGTGTAATCCCCTCTGCCCTTTCTTGTTGCATCCTTAGAGTCTGTTGTGTTTCTTGATCAAATGCCTTCCTTCCAGGTAGATAGTCTTACACACACAGCTTCTTCTTACCGTACTGCCTATGTGGAGGGGAGATTTGGGATTGCCCATGTTACTAAGTCTCCCTTGTGATCCTTCAAAACTTTACCTAGGGCCCTGTTACAGTCCCTTATTAAGCAGTTCCAATTTTCTTAATTTGATTATGCCATCTGTTTCTTGCTGGGATCCTGACTGAGAATAGGCCTTATCCAGAAGGTAACATCTTGGCAAAGATCTGAATGATCCAACGGAATGAGTCATGAAGAGAGCTAGGGGAAGTGCCAAGCTCCTGCAGGAGCAAGGAGGCAGGATGAATAGGGTTGACAAAACTGTGAAGGGGGGGCTGGGGTGTGGACGGAAAGGTCAAGGCGGTGATGTGTGCCATGCGGACAGAAGTGCAAGGCCCAGGGCAGGTAAACCATATATGGTCTAATTGGCCTGTGCAAGAGCTTTGGCTTTTATTTTGAATGGAACAGGGACAATTGGAACCACATACAACTAATTAAATCTAATGAGTTTGCTTTCTGTTCCGTGCTGACAGAGGCTCTGGCTCTCTATGACTCAGTGGTGGATTTCTCCTCCCAGTGCCAAGCCTGCTGATGAATGTGTGGGCGTGCTCAGTCAGCCCAGCATGCTTGGGTGCAAGTTCAAGGCTTTGTGTCTCCCTTGATGCTGTGGGTGACGTGACCTCTCTTTACACTGGGGATTCAGACTACAGTGTCTCTTTTTTTGTTAGCATATTCTTTTCAGTTCTGCTAATGATTTGGGAGTGGACACATTTTTCTTACTCCCTTTCTTTCTTCTTCTTCTTTTTTCGTTGTTGTTAAGACTCAATAGGCCCTTCTATGCTGGCTTCAGAAGCTACTTATCTGAAGGGTCTTGTACAATGGAGAACTAACTGCCTAACTACTTCGGGGGAAGAATACAAGGCATTTAACAGAGAAATACTGTCTGCTTACCTACCTCTTAGAGATGGTAGATATTGTCTTGACTTTTTAAAAAGCAGGGAGGGGCTGGGGAGATGGTATAGCAGGTAAAGGCACTTGGCACCAAACCTGATGATCTGAGTTGAACCCTGGGGACCACATGGAAAGAACTGACTTC
Source organism: Arvicola amphibius (assembly GCF_903992535.2). Lineage (NCBI taxonomy): Eukaryota > Metazoa > Chordata > Mammalia > Rodentia > Cricetidae > Arvicola > Arvicola amphibius. Next base: position 58,112,971 of record NC_052052.2, on the reverse strand, counting down.
TACAAGTTGTTCTCCGACTCCCACACTCACATAATGGCACATGCACGACACCTCCACCACGATAAATAAATGCGATAAAATATTTAAAAAGCAAGGCATTTATTTGCATATAAATGAGATGCATACAATAGCATACATGTTTGAAACATATTTTGATATTTAATGGTTATTTCTATTAAAGTTGGTATGAAATCTAGACCGTCTTCCATGGGTTTCCTGAATAAATGTAAACTCCACTCTCTGCCTCCTCTAACCCTATCACCTCCTTATCCATCCCCCACCTGGGAGGATGAGACAGGAGGATTGCAAATTTGAATCTACTCAACTATGTTTGTGTGTGTTGGGCTGGCAGGTGGGGAAGAGGGTGTGCTGGGGGCAGGGGAAGCACAGTCTCTGGAAAACAGTAGTTTTTGCAATGGAATGCATTTATGGAAACTCAATGCATTTTCTAGCCCAGTATGTGGCTTATATATTTCAGCCCCATGTTAATGAAATTTTGTTTCTGACAACTTCTGGAACTCTTTCTTTCTGGTCTTGTCAATGTGCTGGCTGCTAAATTGAACTCCAGGATAAGTTGGTTCCACACAGTTCTGGATTGCAACTTCAATCTTGCAACTGTGAAATTGTTGAAAGTTGTAGTGATGTTTCATTTGCATTTTTACAAATAAAGCTTGCCTGAAGGTCAGAGCGTATAGCAGCTGCCCCAGTCAACCTTACAGACCAGACAGTGGTGACGCACACTTTGAATACCAGTAGCCACACTAATTTGCCAAAGGAACCAGGCTGTGGTGGTGTATACCTTTAATCCCAGCACGAGAAAGGAATAAAAGACAGGAGAAGATAGCTCCCAGTCAGTCTCATTCTGAGGATTCCTGGAGGCGGAGTCGCCATTTCAGACTGAGGTAGAGGTAAGAGTCAGTGGCTGGCTGTTTTGCTTTTCTGACCTTCAGGTGGTACCCCAATATACGACTCTGGCTTTTTGTTAACCATGCAACAGAAAGCTAACTTCCAGTGCCACAGTATTAAGAGCTGGGGTTGTAGCTCAGTGGTGGAGCTATGCAAAGTCTTGGGTTATCGCCAGTGTGGTAGGGGGTGGGGATGAGAGAGAGGATGCACTTGGAGGTGATTAGATCATGATGACTCAATCCTCGTGGACAGGATTTGTATCCTTATAAGAAAGGTTTGGCCAGGACTGATGAAGCATGTCCCGAGCACGTGAGAGGCTGAGGCAAGAGAATTATGAGTCAAAGTCATCTCATCTACATAGTGTTTTGTTTTTATTTTTTAATTGTTTAAAAAATTGAGCTATATAGTTTTCTCCGCTCTCCTCCCTTTCTCTCCCCTTCCCTTCTACCCTCTCCCATGGTCCCCATGCTCCCAGTTTACTCAGGAGATCTTGTCTTTTTCTATTTCCCATGTACATTCGATACATGTATGTCTCTCTTAGGGTCCTCTTTGTTGTCTAGATTCTCTGGATTATGAATTGTAGGCTGTTCTTTTTTTTTGCTTTATGTCTAAAAGCCACTTATGAGTGAGTACATATTATATTTGTCTTTCTGGGTCTGGGTTACCTCACTCAATATGATGTTTTCTAGAGCTATTCATTTGCCTGCAAATTTCAAGATGTCATTTTTTCTGCTGTGCAGTACTCCATTCTTTGGTTGAGGGGCATCTAGATTATTTCCAGGTTCTGACTATTTCATATAATGCTGCTATGAACATAGTACATGCTAATCCTAGCATTCACTTAATTCTTAGAAGAGGCAGGTAGATTTCTGTGAGTTCAAGGATAGCCTGGTCTACATAGAGTTCCAGGACAGTCAGAGCTACAACATTAGACCCTGTCTGGAAACAACAACAGAAATACTGTAATACAAGAAGACATTAAAATGTTCCTAAAATTGATACTTGTGCATTTGAAAATCTGATGGGAATATCATCAAACTAAGAAAATCAGAAAGGCAATTATAAACCTCACAAAATTTCCCCCAGGGTACAAGAGATTGAATGCAGAAGCAGGTTCAAAATTAATTTAGATAAATTCTTACAGAATGAAAGCAGTATACATTATTGGGAGATCTAAAGGTGGTCTGTGGAGTATAATTATTTTGCTGAGGTGCCGTACAGGAAACCAAGAATGACCTTGCAAATTTAACTTAGAACACTGCTTGCTAAGTCCCTATTGATAGAACTATTGAGTTAGAATCTCTAGAGATGGCACCCAGGCTTCTTTTAAAGCTTCCTAACGTTTCTAAAAGTGCACTGGGTTTCAGAAACAGCCAGGTAATAGACTTCTACCCCTTTTGAATACTTTCCTTTTTAGACAGCTTTTGTGTCTGCTGTGTTGTGCCAGGTATACCAGACTTTTGTGGGATCATCGCTCTTCGCTTCGCTAAAGAAATTGCTTGACTATATATAATACACGTTAGATATCAATAATACGCTTGTTAAAGTTCTTTAAAAACAGTACTTCCTAGATCAAATCAGCAGAAATTTCCGGGCCTTGACGAGTAAGCAAGCAGGACCAGCACAGCATAGTGAAGCGAAGGCTCTGAGCAGTAGCTACAGGAAGCAAGCTGATTCTGCTTTAAAATTTCTGAACCCTTGGCACTACCAGTACAGTACTCCGTCCCCCACCCCACCCTCTCCCTCCCGCTTTACAAAAGTCTCCAAATATCAAGAAGCTGTCCTGCACCTCCCAAAGCTGCCCTGCGACAGGCTGCCAACAGGATCCCCTGGCTCTGTGCAGTGGCATCTTCAGACAGGATCTTTTGATCTCGCGTCCGACAGCGTCAGCCGGGGCGCGAATTTCATTCTGCATCTCTGAGGCTACCGAGCCTAGCCTCCGGTTACCCCCTCCCCCACCCCCAACCCAGCGGCCGAGCACCGGCTAAGAAGGGACGCGCAGGCGCACGAGTGGGGCGGGCGCCCCAGTCGAGGAGGCGGGACTAGCTTTTGAAGTCGGCCTTTTATTGGCTATGTCTATCAGGCTCCTCCCCCTGGGTGGCGGAGGCGGCGCGTGGGCCACGTCAGGCAGCCGTGCGGGCTGCGCCAGTGGCAGAAGTGAGGTAAGCTATGCGGCGTGGCTGGCCGTCCACCGGCAGCCACTGAGTGGGCAGTCTCCACGTCGGGGCAGCCTGCAGCCGCCGCCACGGGGGCGACGGCGGCCGAAGCCGGGGGACTTGGGCTGGGCTGCAGGCCGGCGGCGGAGCATGTGGCGGCAGGGCCGGGGCGGCGCGTGAGGCGGGCAGGGCTCTTGACCTGCTGCCGGTTCTGCGTAGCCTTGAGCGGTTCCCAGGTCTAGCTGTGTGTGTGTGTGTGTGGGGGGGGTGGTGGGCGGGGGGGTGGCTTGGCGACCCAAGCAGCCGGTACGATTCGGATGACTTACCTGCCCCAGGTTGCAGTGGTCCCTCTCCTTGACCCGGGCTCTAGTCCGGGGCAGCGTAAGGGATACTGGTGCCCTCCTGCTTGGCCTGGGATAACTGCCCTCATTCCCTGGGATTCAGATGCAGGTTATGTCTGTCCTCTTGAATGCAAAGGCTATTGGGTGAGCAGGGTCTGATTTCTGCCTCAGGGCTTTAAAGGGTTTATACTGAGGCTTCCGAATGTCCAGCAGCTAGGTGGAGGTTTGCAGGCACCTGCCGTTTTGTAGCACTTACTCGGAGTTTGTTTCAGACCTGGTGCCTTGACTCCTTGTTGGGAGGTTTTGGATTCAGTGAAGTCATCCTCTCCATTATGCAGTCATTGACTCATTCATTGCAAACTTTTTAATCGAGTTCTTCGAACGACATTCCCTGTCTTTGCTTTCAGTTCATATGCCTGTGCCAGTGCTGGTGCCTGAGTTGATAAGATTTGAGATGGATTTTTTTCTTTTTCTTTTTCTTTTTCTTTCTTTTTCTTTTTTTTGCTATTGATGTGGTTCTTTTTCAGGGTCTAGATTTAGATGCAAAAGATGGAACTCTCTAGGACCTCGTTCAAAGGTCCTTTTTACCTTCTAATAAACCTTAAAAGACATTGGCCCTGAGAGGGTAAATCCTAGTAACTGTGCTGCTAAAGACCACAGACAGATGGGTTTCCTATCTGAAAAGTGAAGGGGTGTGATCACAAGTGTTCTGTAATTTTGGAATATTAAAGGAGAGATGGGCATACGGCAGATTCACTGAACCATCTTAGCAATTGGGAACCGACTAAGTTAAAAATACATAACACATTTTATGATTATGTATTTTTTTTGCTTCATTGACAAGTGATTCTGTTCACACTTGACTAGCAAGCAAGTGCATGATTAAGGTTTTGATTAACACCCAGTTTCTGCAAACAAAACACCAACCATGACTCATCTAAATTCTGAAGTGTGACAATCATGAACTTTCCAGTTACATATAAAGGTACTCTATGGAGACAAGTAGATAAGAATGCAATTTTCAAAGCCTTTGATTTGCTTTGGTAATTCGTGATAGCCAAAACATCTGCCTTATTTATTTATCAAGTTAATCTTATCAATGGTTACCACTCCTTCCTTGTTAATATCTTGCTTAGTTTTTTTAATTAAAATATTTAAACATTTATTGCTTCCTCTTAACATTTTGTGGGTTTTAATTGCTTGGTAAGTCTAATGAGGCCTGATAACCCAAAAGTAAATAAATGGTTACTTCAAAGTAAAGAAATTCCTGTGGAGATGTAATGGTTTTTCATATGGTGATTGATTAATGGCATTTACTAGTAGAACAGTTCACCCTTTTCTAGTGTAGAATGATTTCTGAGGTAATTATTCTGATATTTTGAGCCTCGTGATACCTTTTGGCATTGTCCATAAACTGTTAGTTGAATTAATATTAGGGGTGTAAATCTATTGCTGTCACTACGAGGAGTAAGTATAGTATAGAGAGCTCTTTCATATGACAAAATACAGCATAGCTTTAGAAGTATACATTAAATCTGTGATTCATAAATAGCAGTAAACTGTGTAGAGCTTGTGTGTGGGAAATTAGAATTGCTAAACTACTAGGGCAAGTGATGTTTGTCGCTTCCCCTATTTAAATGATTAACACAGACTTTTTCAACAATCTTAATCTCATCCATTTTCAAACACTAGATTAAAATATTTTAATGTGTGTTCTTTTAATTTTTTAATCTGTATCAAGTCACATTGAAAGTAATACAATGGCATTTGTGATTGTTTTCATTTTGCTAATTTCTTTTTTCTTTCATTCAGCCTGAGTATGCACTGTTTGTTTTTATTATGTGTTTATTTGTATAAATGAGGATGACCTTGAGCTTCTGATTGTCCTGCCTCAACCTAAACAGTGCTGAAATTAAAGCAAATGCCATCCTTTCTGGTGTATCTCTTGCTGGGGATCGAAATGAATAACAAAAGTACCTTTTAAATAGGTTTTTATTATTATTGTTGTTATTATTAATTTTATATTATTATTCATTATTGTTTTTGCATGTTTGCATGAGCCCAGGTCCCTGTGAAAGCCAGAGGTATCAGATCCTTTGAATCTATAGTTATAGGTAGTTGTGAGCCACCTGATTTGAGTGCTGGGAGCCAAACTTGAATTCTCAGTTTTCTAGCAATATGTACTCTTAACTGCTGAGCTGTCTCTAGGCATCTGAGTAGTTTGATCATAGGGAGCCCTTAACTTATGAAGTGGTTATAAGCCCCAAAATTTTATTGTAAGTTGAAAATATTGTACATCAAAAATTCATGAAGAATGAGCATGATGTGTAATTGTGTGGTCAAGACAGGTGGCTTTCTCTGAGTTTGAAGCTAGCCTGGTCTACAAAGTGAGCTCTAGGCCAGCTAGTGCTACACAGTGGGAATTTGTCTGGCTCAGTGAAATACAGTGCTTTCTATGAAAACTAGAATTTGCATTCCCTAACACCTGTGTAGATTATAAATAAATGAGTGCCTGAAACCACAACATGCAAGAGTCGAGTCAGAAGATCCCTGGTACAAGCTACTTACCTAAACTGGCTCGAACTGACCAGCCGTGGGTTCAGTGAGAAGCACTGCCATAGTAATCCAATGGAGGCTGATTGTGGAAACCACTTGGTGTTAATTTCGAGTCTCCACACAAATGCGCATATACCCATGCCCACATCTGTACCTACACACAGGCCAGTACTCATGCGCACGTTTATATAACACACATGTGCCAAAAACAAAAGTGAGAGTAAAAATTCACGAAAAAAATGTCTTGAGTGTCGGGGAGGTGCTCTGTTGGCAGAGTGCACGTTGCAGTCTGGAGGACGTCTGTTTGAAGTCCTCTGGAACCTGTGTTTAAAAATGAACCTGAGTGTGGGGGCTTGCAGTCATAATCCCAGTGAAGGGAAGCTGAAGACAAGTGGATTCCTGAGTCTTGGTGGCCAGTCTGCCTAGCCTGCTTGACCAGTGCCAGGCCTCTGAAAACCGTGTCTCAGACAAAACGTAGAGCCCCTGAGGAATGACAGCTGAGGTTCTCTTTGGCTTCTGCCGCCACATGTACACTGCATGCACACCCACACACATGCACATAATCTATTTAGTATACCTAGTCTGCTGATCATCATGGCCATGTTTACCCTTGTGATCCAGTGGCTGACTGGAAGCTGCTGATTGCTGCCGCATTCCAAAATGCCCAGCAACATGCCCCGTATGTTGCTAGCTGAGAAAAAAAAAAATCATAATCAAATTCCAAGATGCAGTTTCTACTGAGTGTGTATTGCTTTCACACCATTGTGAAGCTGAACAGAAATGTCAGTCAGATCATTTTAAGTCAAGGACTGTATTAAGATTGTCTCACCTTAGCTGGGCGGTGGTGGTGCACACCTTTAACCCCAACACTCAGGAGGTAGAGGAAGGTGGATCTCTGAGCTTGAGGCTAGCCTGGTCTACAAAGCTAGTTCCAGGACAGTCAAAGTTACACAAAGAACCCCCCCCCCCCCAAAAAAAAGATTGTTACATCTTTGACTTTAAAGTTTGACAGTTTGGTCTGGGAGCTGTGATGTCTACCTGTAGCACAGCCCTGTGTACTCGGGAGAGTGAGGCAAGATGATCGCTTGAGCCCGGGATTTTCGTGCAACACCACACAACATAATGAGATCCCACCATCTCTTATAGAAATAAAGAAAAAAGGCTGCACAATTCCTCGTTGTTTTTGATGGGAAAACATTTATTTAGAACAAAGTAAGGTGAATTATTTAGTGTGTTATTTATTAATTGATTGATTTACTTCTTAAAGATATAGTCTCACTATGTGTATATCATATATCTCACTATGTATATCAGACTGGCCTCAAACTCACAGAGATCCACCTACCACTTCTGAATGCTGGGATTAAATATTTTTTTTTTAAGTGGCTTATCTTTTCATTTTCCTGGAGACCAATGAATCATTCCAGCCAAGCAAGTAAACCGAATATTTTAGTTCTTTTTGACTTCCAGTCTCTATTTAGTCAGAAGAATGGCTTCTTGCTCATTTGGTGGATAAACATGTTGAATAAATATTTTAATTGTGAGTGTTATAACTGTAGTTTTATATTCTGTCATATACTGTTTTTTTTCTTGAATCCCAGCACTTGGGAAGCAGGGGCAGGCAGATCTTTGTGAGTTCAAGGTCAGCCTGGATAGTGAGTTTCAGGAAAAGAAAAGCCTTTTTATTTGGCCCACTTGCTTTCAAGATTTACTTTAAATTTTACTGTTTAACAGTCATTGAGTATGCTTCCGTTTCTAGTATATACTGTTAGGACTCAATTAGTGAGTGAGGGTAGAGGACAGGCTTTATATTTTGAGTTTTGAAGTATTTAAATAAATGGAACTTTTTCTTGTATGGCTGTGCATGTACATTTGTATGTGAGTACACGAGTGTGCCATGGAGCAATGTGAGTTACTTGACATGGGTGCTGTGAGCCAAACTCAGGTACTCTGAAAGAGCTCTCCGTGTTTTTAACCACAGAGCCATCTCTTCAGCCTAGAGTAGAGGCTTTAAAAAAAGGACTTTTAAAAGCCTTTGTTTTTATTGTATATTTATGGGTATTTTGCCTGTATGTTTGACTTTGCACTATGTATACACAATGCCCAAGGAGGTCAGGAAAGAGCACTGGATTCCCTGGAACTGGAGTTACAGTTGTAAGCCAGCATGTAAGAACTGGGATTAAACCTAGGTCTTCTGGAAGAGCAGCTAGACCTCTTAAGTTCTGAGGCATCTCTCCATCTCTGGATTAAAGGCTTTTAAAAATGAAATATTTTAGTTTACAGTTGATTTTTGAGATACAACCTCACTATAAGGAGGCATGTATATCAGAATTTAAACCTTTAGGGTGCTGATGGGATGTAGGGCTTAGGCTGATATGGAACAACAAGAATGGTGTGTTGGGTGCATTACCTACCTGAACACTGATATAGTTGATAACTAATGGGGGAAGAGAGGTAGAGAAGAGGTAGACTTGTGATCTTGGTCTTTGAAGTTTTTGAGTGCCTGTTAGTAGGAACAGGGGTGTTAGCTCCACTTATGATGTGAATCTTGAAGTTCAGAAAGTTGATTCATCTCTGATGTGGGCCACCAAGGATGGGAAGCTATTTTCATCAGGTTGTGGAAATAGGGGAACATCTTATGAAGAGCCAAGGATGTAAGAACATTTATTGATCAGTATTGGAGTCCAAAAGGTTGAGAGGGAGGGAAGAGTGTTTAGTGGGCGGAAGGCATCTTTAAAGTATTGTGGCAGGCTGGCTCAGTCTGTAAAGTGCCTGCTTCACAAGCATGAAGACCTGAGTTGAGATCTCCAGGACCCACATAAAAGCTGGTATGATCATGTACCAAGTTGGTAAGCCCTGGGGTGAGACCCTGCTCCAAAAAATAAGGCAGAGAATGATCAAGGATGACATCCAACATGGACCTCTGGTCTTCACATATGTGCACATGCATGCACACACACCTGTATACACATGTGTACACAGTCACACGAACAGTTACATATTCCCCACACATGCACACATGTACAAATACACATGTATCCACATTGGGTGACTTTCAACTGTCTAGAACTCAAGTTCCACTGGATCTGATTCCCTTTTCTGTTCTCTACAGGCACCTACATTCTTTTTGGTTTTTTGAGACAAGGTTTCTCTAGCTTTGGAGCCTGTCCTGGAACTAGCTTTTGTAGACCAGGGTGGCCTCAAACTCACAGAGATCCGCCTGCCTCTGCCTCCCGAGTGCTGGGATTAAAGGTGTGCTTCACCGCCACCAGGCTCTTGTGGTGCATATAAGTCCATGTAAACACATACACACACACACACACACACACACACACACACACACTCACAAAATAATAGTTTATCCCAGTAGTCTTCAGATTTAATGTATAGAGGTGGAGAATTAGTTTAATTTTGAAATGAGTCGAGTAGCAGTCACTTCGAAAAGGGATATTGATGTGGGATGCCCTTCTGTATGTTGTGAATATGTTTTATTACCACTGATTAATAAAGAAACTGCTTTAGCCTATGGCAGGGCAGAATATAGCTAGATGGAAAATACAAACAGATACAGGGAGAAAGAAGGTGGAGTCAGGGAGATGCCAGCAGCCACTGGAGGAGCAAGATGTGAATTAATATAAAATAATAGAAATGGGTTGATATAAGTTCTAAGAGCTAGTTAAGCTGGGCAGTGGTGGCACACACCTTTAATCCCAGCACTTGGGAGACAGAGACAGGCAGATCTATGTGAGTTTGAGACCATCCCGGTTTATAGAGCGAGTTCCAGGATAGGCTTCAAACCTACAGAGAAACCGTGTCTTGAAAACCAAAAACAAAACCCAATAAAACAAAACAAAAGAGCTCGTTAATAACAAGCCTGAGCTAATAGGCCAAACAGTTTGTAATTAATGTTAAGCCTCAGAGTGGTTATTTGGGAACTGGCAGGTGGGAGAGAAACCCCCAGTTACAGGGTGTATATCAAGAATGAATGACATTTAAGACCGTGGCTTGGCCTCCTCTGTCCTTCTTCCTCCTCCCTTTCCCTTCCCTTCCCAGGACCTCTCCAATGTTAGACAAGCACTCTACCTCTGAGCTATGCTCTCAGCCAACCATAGCATTCACCTTTCTTGTGTTTTGAGACAAAGTGTTGCTATATACCCTAGACTGGGCTTGAACTTTCGGCAATCCTCCTGCCTTAGTTTTTCAGGTGCTATGATTATAGGTGATATCTGGTTATCTTTCTAGTTAATGTCTTTTGTCCTTTCTGCCTATAATACTGTCAGTACAACAGCCAGAGTAATTTTTTTTTTTTTTAAAATGTGAGTTGTATTTCTTTTGCCTGAATTCCTATAATGGCTTTTTTCCCCCACCCCCTAAAAAGGACAGAGTTGGTCTTTCTAGTTACCTAAAAAGTTTGCTATGATCTGTCCCATTTTTGGCCACTTTACTGCACTTCTACCTCAGTCAATTATTTTCAAATGAGCTTGTTCCTCATTCACAGGAGACATGTTCTCACAAGGGATTTTGTCTTGCTTTTTCCTCCCTGCCTGGAGTTCTCTTTTGAGACTGTGGCCTGCTCTGCTTCATTACCTCCTTGAGCCTTGCTTGGCTCAACTGTCGTGCTTGGCTCAACTGTCGTCTCTGTTAGTGAGCCTTTTCTTGCCCGTCTCCCATAAAACTGGAACCCTTTCTTAGTGTCACCTCTCTTCCTGTCCTTGGCTGCATTTTCACAGTGCTGTGACGTTCTGTTTTGCGGCTGCTTGTTGCTGCCTGCCTTCTCTTCTAAAATCATAATCTAGCAGGGTGGGAGCCTCTGTCTCACGTGCTTCCTGCAGTGCCTGCTGTACAGGTTTCTCTTCCGTATCTTATGGAAAAGCCCTAGAACTAATTGTGAGCTGTCATGTAAGGACAATTTTGGCTTCCTGTACCAGATACCTTAGTAATCCGCTTCCTAATTTGAGGTTTTTTTTTTTGTCTGCTGGCTGAAAGGTAGCTCAGTGGTTATGATTGTTTACTGTTCTCTTGAGGAACTAAATTCAGTTCCCAGCAGCTCACAGCCACCTGTATCTACAGCTCTAGGAGGACCTGACACTTCTGGCCTACATCAGGGCTCTTTATCTTTTGCAAGAAAAAGTATCATGGTTTTCTTTAACTGCATTGGATGATTGCTATTGGCACAGAGCAGAAATATCGCTTTGTGGTTTATGTCATTATGTTTACGGCAAAGCTGATGGCTAGAGTTGTAGGTTAGTGGGAGAATGCTTGCCCAGAATGTACAAGGCTGTGGTGGTTTGATTCTGTAGCACTGAAAAAGACAAATCAAGTCAAAACAAAAGCCAAGCTGATGGGTGGGCCTGTGACTCAGTTGATAGAGTACTTGCCTGTCCTGGCATGTATGAAACTCCCCAGTGTGACATCATGGGGGTGGAGTGTCCCAGCACTCAAGAAGCAGAGGCAGAAGAATTAGAAGGTCGAGGCCATTCTAGGCTATTTGGGAGATCCTGGGTAGCCAGAGCGACCCAAGACTCCATCTTAGCCAACCTACCCACCAGCCAGCCAATACAACAACAGTAACACCGAGATAAAATAGAGTGGCGGATACAAAAGGGCTGTAGTATAAGGTAGACAAAGTTAAAATCTTTTTCAAATTGTTGAAATTTCCTCCCCCCAAATTATCAACTGAGCATTTCCGATGAGAGATATTTTGCTATTCAAAATAAAAGTATTTTAAATTTTAATATATGGCATAATCATCTTATAAAATCAGTTTGAACCATGAAATTATGATAATGAGCATAACATTTAAAGTGAATGATTCTGAATAAAATTTATAATCTCTTAAGTGCCTCATTTTCTTTTGTTGCATGCCATTAACAAAATCTTTCATACAGAGGAGTGATACATGATTATATATTTCTTTAAAACAATGAATATTGAAATCTTAACTCTTTTTTAGTTACTTATTTTGCCCATTTTAGTCTTGCAAATTCTATGTTTGTTTATTTGCTTTTGTGCATATGAGTGCATGTGTCCGTGTGGGGTACACATGCTTATCATAGTGTGAATGTAGCTATCAGAGGACAGCTTGTGGGAGCAGCTCTCCTTCCACCAGGTGGGTGCTTTGGGTTAGATTCATGTTGTCAGGATTGGCAGTGAGAGCCTCTGCCTGCTGAGCCATCCTTGTGCCCATTTTCTTTCTTATGCCTTTTCCCCCATTGTTTTGAAGTAGGGTTTCACTGTATAGCTCCAGCTCTTTGGAATTTGCTATGCAGATCAGGCAGGCCTCGAACTCATGGAGATCTACTTATCTCTGTCTCCCAAGTGCTAAGATTAAAGGTGTGTGTCACCATGCCACCATGCCAGGCCCATTTTCTTTCTTTTCTTTCTTCTTTCTTTTTTTGTCTTTTCCCCCATTTTTTTAATTTGAAGATAGATTTTTCTCTCATACAAATACATCCATTCCCAGCTTCCTACATCTCCCCTCTTCCTGATCCACTTCCCTTCTCTCTCCCTTTAGAAAACAGCAGCCCTCCAAGAGACAACAACCAAATACGACAAAACAAGACAAAATAAGACAAGGCAAGGCTCTTCTATTGAAACTGGACAAGTAAACCCAATAGGAGGAAAAGAGTTCTGGGAACAGGCAAAAGAGTCAGAGATGGACTTGCTTCCGCTGTTAGGAGTCCTACAAGCTAACAGCCACAGCATTTATACACAGGATGTGGTACAGACCCATGCAGGCCGTGTGCTTGCCTCTTCAGTCTCCATGAACTCATATACGCCCTGCTTAGTTGATTCAGTGGGCCGTGTCCTCCTGGTGTCCTTCAATCTCTCTGACTCCTACACTCTCTTCCCCTTCTTCTTCGGGATTCCCTCAGCTTCGAGGGGAGGGACCTGATAGAGACTTCCAATTTATACTTTCTCTCTGAGTAGTTCTCACTGTAGGTCTCTGCATATACTCCCATCTGCTGCTGGAGAAGCTTGTCTGATGATGACAGATAAGACATCAATCTATGAGTATAGCAGACTATCATTAGGAATCATTTTATTGATTTTCCCCCCCCCCCCCTTTTTTTTGTCAGTTGTATTTGGTTCTATTCTAGACCTTTGGGCTATCCAGTCTCTGGTTCATGGCCATCCAGGTAATGTCAAGCATGGGCTCCCTCTCATAGAGAGGGGCTCAAGTTAAATCAGACATTGGTTGGCCATTTCCCAAGTTCTGTGCCACTATTGCTCCAGCACATCTTGCCAGAAGAACAGATTAAAGGTCAAAGGATTTGTGTCTGGATCGGTGTCCAGGTTTCTTTTTCCATAGTCTGCAGAGTACCTCCCCTAACCCCAAAGACTAAACATAGGTGTGAGCGCTCCATACAGGGACATCAGCTTGACCTCTGTGTGTTCAGTGAGCTATGTGGATGTTGTCTCTGGCAATGGAGCCCTGCTCTCAGTGCTTGGAGAGAGACCCTCTGTCCTAGCATTGGCTTGGGTTTAGGAATCTCCACAGGACCCCCTTGGCCAACAGCTCCACGGAATACAACACAGTCCCAGCACTGGAAGTCTTGCCTTGGTCTAAGAGATGGCCGTTTCAGACTCTGTGCCCTCCATTACTAGGAATCCTCAGTAGGATCATTCTCATAGATTCTAGGAAGTTAGTTCCCTCTGAGTCAGGTTTCTAACCCCCCCAGATCTGATTCCTTCTGTTTCTGTTCCCACCTGCTCCCAGTCCACACACAAAATTATTTCCTCTTCCCAGGGAGTTTCATTCGTCTCTCCTGGAGCCCTCCTCTTTACCTAACCTCTCTGGGTCTAAGGATTGTAGCTTGATTATTATTTACATAACAGCTAATATCTGCTTATCAGTGACTACATACCATAATTGTCTATGTGAGTCTGGGATACACCTCTCAGGATGATTTTTTTCTAGATGCATCCATTTGCCTGCAAGTTTCTTGATTTTTCTTTTTAATATCTGAGTAATACTTCATTGTTAAATGTATCACATTTTGTCATTGATTCTTCGGTTGAGGGACACATGTAGGTTGTTCCCAGTTTCTGTCTATTTTGAGTAATGCTCCCATGAACATAGTTGAGTATAGTTATGGTAGGATGGAACATTCTTTGGGTATATGCTCAAGAGTGGTATACCTGGATCTTGAGGTAGACCAATTCTCAGTGTTCTAAGGAGTTGCCATATTGATTTCCATAGTGGCTGTACAAGTTTGCACTCCAACCAGCAATGGAGGAGTATGTACCACCCTGCCAGGCCCATTTTCTTTCTTCTTTAAAGCATCCTACTGTGGAAAATTTCAAATGCAACATGAATAAAGAGTTATATAAGTTAACTTAATTTTACCAAATTATTTTGTCAGTGTACTACAACCCATCATACATTTGCCTATTTTTTCCTCTTTCTTTAGCTTTGTGTGTGTGTGTGTGTGTGTGACACACACGCATACACAGTCTTGGTGTGTAACTCATGCTGGTCTTGAATTTGTAACTCTTTGTTGCTGCCAGTCCAGCTCTCGGATTACAGGTCTGTGCCATCATGCCCCACTAGTTTATAGGGTTTTAAAGCTGCAGGATACCTAGTGCTTAGAGGGTTAGTGAGATTTTGTAGCAAGTCAGAAGTAGATGGGCTTGGCAGATGTTGCTAGCAGCAGTGGAGCTGTGTATGTATTCATTGTGACTCCTGAATACAGCCAAGCATACAAGTTCCAACATTTGTTGTGTGTAGTCAAGGGTGGCTCCAAATAACATTTTGTAGATGAAGCTGTATACTCTAATCTTGGCATTCTTTTGCTGTGTACTTTTTCCTTACAGAGATGGGCAGAAACAAATCATACTCTAAGGATTTAGGAGGCTCACACGTCATTGCATTATTTTAAAAACAGATGAATAACTGCTTAGTTGTCTACATTTTAGTATTGTTTCTGCTTTCTTCCCATTATCTGACCCATAGCTTATACAATCTATCTTACTTTTTTTCTAGCAGTTTACCATGTCTATTTTATCAATAACGTTAAAAAATAGGTTTGTTTACTCAGCTTGCAACTGAAAACTTGTATCTTTGGCTAGGTGAACTTGTGTAGATGGTGACTGTAGGTAATAACAATGTGTTCTGGACCTTGGAGGTGTACTTGCTGCTCCAAGAAAGCATGAGGTCTTGAGTTTAAAAACTGTATCACTTACTGCCCAACATCCTCATAGGCTTCCATGTGCACTGGTGTGTGTATATACATTATACAGTGGTGTGTACACATAGACACCTGCACATACCACACACACCACACATGTACTTACAGAATAAACTTATGCTTAAAACACTGTATTGTGTATAGAACTGAGAGTATATCTCAGCTGTCCTGAACCTGCCTTCGCCACAGGTAACTATGACGTGATGGAATGCTAGATTGATAGAAATGACAAGTTCACAACATATACATACATCAAAACATTTATGCCCTAAGCATATATAATTAAACCTTTTTTTTATTACTGTTGTTATTATTAATATCGGGGTTGGGGGCAGTGATGTGCTAATGTGGAAGTCAGAAGAGAACTTTCAGTTCTCTATCTCGGGGATCAAACTCAGGTTCCCAGATTTGCATGGCAAGCATTTTAACCTTTTAACCTGCTGAATCATCTTGCTAGCTCAGAAGGTGTGTGTGTGTGTGTATGTGTGTGTGTATCTAATAAATCAAGATCTTATTATATAGCCCTGGCTGTCCTCAAACTTATATAGTCCAGGCTGGTCTTGAACTTCAAACCTCTGTCTCTTTAGTATTGGAATTAAAGTCCTGCACCATCACACCCATCCTGTATATATAATTTTTTAAATTGTCAACAAACCTCAATACGATATAGGAGAATGTAAAAGCATAAATGAAAATATATATCTAGAGTCTAACTCACCACCGTCTCTTTCCCGATATGTCTATACATTCCCCTATATTCTTCTTGCCTATCTAACAAACTTACCCTCCCTCCCTCCCTTCATTGGGTCTCAAGTAGTCAAGACTGACCTCTAACTCAAACCTACTATGTTGCCGAGGAGAACCTTAAACTAATGTTTATTCTGCTTCTACCTCTTGCATTCTGGGATTACAGGGATATACCACTGGGTATGTCCAGTTTTTATAAGTTGCTAGGGCTCAAACCCACGACTCATGCATGCTAGGCAGCACTTGACCATGGAGCTATGGGCCTGGCTCCTCTTCTGTATTATTATAGTAACCTCATAACAGGGGCCTCATTTCCCTTCCTCTTTTTTTTAAGGGAGTATTCACTTAGGAGCTGTGATAATCTTTAAAGAATGTCAGCCAAGCCGGGCGGTGGTGGCGCACGCCTTTAATCCCAGCACTCAGGAGGCAGAGGCAGGCGGATCTCTCTGAGTTCGAGACCAGCCTGGTCTACAAGAGCTAGATCCAGGACAGGCTCTAGAAACTACAGGGAAACCCTGTCTCGAAAAACCAAAAAAAAAAAAAAAAAAAAAAAAAGAATGTCAGCCAAACATGTCTCTGTCCCAGATACTCTAGTACTTATAATATTGGCTCAGAAATGGGCATGTCTTGCAGCAAAATCCCTGTAAGCCCTAAGGTGATTGGATGCTGTGTCATCCTTCAGTTTCACTTTCCAGCTGCCTCATCTTGAGCCAACAAAACTGGTGTCTTAGATAGAGGATGCTAAGCATCCTCTGCCTCCGGGCCGTTGCTCTCAGTGTTTAAGATTTTTATCTCTAGTTGTGTGTATCTGTTTGTGTCTCTGTGTGTGCACTCATGCACGGCTCTGTGGGTGCCCACTGAGGCCGGAAGAGTTAGGTCCTCCTAGAGCTGGAGTTACAGGTGGCTGTGAGCTGCCAGTTATGGGTGCTGGGAACTGAATTTGGGTTCTCTAGAGAACAGTAAACTCTCACAACTACTGAGCCACCTTTCAGTTCCCAAAAGACTTTATTCTTTAACAGATGCTAACATATGTGAAGACTGTTCCAATTCTTACCTACCAATGACAGCAACTTTGGCTTTGCAGATACTATGTTGTATGTGTATTAGAAAATTTATATAAACGAAATCTTCCTGCTGCAGTTTTGCCAACTAAAGTTTTGTACCCTCTGCTGATTAAATGACTGGAGAATGTTGAGCACACTGGAGGAAGACAGTTTTTCTTCAGAGGCAGATGATGAATCTCCTGACAAACAGTTTAGAACCAAGTGTAATTCCATTAGATCACTTGTTTGGAGTTGTGCAGGGCCGTTACAGCTTCTAATAACTCATAGGTGTGACTTTCTCATTACACAGTACTTAATAAGTGGCATAATTGGATCAAATGAGACTTCTTTTTCTTTTTTAGCCTTGGTGCTGTGATGAAACTGCCTTTTAGGTAGGTGATAAAGGACCATGGCTTCCAGTGATTTTTATTGAGAGTAAAATAATTCATCTTATGCCTTTATTTGAATATCATTAATAACTCCATTTTAATTAAAGAAAATAATATATGCCTATTGTAAGAAATTAACATAATAAAGATAATGACAAACATAATCGAATATTACCATAATATCACCTATCATGCTCTTACCAGAGATAACCTGTTTGTTTACTTTGTTCTTTTTCTTTTCTCTTTTTTTATTCTCTTGTAAGCATTTCTTTCACATGTGTGTATGTATGATATGATGTGTGTGTGTGTGTGTTTCAGAGGCTAGCCTTAGGTGTTAGTCCTCATCCATCTTGATAGAAAGAGAGTCTCTCACTGTGACTGCTCAGGATGCCATGCCAGCTGACCTGTGAGTGGACGAGTGTCCTGTCTCCTGCTCTCATGCTTTGGGTAGTTTTGCTCTGGGATTAGGTGCTTCAACTGTGTCCAGCTTTTTCTTTTCCTTCTCCCTTTTAAAAGGATTTATTTCTATTATTTAAAAAAGTATGTGTATAGCTGGGCCACGGTGACACACACCTTTAATCCCAGCACTCAGGAGGCAGAGACAGGTGGATCTCTGTGAGTTTGAGGCCAGCCTGGTCTACAGAATAAGTTTCAGAACAGCTAAGACTGTCACGGAGAAACCCTGTCTCAAGAAAAAAAAGTATGAGTGTGTCTGTTTTGGGGGTCTGTGCCCACAAGTGCAGGTGCCAGAGAAATCATAAAAAGTGTAGATCCCCTGGGGCCAGTGTTACAGGTAGTTGTGAGCTGCCCAACACAGACCCAGTTGGGCAGATTTCTCTGTGGAGCAGTATGTACTCTAAATCACTGAACCATCTTTTAGATCTTTGCATTCAGCTTTCCTGGGACTCGGGGATCCACGCTCAGCCCTTAGGAGCAGCTAGGAGAAAGCTAACTCTCCCAGAGTGGTTTAGGTTTTGGCCTATGCTGGGCTTTCATCTGTCCTCATCTTGTTAACTTTCACTTCTAACAGGTTAAAACGTTCCATTAAAACTATATATGTTAAAATAGGATATTGGCTTAAAAATTTATGAAATTAAATTCTTGTAAGCAGCTGTATATTATTTTGTAACATCTGTTTGAAAACAATCTGAGAACAAGGCATGGTGGCATATGACTTTAATCCCAGCATTTGGGATGCAGAGGCAGGCCATCCTTACAGGCCAGCCTGTCTACATAAGCCAGCTAGGGTTAAATGGTGAGACTCTTGTCTCAAAAAACAGAAAACAAAACAAAACAAAACAAAAACACCCACAAACAATAGCACACCACTTCTCCCCACTTCAGAAGGATGTGAGGCTTTGAGGGCAATCTGGCTGATATTCATCATCCCTTTGATCACCAGGGATAGTCAGCTAACCTGGCTGGCTCGCTGGAGGCAGGACAGGGCAGGGTGGAGGAGCATCTTTTTCATTCATCATCACACCAGGTGCATCCCTCTGGGAGCTCCACAGGACCATTTTATAGAGCAGGACCATCCTGAAGAATGCATTGCATGTTGGAGACCCTAGGTTCACCCCAGTGCGAGACAGACAAGCAAACACAGAATACTAAGCCAAACCCTAAAACGGGAACGAACCTGTTAACTTTACCCAGAGGCATTCAACGATCTATCCTTTACAAGGTAGATGTAAGCATTTCCTTCCAGGCTCCTCTTCTGATTCTTGATGCTGTTTGTTATCTCTGTTGATGCAGAACTATTTACTCATGATTTCCTGCCCAGAATGACCCAGAAGGTTAGTCAGTATCAGGTTATCAAGAATTCTGCCAAGAAATCTGGCCAGGGAAAACGCTAGCTGTTTTTAGAAAAGATTAGTAAGTGTTACTGCTTTGGGTAATTATATGTTTAAAATGCCTTTTACCCCAGTGGGAAGTACAGTGAACACTGCTGTGTGCTTTGAAAGGGTTGTGATGTAGAGCAGATTAAGAGCTTGGCCATGATGAATGATAGCTGTCAACTGCAGCATTCATGTAAAACTTCGGATGCTTTCATGGAACAGACTCATTTTCCATCGCCATCAGGGTCAGCTGCAAACAGTGAAGGAAGCTTCTGAGCTTTTGCATGTGTTTTGAATTTTTAAAAAGCATGCCCAAATGAAAAGCAGTGTATTTAGTAACATCTCAGAATTTTGTTTATTTGAGCTTTGGTTTTGCTAAAGTTTACCTCTGTACAACCTATACAGCAGTATTCCCTAACTAAAAGAAGAGCTTCCAATAAGGGGTAAGTGAACCAATTATTTACCAACCTTAAACATGTTGGCAGCTGGATTCACATATTATGTTAATGTGGAAATAAAGTTATTTGAAAATTTATTGTTTTCTTCTGTTTCCTGTCACTTGTTTTAGTTTCTGCGCCTTAATCAGTGAGAAAGAGTTAATTCTCAGAACTGGAGAGGGACCGCATGGTTGAGAGCGCTTGTCCCACCATCATGAGGGCTGCAGTTTGAATCCCAGCACCCATATTGCATGCCGAGCTTCCCACACAAACATCTGTAATCCCAACACTGAGCCGGGCAACTGGGATTTACTGGTTTCTAGACTATGTGAGAGTTGAGTGCTGGGTTCAAGGAGAGACTCTGTCTCAGAGAAACAGGCGGAGAGTGATGGACGAGGACACCTGATGTCATGTTTTAGCCTCTATGAACACTGCTGTGAACACATATGTGCATGCAAAAATGCACACACACACAAAGTGAATATTAAAGATGTAAATTCTCTTATTTTTTTCACTCTGTACTTTGGTCAGCTGCTCCTGATTCTAATAGATTTTGACCTTATTTTATATCACATACTGTATTAAACATGGTAATTCAACAGACATTAATTAGCTGCTTATATTGCAGCCCTGCAATGGTGAATAAGGTGCAGAAACTTGAGACCCAAACGTGCAGCGTAATAATTTAGTAGCTTTCGGGAGAGATGAGCTCTTTGTGTTCGGTCCACTTCCTCACTGGCATCCAGGGGCTGAACACATGCAGCTACTGCACAGATGAGAATGACCGCTTCACAGTGAGAAGTCCTCCCTGTCTTGAGCACGAAGGAACATTAGAGACAACTGCATTCCCAGTGTGCTCCCTCTGCACCATATACACGTATCTCTTTGCCTGGAATACAACCTCAAGTTGTAGTTTAAGCCCTGAGGTAGCTACAGGAACTGAGAAAGAATATGCAGTAGCTTCCTCTACATCAGTGACTCTCAACCTTCATAGTTCTGCAGCTTTTTAATACAGTTCTTCATGTTATGGTGATTCCCAACCATGAAATTACTTTTGTTGCTACTTCATAACTGTTAACTTTGCTTCTGTCATGAACTGTAATGGGGGGGAAACAACCTCTGTTTTCCAAGGTCTTGGGCAACCCCTGTGAAAGGGTCACTTAATCCAAAGGGGTCTCGACCCACAGGCTTAGAAACACTGCTCTAGATCATTGTGCTTAGGGCATTTGTTTCTTCCTGAACACTCCACTGTTATTGCAAACCCCGAGTTTATGTATGCAAACTCATCTGTCCACATATTTCCCTGTTTAATCCAGCCGTGGTTTGAACTGTCACATGGTGCCCTTACAGAAGTGGTGCTATTTCCGTGTGGTAGTGTCTGAGTAAGCACTTAGGGGCTTAGTTGCTCTCCCCTATTTCAATAACAATGTTCTTATTTATTTATTTATTTATTTATTTATTTATTTATTATGTGTACAATATTCTGTCTACATGTATGCCTACAGGCCAGAAGAGGGCACCAGACCTCATTACAGATGGTTGTGAGCCACCATGTGGTTGCTGGGAATTGAAATCAGGACCCTTGGAAGAGCAGGCAATGCTCTTAACCGCTGAGCCACCTCTCCAGCCCAATAATAATGTTCTTACTAAAGAAAATGGGCTGGGTGTGCTGGTGTACACCTTTAATCCCAGTACACAGAGGTAGAGACAGGTGGGGGCTCAGGGTAATAGGCCAGCCTGGTCTACATACTGAGTACCAGGTCAGCCAAGGCTACATAGTCCTTGTCTCAAAAACAAAAAGCAAACAAAACTGTCACCCAACAAACAAAAACACCCCCAAAGAAACAAACCACAACTCCCCCCCCCCACATCCACACACACGAAAATGTTGCTCCCGGTGACTTTTCATTGGTTAATTCTTGTGATGAAAGTGTCTAGTCTTTATCCTTTGATAGCTGTTCATTTAGGTGAGCTGAAGTCTAGAAGTCAAATATACAAATGTGGTAGATTTGTTGTTTGGCGATGGTGCCACATAGGTGAGGCATTATATGTTCTGTGCTTTGGGCTCCCTTCATATGCAGCTTTTACACATTAGCCTTGTTTCGGTGTTTTTAGGCTTTCACTGCATTCAAAGACAGCAATTTGCATTTGCAGCTCTGGGAATTTGATACTCTATATACAAACCTAGTTTTTCTTCACAGATTTCCTTCATTCCTGAAATAACATAACAGATAGAATCAGGCTAAGAGTAGCGCTAGCCAGAATTCGAAAAGGGTTTGCTATGTGTTTGACTTTGAGTGAAAGACTTTAATGCATTATCTTAAGTTTTCAGAAACTTACTGTCAACTATGCTTAAAAGAAGAGTGGTAGTGTGGAAAAGAATGACCCCCGTAGATGCATGTGTTTGAGTGCTTGGTCACCAGCAGGTAGAACTTTTGGGAAGGACTAGGAGCTGTGGCCTTATTGGAGGAAGTGTGTCGCTAAGGATGAACTTGAGGTTTCAAGGCCTGTGCTCTCTGCCTTCTGCTTTTGGTTCAAGCTGTGAGCTCTCCACTGCTCCTGCCTTCACTTTGCCATTATTTGCTCGAGAGTTGGAACTGTAAGCTCAATTAAACACTTTCTTTAATGAGTTGTCTTTGTCCTGGCCTTTTATCACAGTCATAGAAAAGTAACTAATACAAGTGGTTAAACATGAGATTTGGAGACAGACTCTTGAGTATGTTATGGCTAATCTTGGTTATCAACGTGACATACCTGGGAAAAAAGAACCTCCATTAGGGAATTAGCTCCATTAGATTGCCCCGTGGACAAGTCTGTAGAACATTTTCTTGACTGCTCATTGATGTTGGAGGGCTCAGCTCACTGTGGGCAGTGCCATCCTTGCACAGTTGAGCCTGGGCTGTATCAAAAACCTAGTTGAGCAAGTTAGGAACAGGGCAAAAAGCAGCTGTATTCCTTGGCTTCCCGTCAGGATGGGCTGTAACCCGTAAGCCGGATAAGCCCTTTCCTCCCCCAAGTTGATTTTGGTGATGTTATTCATCAAAGCAGCAGCAACCAAATAGCCAAAACAGTAGTCTGTACTCTGCTTCTTTACACAGACAACTGTGACCTCCTGCCTCACTTGCCTTTTCACACGGACATGAAGATAATAGTGTTCCTAAGGTGGGGTGCTCGCTCCTTGTGAGAGAATGCTGCTTGCAGAGCTGCCGCAGTCCTTGTTTGCCACATGGTAAAGTTTTCAATAAATTCTGCTTGTAAATAGTGCCATATGACCACAGGCAAATCCCTTAAACCAATGTAAATGGCTCCTGGGATCTTACTCCAAGTGTTTTTGGAGCTGTTAAGTCAAACATGATTTCTAGGTTCTCTGATGGCCTCTTTGTTTGCCTAGCGAGTCTCTATGACTATGAACTGGCTGTATTGGGGCTCTAGCCATTAAAAACAGATGTTCCTGCTTTCAAGAGTCTGCATTTCACTGAACTGGTGGTGGATGCAGTAGGGTGGAGAAGCAGAAAGAAGTATCAGTGACTTGAGATTATGGTTAAAAGCTGTGAAAAATTAGGCGAGGGCCAGCCTGTTCTAGACTTTCAGGGCTACATAGTGCTATCTTGTCAAAAAACAAAACAAGCTGGGCGGTGGTGGCGCACGCCTTTAATCCCAGAACTCGGTAGGCAGAGGCAGGCAGATCTCTGTGAGTTCGAGGTCAGCTTGGTCTACAAGAGCTAGTTCCAGGGCAGGCTCCAAAGCTACAGAGAAACCCTGTCTCGAAGAGAAAGAGAGAGAGAGAGAGAGAGAGAGAGAGAGAGAGAGAGAGAGAGAGAGAGAGAGAGAGAGAGAGAGAGAGAGAGAGACCTCAAACCAACCAATAACAACAACCACAATACAACAACTCCCCCAACCAAACAAACAAAAAACCAGAGCCCCAAAGTTAAAAAGAGCCCAAGATTCCTATTCAGACTCTAGTTAACTTTTAACTGACATGATCAACAATACTGTGAGGAATTTTGAGGTTGAGTGCTATAGCAGGGTAGGGGAGCCTCAGGGGAGTGGAAAGGAGAAGCAAGGGCAAGAATGCTTGGGAAGGAGAGGTTCAGCCCCAGACACAGAAAGTGTTGGAGGGCTTGAAGGAGCAAGCTGAAGGAAGGTCAGTGGGGCTGAAGTTCTCTGAGGAGACTGGGTCACATTAGGCCTTTGGGTTATGGTAAGGCGTTGGGGTTCTATTTTAAATGCAGTGGGAACCTACTGAGCAGTTTTGAACTGGAGCTATAGGTAGTTGTGAGCCTTCTGATGTGCTGGGACAAGCAGGTGCTTTTGAACACTAAGCTGTCTTTCCAGCCCCACAAGACAGCTCTGTCTGTGATTACTTCCTTTTGTGATTGTTGTCACTTAGTGTGCACTAGTGGGATATTCTCTGGGTCCATTTGGGGCTACATTGGTCATGGTAATAATAGAGAAATTTGCTGTACAATTCTGTTTTTGATTTGGTCTTTTGCTTTTAGTCACACTAAGTATGCCAGTTAAAAACCACTAAGCTGTAACTTTTCTATTCTGCATGAATTTAGTAATTTAATTTCATGAGAAATAACAAATGAGTTTGATTGGTCACTTTGTAGCAATCAAGAAAAAATATTGCCATTAAGCCTGTAATTGGTCTACAGGATTCTTTCCAAGAGTAAGGCCTTATTTTGATGTGAGAAATAACCAAGAGACTGAAAAATTACTTTGGCTATGTTTCTCTTTGAAAATGAGTAAGTTTTAAAATAGTCTCAAAGTTAATTAAATATATCTGCTTAAAATAGACTGGCCATTTTCAGTATTACTTGTGCATAAGCATAGGTAGAAGTGGTAAGCAAAATCTTCCATCTTTAGTTTTTCTCTTAGTTTTTGCTGCTCACATCTTATGAATTCTTTAATGATAGATTTTAATACTTAAAGTGATTTAGGTATCAGAACATTATTCTCAATAATT
Organism: Arvicola amphibius; assembly: GCF_903992535.2. Classification (NCBI taxonomy): domain Eukaryota; kingdom Metazoa; phylum Chordata; class Mammalia; order Rodentia; family Cricetidae; genus Arvicola; species Arvicola amphibius. The sequence continues at coordinate 58,088,401 of NC_052052.2, read as the reverse complement.
TCTTCTCATTCTCCTCACTGAGATAGGGTCTCAATATGTTGCTCTGCCTAGCTTGGAACTCACTGTGTGGACCAGGCTGGCCTTGAACTCAGGGAGATACTTCTGCCTTTGCCTCCTTAGTGTTGTGATTAGCTGGGTATAACATCAGGTCTTGGTGTGGGAAGGCCTTCTGTATATGTGTTGTTTTTATTGGATAATGAATAAAGAAACTGCTTTGGCCTGTGATAGGGTAGAATAGAGCTAGGCAGGGCGGGGGGAGTAGGGGGAAACTAAACTGAATGCTGGGAGAAAGAAGGCAGAGTCATGGGAAGCCATGGAGCTGCCAGAAGAGAAAGATGTTAGCTGCCAGTTGGAACCTTGCCAGTAGGCCATGACCATTGTGGTAAAATATAAAATAATAGAAATGGGTTAATTTAAGATATAAGAGTAAGCCAGCAGTACGCTTAAGAGATTGGCCAAGCAGTGATTTAAATAATATAGTTTCTGTGTGGTTATTTTGGCTTTTTTTTTTTTTTTTTTGAGACTGGGTATCTTATAGCCCAGGCTGGCCTAGAACTCACAATGTAGCTGAGGATGACTTTGAACTCTGGATCTTCCCACCTCTACCTTCTAAGTTCTTACTAATGTAATTAAGGGGTTACTAGTGGATAACACCATGTCTGTATTCCTTTTACCCCCCTTGAGACAAACTCTCACTATGTAGCTTTGGTTGTCCTGGAACTCTGTAGACCAGGCTGGCTCCCATCTCCCAGACATCTGTCTGTCTCTGCCTCCTGGCTGGTGAGATGAAAGGTACACATCACTATCTCCAGTTATATTCCTGACTTCTTAGACTATGCTAAGATGTGAATAAGATTTTTTTATTTGTAACTTGGTTAAAATAAGAAAATGGCCTCTGGGTGCAGTGGTACAGGCCCTGTCTTAGCTATTCTGGAGGCTAAGGCAGGAGAGTCTCTTGGGTTCAAAAGTTCCAGGCTAGCCCAGGAGACTGAAAATCTCTCTAAACAAACAAATCCCCACCAAACATCACAAAATGTGTTTTTTTTTTTTGTGGAAAATAGAAAATGCAGGTGAGCAAACCTCCAAAAGCCACCCCCACATAGCCACCCCCACATTCAGTTTCCAAGTTTTTACTTTTATTTTTAAAACTTAATTAAATTTATTCATTTATTCTACATCCTGACTGCAGTTTCCCCTCCTTCCTCTCCTCCTATCCCCTCTCTCCACCTCCTTTCACTCCCATCCACTCCTTCTCTGTTTTTGTTCAGAAAGGGGCAGGCCTCTCGTGTGTATCTAAGAAGCAGGCCTGTCAAGTTGAGGTAGGACTAAGCTGCTCTTGTATGAAGCTGGTCAAGGCAACTCAGTATGAAGAATAGGTTCCCAAAAGCCAGCCAAAGTGAGGGACAGTCCCTGCTCCCACTGTGGACTCTGAGTAGTTTCCAGGTTTTTTAACGCGCATATTTTGAAACCAGACTAGTTAGGCTGGTCTTTGCCTCTTCTTTAATGTGGTGCTATGAATTGAAATGTGGTCCTCTGTAAAAGGCAGCATGTATTCTTAACTGCTGAGCTGTCTCTCCAACCCCTATTAGTGCAATATAAAATGTTTATTTTGAGACAGGACCTCACTGTAACCCTGGCTGGTCTTGAACTCAAGATCCTCCTGCCTTAGCCTCCTGCATTGTAAAGATTTTATGAATCTTTGTATGAACATAAAAATGTTTAAAAATATTTCATACTGAGCATTTTGGATAGTCATTCTTTGTTAAAGGAAACATGTTACCATGTGGAAAAAATGCTTTCTTTGAGGATTTAGATTGACTACTATAAAAATTTTATTCCTGGGACAAGACCTTAGATTTTTAAGAAGCAACCATTTTTTTTTCTCATCTGTTTTCTCTTAAGCATTTAACATGTAAATGTGCAATATGGTATTTAAATTCAAGACTGGAGAAAGTACTGTAACAGGTCGAGCATTATTCAGTCGGTGGTTTTGTTTCTTATTTCAGTGACTTGTTCTCCTGGGCAGCAATGAGTTCCAAGTTCCTGTCTTTGATCTTGTTTTAGGTTTTTATTTAAAAATCTGTGGGGATAACTTAGAAGAAACTAAACAGTAAAGATCGGTTTGATTATATTTGATGCACTTAGGGAAGTTGCAACCACGGACATCATCACAGTCAACCCATAGCCTCCATTTATTCAGTACTTGAAGAGTAGGGTAACATATTTAAAGCTGAGTAGCCCGGTGGTTGTTATGGATGGTCTAGGGGATTGAATGCTGATTGGAAAGTTTGTAGCATTTCTCTTCTCAGCCCAACTCTTGCCATAGTGAGTTTCTCTTTTGGCAATTTAACCTTTGCTTGGGAGTGGAGGCAGTGGGGGTGATAGCACAAGAGTGCGTGCGTGCGTGCGTGTGTGTGTGTGTGTGTGTGTGTGTGTGTGTGTGTGTGTATTGACAACACTGAACTCCATTCTTGTGATTCAGCTTCAGCTTCCGGAGTAGCTGGGATTGATTACGTAGATGTGCCGGGACTCCAGCTGCTTCCCACTTTTGTCTTTCCCATTCTTTATTTCTCCAGTCAGGGATGGGGTAGCTGGGAGCCTGTAGGGGTTAGGGAAGTATGGGAGGGAGGTAAGGTGATGGCATGTCCACTTTGCTAGTTTCAGAAATGCTGTTTGCTGTAGCAAGGAGATCCCAAATGTAGTGGTTCAAAGAAGGCAGAAATTTCTTGTGTAATAACTGGGGTTCCAGGTATGCAAAGGTCTTAAGGTTTCTATTGCTGTAATAAAACACCATGACTATAAGGAGCTTGCTTCAATATCACAGTTCATCATTGAAGGAGGTCAGAGTAGGAACTCAAACAGGAACCTGGAGGAAGGAGCTGATGCAGAGGGCAGGGACGGGAGCTGCTCACTGGCTTGCTCCCTATGGCCGGCTCAGCCTGCTTTCTTAGACCCCAGGACCACCAGCCCAGGGGTATCACCACTCACAGTGGGCTGACCCTCCCACATCAGTCACTAAGAAAATGCTCTGCAGACTTGCCTACAGTTTATTCTTAGGAGATATTTTCTTAATTGAGAGTCTCTCTTTCCATGACTCTAGTTTTTGTGTTAAGTTGACAAGCTAGCCATCAGAATAGCATGCCAGTACTAAGCTGCCATTCAGAGTTCCAAACTTCTTCAATTACCCCCCCCCCCCCCCCCCTTCCTTCCTCTCCTTTCTCCCTTTCTTCCTTTCTTTTATAGGGTTTAGCTCAGGCTGGCCTCAAACTCACCAAGTAGTGGAGGCTGGCCTTGAACTTTTGATTTTCCAACCATCTCCTAAGAACTGGGTTCTAGTTCTGTGCCACATGCCTACCCTTTCAATTTTGTCCTTATAACAGTACCCTAGGTTATTGTTTTCATGCATATAACCTGACCTGGAGTGTCACCAAAGCTCGCATGGAACCATGTGTGCGGAGAAAGCAGGCTCCGTTGGGACGTGGTGCATTACTCAGACTCTAACCTACCAGATTTGACTCTAGGGGAAAATGAAACTAATCAGATTACAGTTTTGTAAGCCCAAAAGGTTAGGGGTTGAGAAGACTGGTGTTTTTGTTTTTCCCCAAATTATAGTTCCTGTCTTCTCTAGGTACTGTATTGAGCAAAGGGCTCTGTGACACTGCTTGGTCTTCTCCTTCAGCCTGAGTCTGAAATTCCTAGCAAAGTATTTACTAGGGCTGAAGATATAGCGTACTTACCTAGCATTTGTGAAATGCTGAGTTCGAGCTCCAACCCCACATACAATCAGTTATGTATATTACAGTTATTACCTGTAATCTGAGGACTTGGTAGGAGATCAGAAGATGAGGGTTATCCTTGGTTTCATAGTGAGCAGTCTTCATTATAAAAGACCATGTCTCTTTTAGCTTGTTAGCTCACATACTTTTATATTTGTTTTAATGGGCATGCTGATTGAAAGTTACTGTTTTGTTGAGTTTGCTCTTAAAGGTAAAAAGCATGCCATGGGCTTTAGACGATCAGTTTCTGTCTTTAGAAATCATACTTAGGTTTTTAAGTGTGTTGTTCTTTTAACTTGGGAATGTAGATGACAGTCAGCATTTAAAGCTTTGAAAGAAGAGCCGGGGCTAAGCTTGAGTTTCTGAAGGTGTCAGAATTCAGTGCTGGGAGTGGAGTTGGGCCTGCTGCCAGCCCTCAGGGAGGATGTATAGAAATATTTGGGTCTAGGCAGAAATGTCAGGAAGATACAGATATTGGTGAACAGAGCAGGTAAGTCCTTTGAGAAGTACAGACTTGCCTAGCCACTCCACTCCAGTTTTGAAGGGTAGAGCCAGTCCACTAGAAGAGTCTTGATGACTTTGTTTCAGCACTGAGGTTGGAACGAAGGGCCAGATGCAAGCCGGAAGTGCTTCACCATAAAAAACACACACAAGCCCAACTAAAATCTATGGATAGATTCACTAGCTTTTCGTCCAAACAAAAGTAATAAAAGAGAAAATAATTTCCTAAATACAACCATTGCCTCTTGGAATCTGTGGTTTCACTTTCTGTGCTTTCAGCTCTTGGTCAGCTGTGGTCTGAAAATACTAAATAGAAAATCCAGAAATAAATGTAAGTTTTAAACTGTATCCCATTTTGCATAGCACAGTGAAATCTCATCCAGCCTAGTCTGTCCTCGGGAGCGGGGTGGCACACGGTATCCTCCACTTGCCCTTTCTTCCCACAGCATCCTTTTCAGTCATCAGATGGAATAGTGCAGCATCACAGTGCTTGGAGATAGGATCTGGTGTTGTCTTAAATTCCAGGCATCCATCAGGATGTTGGAACATACTCTCTGAAGGTGAGGAGGAATATCGTGTATGTTGAACATCCTCAGTTAGAGGTGTCCCCAGCTGAACCTGCGGTAGGAAGAAACTGAAGTGCCCTTGCTGATAATTGTGGTAGCTGATAAAGTGCTATTTAGAGACCAAGTCCTAGACTTCGAATCTTTAAAATAAGGTCTGATTAATGTAATAAATTAATTTATCAATTTGGTGACCACATTACTTATGGAAAATAGCTTTAAGAAGCTACTCTCTTTAGCCCAATTTCTACCTAGATTGAGTCCTTCCTGTGTAGAGATTTAGTAGTCAAGAATACTTAGTCAAATGTCTGTCTTTGTGATCCTCTGACCCCACAACCCCTCCAAGTTCCCTTCATAATCAGCCATTCCCCCTCCTAGGTTTTCATAGAACTTTTGAATATGATTAATTTCTTTTTCCAATTATTTTTCAGATTGTACCTTTTATTTGAAGCGTGACATAAGTATTTTTGTGTAATATATGGTATTTTCCAGTCCTGGAGAAGCTGGGAGGGAAGGTCGAAAGCTTAGTGTTTCATCTCTGCGCCTCTCTTTTATTCTAGAGTACAGCTGATTGATTTATTTTCTTGGAAATATATGTATGGGACTGAATACCTTAGGAGATAATATGATAATTGCCTATATTAAACAAATCCTTTGATTCATGGAGAGTTAAAAGACCTCATTAAAAATTCTCCTTCTGAGTTAGATTTAGATGGTCAAGAAAAAGCATGGCAGATTGGATATGAATCTTTTAAATCAGATTCTCTTTGTAGTATGTGATTTATGGGTTATATTGTGACTGGCTTCCTTTTAGTAGGAATGTCATGATAGGAAGCAATATATAATTATTTTTCTTTACTGTGTCAAATGTCCAAAGGAAGCGGAGATTAAAAATAAAGGACACATGCTATATACAATGCTGGAGCAAGCACATGTATTCTTTTTTGAAATTCCATAAGAGAACATGTTTTTATGTCTTGCAAAGTCAAATGATTGTGATTAACCCTGAAGTATAAATCTTCAGTAGATGAAAGATTCTTGCAATTTTTAGCTTTAGCATAGCCAATCAGCTTTGATACTGAACCATAGGATGCTGGTTTTCAGAATGCCTATTGGCCATTTTGCTAGAAAAGACAAAGTCAGTATGGATTTATAATGTACTTGTTCTCTATACAGCATCACACTGAAATTTTAAAAACTGAGGCATTTGACATCTGTACTTTTGTGATTTTGTCTAAAACAACATTCTGCTCTCAGTGGCCCAGTTCTAATGGCAAAGTCATTTTTTTTTTTTTTTTTTTTTTTGGGTGGCTCAACCTCGACTGATTAGCCTAACTCATCTGGCGCAGGCATTCTAGTGTTCTGCACCTTGACCTGAGTGCTTAGCTCACGTTTTCTTTTCTTCTTTGCTGATATTTGAGGAAGTCCATTGTCATATCATTTGCTGTCTGCTTCTGGACACCCTGGTCTGTCTTCTGCTGAGCAATAGTGGATCATCAGAAAACTGTACTTGGACCCATTAGCTGAGACCTTGCTGAATTAAATGTTACTTTAATAGCTATGGTTTTGCCCAAGGTTTGTTTTTATATTACTTCTTTTTAAAGGAGTAATATAAAACTTCCTTTGTTTCTGAGAATATTGCATGTTACATCTTTTGCAGCTCATATATGAAACAAAAATATGAAAAATGGCTTTATGGATGTGAAAACCTTTGCTTTCTTTGGTTTCATCTTATAAGCTGTAAAAGAGTTAGATAATTCACCTGGCATAGAGCCAAATTTGGATATTAATTTTACCAATGTGTCCAGAAAATTGGCAAGTTAATTGAAGCATATCATGTACACTAGTAGTCAACAAACTATGGCTCTTTTAATACCTGCATTTCAAAATAAGATGGTATTACAATGTAGCCATGATCACTTCTTTCTTTTTTAAGATTAATTTTATTTTTAATTATGTGTATGTATGTATATCTATATATGGGTATGTGCAGGTGCTGCAGAGGCCAGAAGGTGTCACATCCCCTGGAGCTGGAGCACAAGCAGTGGTGAGCTACCTAACATGCGCACTGTGAACTGAACGCAGGTCTGTTGTAAGAGCAGGCTGCATGCTCTTAATGGCTGAGCACCACCAGGCCTGACCTACATTTCTAAGAAAAAAATATTTTTTGCCTGTTAGATGCTAAGATCTAAAGATAAGCTTGTCTGTTTTATTTACTTTGTGGCCTAGGCATCTAGAATACCGCCTAGATATATGATAGCTAAATAATGCTAATAAGCTAAATAACTTAAATATGTGCTAAACAATTCTTAAGATGTGAATCTGTCTTCACAGACCCCCAGTTCCCCCCGCCCCATCTCCCTTTCCTGGGCTTCCCAAGGATCCGCTGAAGGAATTCTGTTATGATATGCTGTGAAACTACAACAAGTTTTAGGAAGATTGTAATGGACACAATTGGGAAAGTGAAGAAATAGTGATTTGCTTAAGGCAATGACTAGGTTTAGTCATGCGACAAGTTTATAATTTTTGAGCAAATTGTGTTGGTGCCATGAAATGTCAGATTCAAGTAAAGTTGGACATAGGAATTGAAAAAAAGAACCATAAATTACTCTCAGGGAGTTTAACCTTGGAAGGTGTGAAGAAAGTGGTTAAAGAGGCTGCAGAGTTCATATAGTGCTTTCATGTTTGAGTGTGTGTGTGTGTGTGTGTGTGTGTGTGTGTGAGATTTCATTGTTTCTTAGTTTTTTGAAGTAACTGTAACAAAGTATCTAAGACGATGAGAGATTCAAGTGCAAGTATTTGATGGACTTCTTATTGGCAGAGCTCCGAAGGTGCTCAGGAATGTGATGGCAAGAGATGAGGAGTGTGCATGAGTCTCTTCTTTTTTTTCCTATCTATCTATCTATCTATCTATCTATCTATCTATCTATCTATCTATCTATCTATCTATCTATCATCTATCTATTCATTCATTTATTTATATTATTAAAAATTCCCGCCTCCTCCCCACCTCCCTTTCCCCTCTCCGTCTCTCTTCTCCCCTCCCCCTCCCTCTCCAGTCCTAGGAACAGTCAGGGTTCCCTGCCCTGCGGGAAGTTCAAGGTCCTCCCCCCCCTCCATCCAGGTCCAGGAAGGTGCACATCTAAACAGACAAGGCTCCCCCAAAGCCAGTACATGCAGTAGGATCGAAACCCAGTGCCATTGTCCTCTGCTTATCAGTCAGCCCTCGTTGTCCGCCACGTTCAGAGAACCCGGTTTGATCCCATGCTTTTTCAGTCCCAGTCGAGCTGGTCTTGGTGAGCTCCCATTAGACCAGCCCCACCGTCTCAGTGGGTGGGTGCACTCCTCGCGGTCCTGACTTCCCTGCTCATGTTCTCCCTCCTTCAGCTCCTCATTTGGGCCTTGGGAGCTCAGTCCTGCACTCCAATGTGGGTCTCTGTCTCTATCTCCATCCATCGCCTGATGAAGCTTCTATGGTGATATGCAAGATGCCACAGAATTTGATGAAGAAGGCTGTGCCCCATGACTTTATTAACCCTAATCACCTAAACACCCCACCTCCAAGCACCTTATTTTAGCTGATTTCTCACCCTCTGAAGAGCCCACAATTGCAGTTAAATTTCAAAACGTGAATCGTTGGGGCATATCCAAAACAGAGCATCTAGTCTATTGACAGATTTTACACAGCTCTGTAATGACCATGGGATTAAAGCATCCAGTACTTCAAGGAATATAATTGCATGGTATCAGTGCTGCATGGAGTTGGATCAATTGGGTCCCCTATGAAATCCTCTTCTGTGTTCTCTTCTCTGTCCTCCTTCTCTATTTAAGAGCAGTAGACTTGAGAAGTTTGGTGTAAACATTAAACATTGGTACTGTTTCCTTGCTTATTCTTTTAACAGACAAGTAGTTTGTTTCCATGTGCAGGGTTTGAGGTCATCTGAACTTCCTGAAGTTCAGCTGCAGCTGGCTTCTTGCTGAGATGAAAGCTTGTATCAAAGGGAGGTGTAAGCTTAAACAGTCCTGCAACAGTTTAACTCTCTCTTGAAAGTTTTTTGGAGGTTTATTTATATTTTATTTTGCCTAAGTGTGTGTATTGTGTACTCTGTGCTTGGCACTGCCATGTGGGTGCTGGGAGTTGAACACCAGTTCTTTGCATGGAAAGCAAGTGCTCTTAACCACTGAGCCTTCTTTTTAGCCCTCTCTTGTAAGTTTTGATTCATAAAAGGATTAGCTTTTATTTTAAGTATGTGGCTGCGCTTTGGGATTAAAATATAATTACTTTTTTTTAAAAGGTTCATTTATATGAATTCATCTGTTTTGGGATTAACTTGTGGGAAAACACCAAGAGTTGTTGGGCATTTTTAGTTTATTTAGCAATGATAGTTTTGAGTGTTGAAGTGGTTAACAGCAAAGGTTATGCTAAGAAGAACCTGCAGCAGTTCATGTTTTATTTCTACTTTCGTCTTTTAAAATTACTTTCATACTATTAGAGGAATAGTTGGTTAGAACTACAGAGCAATTAGAGGGTTAATAAATCTTTTTTTTTCTGATTACAGAAGCTTCTTATGTACATGTGGGAGAAGCAAAAATGTCAGATGATATCAGGAAAAGGTTTGATTTTCCAAATTCTCTTATCCAGTCACAGGTAATTTTTATTTATTTTTACTACACGATAACAAATGAACCCTTTTGGTGGACTGTAAATTAAACTTTTTATTTTCGCATGAAATATTTTCTTCTACTCATGACTTATTTTAGTAAGCAACTTTTGTATAGGATAATAAGTATATCTGAATTAGAAAAACTAACATGTAAAATTGTTCAGTTTCAACTTTTATTTATTTCATGTTTTTCCTTTAGAAATAACATAATCCTCAGTTTTCTGAATATGGTTACTTTTTGCTCATGATTAATAATTGGGAACAGAGGCAGATGGTTTTATATATTTCCACAAAATGTGAAGAATTAATATTTAAAAAGATATATTCTACCTCTCTACAGCTATTAAGAATACTAGATATCATAATAATGATATTCAATATTTAAAACATTCTGGATTAATGTAATATATACCTGCTGAGATAGGAAATTGGGATAATTTAATTTACAGAGCTTTTCAATAATTAAGACAAGTGGTTAAAGTGACGCTGGCTGTTCTGGTCAGCTGCTGCCGAGTAGAAGTAGTTTGGTCCTTCCAGGTGCTGTAAAAGCTTACTGTCTCCTCTCATGTGTGAAGCTAAGCAGCCAGCGAAAGCCAGTCTGAAGACTTAACGTTTGGACAGCATTTGGATGTTTCCAGCGGCTGCCTTTGGAGATGCCTGCTGTGGGAATTGACTTAGCTGGGAAGTGGGGAACCCTTCCATGAGGAGTAGAACACTCCTTATGCAAGATTCCCTTCTACCTGGCTGGGTTGGAGTCATATCCTGCTCTGTGCAACACAGGCCCTTCCCCGAAGAAGACGAGGAAGACGTTATCCACAGTTTCCATTTTTCTGTACCTGGACAATTTTCATTAGCATGAATAAAAAGGAATTGCTAACATGTATTACTGTTAAATGAAACAAAAAGTGTGTATGTTGTATGTACTGTAGATTGTCTGTTTCAGTCCTGTTATGGAAATGAAGGCAAGTTAGCATAATGAGTCCCATGTGTAGGTGTTTCAGAGCCATGTAGCCTACTTAGGCTAGTAGCTCTGATGTTTTAAAAGCTGAGTAGGAAAGCAGATTAGAGAAACAGAATCTCATTGGGAGTGGGGAGATGTGTGTGTAGCATTGTTTATATTCTTTTAGTCCTTTTTCTAAGTGTGAACAGTAGCTTTTGTGTGTCTCTGTTGCATTTCATGTTGGGTTTTAGGTTTCTATGAGTGCGCCCTGTCCTTATTAGCTACATACCAACTGTTCTTCCTTAACCATTGCTTTGAGATAGAACCATATTCCATTGATCGACACACAACCTTTTTGCATGTTGGGAATTATATGGCATCTAGCAACTGCTAATAGCAGTTGAACCACAGTGGGTACTGCATGCATATTTGTGAACCTGTCCATTATTTTCTTAATGAGTCTAGAAGAGTTCTCTGATTAGTCTAAAATCAAAAATTCAAATTATAGGTAGCACTGTATGTTAACTGACACTTTTTTTTTTATTCCTCACTGATGGATAAAATAATATTGAATCTTTTCGGCTGGTGGACAGACATTTGGTGACATATGCAGTATAGTTTGTAGAGTAGGAATTCAGACTTCTGATTGGTCTTCAGGTTTCTTATCTTTTGCTAGGAGGTAATAGACAGCAGATTGAACTCCAGCTTGTTTCACAAAACTCAAGCCTGAGGTCTTAAATCGTTCGAACATCCGAATATCTGAAGCGTGTGTGCACGTGTTCATAAAGGGGGTGGGTGCTATGCAGTTCTTTGAGCTTTTCTAGAGACTTTGTAAAACTCACAGCCATTTGCAGCACTATTGCCAGTGGTCCCAAGTGCAGGATGTAGTAGTGAAAATTTCCCTAGCTGTGCACAAGTGGTTGTGATTGTTGCCAGCCCATTTCTGTCAGCAGCGAGTACTGGGTAGACCTGACGCCGAGGCAGTGGGAGGTAACATTTATGCATTTATGCAATCAACTCTTCTAGACTTTAATTTTAATTTTGGGTTCTTTGATTAAAGCAGGATGTGGAAATTTTTAGAGATTTGTGAGACTGAAAACTTAATCAAGACTTAAAGCCTGTGAGAAGAGGGGTAAATAAATTAAACTAGGACCATGAGATGGCTCGGTGGGTAAAGACACTGGGCCCACATGGTGGAAGGAGAGAACTGACTTCTCTAAGTCATCTTCTCTCTTCCACACGTGAGCTGTAGCATTCACACATAAATGAATGCACAGCATTAGAAGACATGAAAATAATTGGGCTAGAGGAGGAAGAACAGGGTGGAAGAGGAGGGAAGAGTTACCTTCAGGGCTGTATGGGCCATATCCACAAAAACAGGGGTGCCCTCTTCTCCATTTTCACTAATGTAGTGGAAGGAGCGGAGGGGGCCGCTTCCCGCCGCCCGGCTCTCGGCCGCCCGGCTAGCTTATGCCCCGAAATAACAACACACAAACTGTATTCGTTTAAATACTGCCTGGCCCATTAGTTCAGCCTCTTACTGGCTAACTCTCACATCTTGCTTAACCCATTTCTAATAATCTGTGTAGCACCACAAGGTGGTGGCTTACGGGGAAAGATTCAGCATATCTGACCTGGCGGCTGGCTTCATGGCAACTGTCTCACTGCCTTCTTCCCAAATGTGACAGGCTGCATTTAGATACAAGATTTTAAAGACTAGGGTTTTTCTTCATGGTTTGATGGATTATGTAATTTCAGATTACCATTAATATCATGTGACAGGAATTTGAGCTGAGAGTTGGCAATTTTAGCATCTATGAAGTGTGGTTAGTTTATCGCAGATATGGGATAAATTGCCTACTTTGGAGGTTGTTCTGAAGATTTGGGTTACACATGTGGAGTGCCTCATCCAGTGCTTTCTACACGGCATACAACAAAAGGGACGTTTGTTTCTTACCAGTTGACAGCTTGGCTTGCTCAAACATGCAGATGAGTACGATGCTGATTGCTTTTAAATGCACTCTTTGGAAAGAACTGAGTGAGTATGTTCATTAAGTTTGTTTGTTCTTTTAGGCTGTAGGTCATCTTATTGCTGCTGTCCTAAAAGAACATGGCGTTTCAGAAAAGATACACCAAGCCACAAACCAGGTCTGTGTTTAACTTTGTTTTATGTGTGTGTTCCACTGGTTAGCTTTTTGTCAAATTGACACAAGCCAGGATCATCTGAGAACAGGGATCTCAACTGAGAAAATGCACCCATTAGAGTCTCCTGTAGGCAACTCTGTGGGGCATTTTCTTGATTAATAATTGATGTGGGAGAGTTCAGCTCTCTGTGGGAGATGCTGCTCCTGGGCAGGTGGTCCTGGGTTGTATAAGAAAACAGACTGATCAAGTCAGGGGAGTAAACCAGGGATCAGCATTCCTTCATGGACTCTGCTTCAGTTTCTGCTTTGTGTTTGTACTCTGATATCTCCTTGTGACGGACTGCAAGCTGTAAGCTGAAATAAACCCCTTCCTCGCCTGGTTGTTTTTGGCTGCTATTGCAGCAGTACGAAGCCGACTAAGACATCTCTTTGCTTTCATTTTATTTAGAAACTTTTGCCTGCGTAGCCACACATACCTTGTTTCCCTCGTAGTTCAGTTCCCTGTGGAGATGATCTTGAACTCTGAGGATTTTGCCTACAGATTTTGCCCCGCCTCCTTTCCCTTTCTGCCTATTCCCTGTCCCTCTCCCTACATCTTCCATTTCCTGCTCCCTTTCCCTTCTTTCCTTGCCCCCTTTCCTCTTTGGTCTGTCATGTTTTTATTCTATAGCAGTCTTTTAAACTTGGACATTTGTGACTAACTCCAGGATGAGACATGGAAGGGGTGAAGGAGGGAGTTCCCACTGTTGATGAAAAACAGCACCAGCAGGATGAGGGAAGGCACGCTAGAGAAGGTGACAGAATTACCCTTGCAAGCATGTCTTTAAGCAATAGAGAAAATTAACACAGAGGCTGTGTTTGGCTGTGGGATATTTCTCATGCTTCTGCTCAGCCCTGAATGTGATTTCTAAGTTGGAAAGGCCACGTTGCCAGTCGGAGCTGGAGGAAGAAAGCTTCCCTGCACAGAGTAGGTAAGTACCCAGAGTTGAATCAGTGCCTAAGTGCTGAGGCAAACGGATTGGGCTTTGACCAGTTGGCACTGTGTATTTTTACTTGCTAGATGGGAACTTGCTAAACACAGGTGCCTATGTATAAACTAGAGATAAGTATTTTTCTTCCAAAAAAAAAAAAAAAAGATTTCCTTTTCCTTACTTTCTCTTTGTTACATGGAAGTATGTATGTGTGTATTTTTACATGTATACGTGCCTTAGTGTGCCTTTGTGTGTCTGAGGACAGCTTATGAGAGCCTGCTTTCTTCTTCCACCTTGTAAGTCCTCTGGTTGAACTCAGGTTGGCAGATAGACAGCAGGTACTTTTGTTGCTGGCCCCTAACGTTCTTGATGATTAGCCACTTTGTATCATCCGTCTTTACAATGCCTGTCCATAGCTGGAAGAAAGTGTAGTGGTATGTTTCACTAATTGGCATTTATCTAGTGTTTGTAATAGTCATGTAAATCAGGTTTCCCGAGAACCCTGATCCCAGTTCTGCCTGTAATCACATTATGTACTCTGAGAAGATCTAGTGATTTTACTTAAATTGCCAGGATTTATTGAAAGTTAAATCCTTTTAACTAAATGCTTCTTCTTCTACTAATAAATGAATGCCTACCTCCACAAGGACACAGTACCATCTTAGACAAGTTTATTCATCCATTTATCTTATTTTTCCGGCTTGATAATGGGATAATGGCATTTAGGACCCTGGGCTATTGTGAAAATAAATTTCCTTCTGAATACAAGAGGAAATAGAATATAAATATTTCCTCTCTGCAGTAGCTGACTTTTAGCTCTATTGTTCTTTAATAGTGGGGTCTTAGACTGCAGAGGTTTTCATTAGCTGCAGAGGAAGTGCAGGAGAGTGTTGTGCGCTGCTGTCCGTGGGAGCTGCCGACTCTGACTTTTCCTTGAATTGTTCCTTCATTTTTGTAATTTGCTGTGTGGTGTGTGATATGGTGTGATGTATATGTGTATGGTGTGTGATGTGGTATGTGTATGCATTTGTGGTATGGTGTGGTGTGTGTGGTGTGGTATGGTATTGTGTGTGTGTTGTGGTGTATGTGTATGTATTATGTGTGGGTGGTGTGGTGTGTGTGGGGGGTGGTGTGTGTCTGGGGGACAGGTGTGTGTTGTATGCACAAGTGTGTGCTGGTATGCCCACTTTACGTGTGCATGTGCAGACTATAGGAGGAAATTAGGTGTCCCATCCTGTCGCTCTCGGCCTTGCTCCCTTGAGGCAGTATCTCTTAGTAAGCCTGGAGCTTTGGTTTCAGCTTGGCTAGAGGCAAGCCAGTTCCACTGTGCTCCTTTCTCCTACTATGCTGAGTTTATAGTAGTCATGCTTGTGTTACAAGTCTTCTTGCCCATTAAGCAATCTTCACAGCCCCCATCACATCTTTTTAATAAACTGCATCAAAAGAAAATAAAATAGCTTCATTTTGAGTTTATCATCACTAATTTTTTTATCATTTTTAATTAAGTGTAATTATATGCAGAGGTTCTGGCCTGGAGCTAATTACAGACACCTGCTGGTGATTTTAGGGAATTGAACTCTGATCCTCTGGAAGAGCAAGCAGTACTCCTAATCACTGAGCCATCTCTCCAGCCCCTTATTATTATTATTATTTATTATTATTATCATCATCATCATCATCATCATCATCATCATCATCATTATTATTATTGGCTGACCTTGAATTTGCTTCATAGCTAAGGATGTCCTTGAACTCT
Organism: Arvicola amphibius; assembly: GCF_903992535.2. NCBI lineage: Eukaryota > Metazoa > Chordata > Mammalia > Rodentia > Cricetidae > Arvicola > Arvicola amphibius. The sequence continues at coordinate 58,073,086 of NC_052052.2, read as the reverse complement.
GACCTCTACCTTCTAAGCAATGAAATCACATGCTTGTGTTACTATGACTATTTCTTTTAATTAAAAAAAGAAAAGAGGATGTAAACCTCAACAGACTTAACCCAAAATACATTTAGTATGGATTTATTATTCATTAATGATTCTTTTTTTGGGAATGAACCCTGAGAAAGTAAGAAAGCTCACAGTTCTATTTTCAAAATCAAAATTTCTGTTGACTTCTGTTCCCATCTGGGGTGTTTCCATTAGTGAATGTCGATTCTCAGTATGAGGAGAAAAGTCATGGTATATTTTGTAGGCAAAATAGTTCTCTTAGGATTTGTTGGTAGCCATTGCTATGGGCAGATCTAGTCCTCTGACTCAAGAGTTGAGAGGTTTCAGCACAAGTGTGGGTGGAGCCGAGCTGCGTGTAGGTAATAGAGGTTGGTAGTAGAAGAAAGAGCAGGGACCCTTTGAAAATGTCATCACCATAAAGCTCTGGGCTTCGACGATGTTTGGACTTCAACTTAGGTGAGCTGATAGACCGCCGATGTTGCTGGGGTCTAGTCACATTCTATAGCTCAGCAGGTGAGAGTTAAGTCTTCACTAAGTCCTGATGCTTCTGCCTGCAGTCTTATTGTGCAGCCAGACACCAGGGGGAGAGAGACACTGCATCAAAACAAATGTATTCCCTTTTGGAAAACAGATTTTAGTTTCTTATTGGAGCAAAGTGACCACAGCAGCATCCTTGGTACAGAAGCTAACCTACTGTGAATGATTACATGTTGATGAACAGTTGTGCTCCCGTGCGAGTTTCTCCTTGTCCTAAGCATCCTTTAATCACCGGTTTGCTTTCAGACAGCCGCCTTGAACTTGCTGTGGGAGAAGTGCTGCAGTGACAATGTGGTGGTCCGGACAGCCTGCTGCGAGGGCCTGGTGGCACTTGTTGCTCAGGGTCATGCAGAGTTCAGCTACGTTCTCAATGGGATACTCAACCTGATTCCTTCCACCAGGTACCCTTGCCTTGCTACCATGTCTGATAAAAGGTTTAAGCTTTTAGAAACACAATCCACTGGTTCCCTGCTGGGGATTAAGAATTTGTGCTGCAATAATGAATTGACTTAGTCTAAGAAGGGAACCTGCACAGTGACACAGTTTTTACATTGCATTGACTGTCTGTAGTCAGCCCTTGGCGCCAGTGATGTGTTAGAAAATTATACTGTGAGTTTCTCTTAAATATTTGATGACATAGGAATGTGTCTTCTGCACGTTCCTGGGGAACACATCCTTTAAACTTGTTCTGTATAGCCATATTCCCAGACAGAAGGTAATAGAATGGCAGAAGGCAGCAGGGGCTTGCTCCTTTCCGAGGTGGTCAGACAGGACGGTGTTTGAAGCAGGAGCACCTGTGAACTCCCTGGGCCGAGAGCTGGGCTGTGGCTCTGTGGTATCGTGCTTATCTAGGATGGTTAAGGCTCTGGGTCCTATCACTAGCTCTGTCAAGAAAAGAAAATAAAAAGTTTAAAATAATAGTACCCCAAACCAATTCCCTGTAAAGGATTTGCCATTCTTTGCTTGGAGAAATGGCTTTCTGGAAAAGAATGTTACTATTTCATGAACTTCCTTGTGTGGGTTCAAGTCACCAGGATACAGGACCCCTTTGCTCTTCTGCTGAAGACTTTGGCATTCATGGTGACAAGGGAGCCTCCCCTTCTCTAGGCCTTTGTAGTAACTCAGTCTCACCACGTCAATGATGGGGCAGCTCCAGTTTCTCGTGGGGAGCATCCTGCTCTCTGATCGGTGTCCGCAGTTTGTCCAGGCTGACAGTGGGCAGAGGCTCTGGTTCATTTTTAAGTGATAGTTTCTCAAACCGACTTTCCCAAAGTAGCCTGGATATGACACAGCCATGGCTCTGACTCATGTGGCTCTCAGGTTTCCCAGAATTCCCTGCTCATTCTCATGCTCTTTTCCCCCTCTCATTTCTACTGATATGGCATAATGTGGGTGCTTACTTTCTTTTATGTCTTCAGAGTAGTTGTGACTCTCAGAGTAGAAGCCTCTCTGGGCTGTGGTCTGCTAGTCTTCATTGCCTCTATTCTTAACACTTTGTCAGAAATCCTATTTCGTTCTCTCTGGTCACCTCTTTGTGTATTATTTGATTATTGGCTTTCTTTTATATCTTTCTATCTATAAGCCTAAACCCTGTAACGTAGTGTATTAGTCTTCTCAAGCCAGCTCTGGCTACCCATTTGTGCTGTGATTCTTCCCATGAGCCCTCTACTTGGATATAATGCAACTGTTCACCTGTGTATGAAGTGAGTGTTCCTTCTCCTCTTCCTCTAGTGCCACTTCATTGTCCACCAAGAATCAGCCTCTCTTCTTCGCCTTCTCAGCTGAGTGGCTTTGTTCTCTTCTACTAGTCTTACTTGTGTTTGCAGTGTATCACACACTCTGAACTTAACAGATGATAAGTGGTTCTGAAAAAGTAAGGGTTGTGGACTGGAGAGATGGCTCAGAGGTTAAGAGCATTGCCTTCTCTTCCAAAGGTCCTGAGTTCAATTCCCAGCAACCACATGGTGGCTCACAGCCATCTGTAATGGGGTCTGGTGCCCTCTTCTGGCCTGCAGGCATACACACAGACAGAATATTGTATACATAATAAATAAATAAATAAATATTTTAAAAAAAGTAAGGGTTGTATCATCTCTATTTCTTCACTTCCCCAGAGAGAGAGAGAGAGAGAGAGAGAGAGAGAGAGAGAGAGAGAGACAGAGAGAGACAGAGAGAGACAGACACAGAGAGAGAGACAGAGAGTGAGAATAATTTTAGAAGTGGTTTTAGGATCCATTAAGAAATCTCTCTGAGGATTTTTGAAACTAAAGATTTTATATCTTTCTTATTCAGTAGTTGGCTTTAAGTAAGCCACATAGATTTTGTCTTACTCCTTTCAATTATCCGGTACCAATAATGGAGTTCATTCTCTGTTCCCTCCCGCATAGTTTTAAAATGTTTTAAAATCTATAAGTAGTCTGGCAATGGTGGTGCATACCTTTAATCCTAGCACTCTGGAGGCAGAGACAGGTGGATCTCTCCTGAATTTTTGGCCAAACTGGTCTACAGTAAGTTCCAGGACAGGCTCCAAAAGCTACAGAGAATCCCTGTCTCTAAAACAAAACAAAACAAAAACCAAACCCCAAAACTATAGGTATATAATCTGCTTGCATTGTGAGTTATATTGCCTGGGCTAATGAGATGGCTCAAGGGGTAAAAGTACTTGTCACTAACCATGAAGACTGGTGGAAAAAGGTGACAATCCACTCCGTCGGTTGTCCTCTTGCATGCTCTGGTATATGTGCCTAAATACATATGGACAAAAATTGGAGTTGTATTTCTTACAATAGGGTAGCAATTGAGAGGACCAGAACAGTGTCTTTGTGTATTTAAATAGCCATTAGGCCAGGAGAGGTGGCCCACTAGTTATGAACCCTTGTGGTTCTTACAGAGGACCTGGGTTTGGTTCCCCAGCACCTATATGGTAGCCCACAATCAAATGTAGGCATGTGTGCAGTGCATATACATACATACAGGCAAAACACTCATGTAAATAAAATAAGATCTAAACAGAACACAAAAGCAGCTAGACCTGGTTTGGGTATTCACCTTTAATTCTAGAGGATTGGCCGAGAAAATTATACTAGCGTGAGATATTAATCACACATCAGTATAAATCCTCAATCACAATATAAACCATAAAGTATAAGCTAATGATGGGTATGCTTGCCATCTATTTATAATTTTCAATAATATTATTATTTCTTAAAAGTTCGAATGTGTTTTAGACTAGGTCTAATAGCATTTATAGGGATTTAGGAGGCAAAGTCTCTGGTCTCCTTGCTCTTTGTTTTCACACTGATACCGGGTCTCAGTTTCTTTTAAAGGTTATTTGTGTGTGTGCATATTATATATACATATTATATGCCACATTATAACATGTATATACTTTATACTTAATAACTATTAACTGTTAAAATAACTGTTCAAAGATACATGAATATATATAACTGAAAATTTATATGTACATATATCCCCTTTACTAAAACCAGAAGTTGTATGTATATAGTATAAAATATTCTTTTCTTCATGTTCTGTTTTTCAAGTTCTGGAGAGTAGTTGTAAGCAGAGGTGCTCGTTCATTTCCTGGCTGTCCAGACCTGAATAACCACACAGAAACTATATTAATTTCAACACTGTTTGGCCAGTGGTTCATGCATATTTTTAGCTAGCTCTTACATAGTAAATTAACCCATTTTTATTAATTTGTATATCACCACGAGGCTGTGGCCTACCTGTAGGATTCCAGCATCTTCCTCCTTCATCAGCTATATGGCGTCTCTTTTGCTTCACCTACTCTCTCTGTATGTCTCTGTTCATATTTCCCACCTGACTTTATTCTGCTAAGCTATTGGCCAAAACATTTATTTATCAACTAATAAAAACAATACATATACAGAAGGACACCCCACATCAGGTAGCCAACAGCAATGGCAGTAACCTGTAACTTTTGGGGCAAGTATGGGACCCCCACTAGCCAACTTCAAAAGAGATGCCCATTTCTGACACTGAGCTTTTTATTTCTTCACCTTTGATGTCTAGTAGGGCACTGCCTTGTATCTGTGTCCCTTCATCCAGTCTATTAGATGGTAACGTCATTTAAACTTTTCTAAAGGTCATTAGTGTTAGTTGCCCCTCAGCTAGTGAATTATCTTATATATGGGTCATTGCTGGATTTTAGAATTCTTTGGAAATGTGACCAAAGATATAGAAGAAAGTCTTTAATTACAGTGAGCAAATATGGACATTTTGACAATGACAGTATGTTGGCAGATTTTTCCTTATCTGACAATGTTTATGCAGTTTAAACTGTTAACCATGGGGAAATATAGCTGATGCAGATCCTGAAGCTAATCAATTTGCTTTGTGAATGTCAGTGTTGAGTGTGTTTGTGTTTAGGTACATGTTCACGTGTGGGCATGGAAGCAGAGGACAACACCAGGCATTGTTTCTCAGGTGATGTCAGTCATTCTTGTTTGAATTTACATGAGCACATCTTTATTGCCTAAAATTCATAGTTTACCTTAGGACTGACTCTTGGCTTTGTAAGTTTTAAGGCTTTGAGTAAACTGTCTAATAGTATTGTATTAGTTTTCTCTTTACTCTGACCAGATGCATGGCATACAATAACTTAAGGGAGGAGAGGTTTTGTTGGCCACAGCTTGAGGATGTAGAGTCCATCATGGTGGAAATGCGTGAGGGACCAGCTTGAGGAGGTAGAGTCCATCATGGTGGAAATGCGTGAGGAACCAGCTTGAGGAGGTAGAGTCCATCATGGTGGAAATGCATGAGGAACCAGTTTGAGGAGGTAGAGTCCATCATGGTAGAAATGTGGGGTGGAATTCTCCACATTTTTTTTTTTTTTGAGACAGGATCTTTCAAACCAAGGAATTAACTAAGAAGACTAGGCTAGCTCTTTAGTGAGCTGCAGGGATTTGTTTGTTTCTACCTCTTCCTGGATTGCAAGCATGTGCCACTATGCCCAGGTATTTTTTTTTCCACTCATTTTTCTTTTGTTTTTACTTTTAAACATGGGCTCAGGTCTTCATGTTAAAGACATGCACTTCACCTGCTTTACTTTTTATCATTGTGTTCTGAGGCTGGGCCTTGTGCATTACGTTTCCTGGATCTTCTGGACCAGGAGATCCCTCCCCCCCCCCTACCTCAGCCTTTTCAGTGCTGAGACTACATGCCACCAAGCCTGCTTTCAAATTTAATTTTAGACTCTGTTTGATCCTAAACGGTGTTACATAAGAGCTAAATTTTCTTTATTGTCGTCAGTAGAGGTAATAACTATTTGCATGTCAGAAAACAGAATTTTCTTCATTTGCTTTATTTCAAGTAGCAGAGCTTTGAGGTTTGCAGCAATTACAAAAACCAAACTTTGTGCTGCTTATGCTTTTTATAAAAAGCAAAATGAGAATGAAATTTAAGAAACTGGCTAATTAAAAACAGGGCTCCAGCCATCTTCCTTGCCCATTGCTGCTTGGGGGAACTTTAGAGACAGAAAACCGTGTCTGTCTTTTTGGGATCTGGAAGTAGGAATGACTTTGGCCCAAACCGTGGGTTTTCAGTTTGTACTGCTTTAAGTCTCTTCTTGCCTCAGGATTTTCTCCTCTGCACAGAGGTTTATGGGACACTAGAGATACTTGGGAGCAGAGAGCCTCAGCAAGACTGACTGTCTTTGATTGAGGAAATTATTTCTAAAACTTATCTCTTCCTTTCTCCTAACATCACTTAGGGCCTGAGATGAGGGTGGGGCAGGCAGAGAAAATGCCCGCGATGGCAGCTTCTGTGGTAGACTTGTAGAGAAGGTACCTCGTGGAAGTACCACAGCAGCACAGCTGAGGCAGAGAGGTTCAGAGAATGGCAAAGTGGGGGAACATATCTCCGGCTGATCACCAGCTCTGTGGCCCTTGCAGGTTCAGTCTAAAAAATGGCCTTGGAAAATGTGAGGAAGCCCCTGTCACCCTAAACCCAGCCCACAGTGTGTGAGATGATGGCTCAGAGGCTTTCCATTGTATAGTCTGATTTTGAGAGACTTGCCATCTGCAGTGTCCCGGTTGTCTGAACTTTAGGGAGTGGCTGGGAAAGTGTCTGGCTCTGCTTGAGAGACTGTGCTCTTCAAAGGAATAGTTTGATGTCCCAGAGTGTTCTTGCTTCAAAGCCGCGGCAACAGGAAACAATTGTAAACTAGTTTTTATAGCTTCTGTAAACAAAGAAATGGATTTAAGGCCTCTGAAATGTTCTTTTAATCAGTAAGGAAATTTGAAAAAAAAAAATTGCTTCCCTAGGGAGGTTGAAGGAACAAGGGACCATAAAGGACACACAGTAAGGAAATGATTATCACCCGTGAATGCAAACTGGAGTTACAGGGAATGATACATAGTAGCGTATACTTTTCCCGTCCTTTGAAGAATCGCTTGTTCTGAGTTTAGATTGTGTTTCATTTTGTCTTTATATGAATTTAAGGATTCCCAGAGTAAGGAGTTCCCACTTTTCATTCCTTAGATATTTTTTTTCTTTTAGCTTCCGGAAAGCTCATGCAGCCTTTGTTACTGTTGCTTGGTAACGGGATTATGAATAAAATCTTACTCTCCTTTGGAACCAGGTATTCAGTTTTCGATCCTGAGGTGTCAAGACAGCCTGTAATTTCAGCTCTGCTGCTTCCCATATCCCTGCTTTTTAAAACGTGCCTAGTGGGAAGGAAGGTTATACTCTAGATAAACTGGGCTAGCATTTGATTTGTGTGCCTTTTGTGCTTTCAAACAGGGAAGGGACCTACTGTTAATGCATTTTGCAAGCGTGTATTGAAGATGGGAAATTAAAGTATATTTTCTGAAATTCTGAAAGTCTGCTTTCAAGGAAATATTGAATAAAAGATTAAAAATTTCATTGTGAGTCTAATGTTTAAAAATGATTCTGAGGACTATTTGGAGTTAAGATTGAAGATAACCGAGAAAACTCTCATCATCTCTTTTATTGATGATTCTTTTCCTTGGGAAACTTAATTGCTTTGTTATCATGCAGAGAACAGCTAACTTGAGGAGACGCTCTTCTTGGCTCTCTGAACTGAAGATTTTTGCAGTATTCAGCTTCCTTTTCCTTATTTCATCTGGCAGGGCAGGGGCTAAGGAGGGACATTTGTGTGAGGGCTCCTCCAAATGTTTGCAGGATGCAGCCTTTAATCTGCAGCCTTAGGACTTGGGAATGACTTCAGGTGTGTCCTCCTGGCCAGCAGGTTCACCTTTCTCTCACCCATGAGAGACCCAGGTAGCTGACCACGCCTGCTGGCCCACCCATCTTGTGTTTTCAGTCTTCCCTTTAGGCCCCTTAGCTTGTTTGTGGATGTTCCCTCGCCTTCCCCCTCATCTTCTTTCTGTAAAATCCCAAGAGCTCTTTAAAGCTCATAAACGGAAAAGTGATTCCTCACTTTCCTCATCCAGGACATTCTGCCCCACTTCTCTTTAGAATTCCTTGATGCGACTGAAGCTTTGTTTGTCGTTTTAAGAGACATATTCATGCTAAATGTTTCTGGACGATTTAAGAAGAGTGCCTACTGAATGTGTTACTTTTGGAGCAGAAAGCTGCACCAGAAGAAATTTGGCTGTTTTCTGGTTACTTAGAAGATAAATGAGAATACAGAACTTTCTTAAGGGAGCTGGCAATAGTCTTACATTTTATACACACACACATACACACACACACACACACGTATACATACATACATATATATACATACATATATGTGTGTGTGTGTGTGTGTGTGTGTGTGTGTATTTAAAGAAGCATTTGTTCCATGTGTCATTTAAATGTTTTCCTCAGGACTGTTTTTATTTCTCCCTCCCTTCCTGTGACTCTATCTCTTTTTTTTTTCTTATTTTTTCATGGATTTAAACAATGACTTGGTCTTAGATCGAATGTTTTTCTTTTATTTGCTGCTGAGTTTCTGAGAATGCTGGAGGCTGAGCAGGAATCCTTTGCTGTGCTCAGAAATCTTTTCTAGTTAAAAAGGGAGTTGGCCAGCTTGGCCAGCTTGTACCGTTTGTAGCCACTTGGGTTTTGTTTGTTGTTGTTGTTGTTTTGTTAATCTCTTTTATTCTATCTCTGGTCAAATAAAGGTACTTGTTTGTACTTCCTATTTGATATGTTTTGAAAGCCAGAGCCAAATATCATGTGCATTTTTTTAAAAGGAGGCTGAACATGTGTGAGCAGTGTTTAGTGTTGTAATCAAATAAACCCCGAGTGAAAGAAACCCGACACCTGGGGTTCATAAGCAGTTGTCATCATTTGTATATGCCTGGTGTGAAGCAATTTGCATGAATGGTTTGAATTACCATAGTTTGTATAGCTTGGCCGGCTTTTTTCTTGTTTGTTATGCTTGGTTTCTGGCATCCTCAACATCATTATTGAGCCACACTCTCTGTAAGATCTGAATCTTGGATGCCTAGTGAACACTGAGGTTCTTTTTGTAATGTCTCTGGTTACTGACATGTGACTCAGAGCTGAAAGCTCCTTTATTCTCAGAGTTCTTGAGTAACTTTGTGTAACCTGACTTTAAAAATAAAATATATATATATTATTGAAGGACGTTGGCACCAGGTTCCTGAGCATGTTCGAGCCCTTTGTTCCTTGAATCACAGAATCCACTTGAATCAGCTTGGGCATAAGACTACTTACTCTTTGTCTACTGCTGCCACCTCTTCTTCCTTCTGCCTTTCCTCCCCTCTCCTCCCCTCTCCTTCCCCCTCTTCTCTCCTTCTCCCTCTTCTCTCCTTTCTCCTCCCCTTTCTTTCCCCCTCCCCTCTTCTTACCCCTCCCCTCTCCTTTCTCCTCCCCTTTCTTCTCCTTCCCCCTCCCCTCTCCTTCCCTTCTCTCCCTTCCTCTCCTCTCCCTCCCCTCTCCTTTCTCCTCCCCTTTTCTCTCCTTCCCTCTCCCCTCTCCTCCCCTTCCCTCCCTTTCTCTCCCCTCCCTCCCCTCTACTTCTTTCCCCTCTCCTTTCTCCTTTCCTTCTCTTTCTCTCTCATCCCTTCCCTCCTGTCCCCTCCCTTCCCTACTTCCCTCCCCTCCCTTTCCTTCTTTCTCTCCTTCTCCCTCTCCCTCTTCCCCTGTCTTAAACCTTTGGCCTCAGATCCACTATATAGTTGAAGATGACCCCAATTCTGTGTTTCTCCCTCAAGAGTGCTGAGATTAAAGATGGGCATGGCTGTGCTGCACTGTTTATATGATGCTAGGGATTGAAGGCAGGCTGGAACCCTTGTGCATGCTAGGTAAGCACTCTATTAAGTGAACTACAGCCCCAGTCTGGTCCTTCTTCCGTTATTTTTATAAGGGAGACTGCTGCCATAACTCAAAAATAGAGATGCACATGGGTATCAGAGACAAATTAGATTGTAGCTCTTGTATTTCATTCTTGATTTCCGCTACAGACTGACATTTCAGCTACTTAGCTCACAGGCTGTTGCCCACTTCTGGCTTGCCATTTCTTACATGTGTAAGGAATAGCCTGGTTAAGTGAGAATTTCAGATTTCTGAGGGCAGGGCCTGAAGTTAGATAACTTGGCTCTGCCAGGACCTCTGTGTATTTGTTTCCTAGGGCTGCCATAATGCCTATAAACTTGATGATTTAGGTCAACAGAAATATGCTTTTTCATAATTCTGGGTAACAAAGTCAGCGAAGGCTTGGGGGTGGTGGAATCTGTTCTGTCTCTTCTAGCAACAGATGAGTTCCGCCTCTCGGCTTGTGGTTACGAAACTCCAGTTCTGCCCTGTACTCTCATCTGCACTGTTGCTATGTGTCTTTGTCTTAGATATTCCTGTTCTTTCTTTCTTTTTTTTTTTTTTTGTTTGTTTTTGTTTTTCGAGACAGGGTTTCTCTGCAGCTTTTTTAGAGCCTGGCCTGGAACTAGCTCTTGTAAACCAGGCTGGTCTCGAACTCACAGAGATCCGCCTGCCTCTGCCTCCCGAGTGCTGGGATTAAAGGCGTGCGCCACCACCGCCCGGCTCCTGTTCTTTCTTTTACAAGGATGGTGGTTACTGGGTTTAAGACCCACCCAAGGTGTGCTCTTCTTGTGATCTCTAATTAAATTAGTAAAGATGCAATTCTTATCAGGTTGTTACATAGACAGGCATGCAGGGGATTAGGTCTTAGACATGTTTTTAGAGGGTCTAGTTTATATCTGTACCAGTAATGTCTTCATTGTACCAGAGTGCAGTATGGTGAGGTGTTAATGCCGCACACAGAAAAGAGACCTTGACGTATTCCAAGAAGCTTTCTGCACAAGGATTGATGACCTGGGTGACTAGACCTAAGGTCAGTCAGTTCTCGAGGTTGATCTGTGCAATCCACATGCGTGAACCCAGACACACCTCCCTGCACATGCAGCAGTATACATGTGAACATAATCATGTACAAACACACACACTGTATACACATGAAAACCAAGATAGAATAATTCCTTCAGACCAGAATAACAACAAAGAAAACAAAATAAAATCAAAGTAAAGAAAAGCAGCTTTAATTGATTACTGCTTGTGTATCCAGCTATTTCTTTATAATTTCAACTAAAGTTCCTCATTTAATTTTCAGGAAAGCCCTGGGTAAGGGGGTGCTTTTTCATGGGCAGTACAGAGTCCTGCTATTTGAAGACACATGATACTCGATTGATGTTAACACACAGTAACTGCGTCTTTTGACTACCTAATCACTTTAATTTTATCAGTTTTTCTTATTTCTTAAAATAATGCTATAAGGAGAACTTTTCTAATATTTACTTTGGTTACTTAAGATTACAGTTTATAAATGCAAAGTGGGGCAACTGTAGACACACATGCTTTTATACTGAAGGTTGGGGTTGTAAAGATGGCTCAGGAAACACTTAAGAGCAGGACCTGAGTTCAGCTCTCTTCACACCTCAGGAGCCTGCAGTATCTGTCACTCCAGTCTTGGTGGGCACCTGTGTTCCACATTTACACAGTCACACCTACAGAGATTTAAAATGATAAAGGTAAATCTTTAAAGAAATTCCAAAGAAGCATTTTTTAAAAAGCGTCCTTTGATGTTCCCAGTTAGATTTTCTTTTATAAAAATTGTAATGGATCATTATGGATATAATTATGGCTTTAAGTATACTTTAAAACTCCCATTCTATTCTCCCTCTATTTCTAAGGTGGTTCTGGATTCACTCTTTGAGAGCAGACTGCCAAATAAAGTCTAAAAACTCGCATTGTTCAGTGATTTTCCTAGATAACAAATGTGTTAGGTTGGGATGGAAAGAAAATAGCATCCTGTGAAAGGTGCTTCTGTAGCTGCTCTTATGTTACTTTGCAGGAGCCATCGAGTATCGCAGATCTCCCTTTGGAGGCATTTGCAATGTGAGCGATTTGGCTACATAGTTGATAGTCTTTAACACAGATGTTGAGTTTTAATATGCCATCTGAATACTTATTCTGTCTGGAATCTGAATAGTTTCAGTGTTGCAAGTATTTGGATTGAGGTTCAATAAATGAAAAATACAACGATAACAGCAATAACAAACACCGCCTTCCTTCCAAAGAGTTGTCTCATTGCTCGATAATATATGTATTATATTGATTATATTCCTCATGTGTTTATAATTCTTTCATTGTCTACCTGTGCAGTCCTTGAAAGGATGGTTTTCTATGAATACAGCCAGTAATACTGTTGTTGTTAATTGAAATCAACCCACTAAATAATGAATTTGAATACCACATGCTTGTGTGGTCGCACCCACCTGTACAAAATGGTAACAACAACCTTGAGAGGGACGTGTAAGCTCCTTTTAAGCACAGCAACAGGAATTTTAAAAGCAGTGTGGCCATTCTCCTTAGGTTTGCTTGCATAAGTGGCAATCATATCAGTACATTTCTAATTGGTAGGGGAGAAGGGGTGGGCCAAAGCTATAGCTTTTCCATTTTTGGGCACATCTGGACAAGTCCCAGGCTTTGTCCTTATTTGATTATCACCTGTTGGGGCGGTGGGTGGTAAAGAGGTGGTGGTTGGCCCAGGCCTAGTACTTCAGGAACTGAGGCCTAGTTCTTATCTGAGTTATTAGGGGTCTGCCGTGATATTTGCCTGACCCTCTCAACTGCTGTTCAGGGGAGAGGTGGTAGCTACTTCTATAATAGATGAAAGAAATAGATTTAAGTAGTTTTGAGTTGAGGTGTTTGAATTGGATTAAATATAAAGATGCCTGGAAAGAATATATGCCAAGAATAGCACCCTGATTTCACGTTTGTATTTTCTCTAGACCAGTGATTCCCAATCTGTGGGTTGCGACCCTTTGGGGAGGTTGAATGATCCTTTCACAGGGGTCACCTAAGACCGTTAGAAAACATGATATTTACATTACAGTTCACAACAGTAGCAAAATTACAGTTATAAAGCAGCAACAAAATAATTTTATGGTTGGGGTCACCATAACATGAGCAATTGTATTAAAGGGTTGCAGAGTTAGGAGGGTTGGAACCATTGGGCTAGACAGTAGGGAATATTAGAACACTAAGTGTTAGAAAGAGCATTAGTTCAGATTAGCACATGTTGATTATGGGGTCATTCAGATGCTGAGGAGAGACAGTAGGCAACTATTGATTCCGCCCCCCTTTTTAATGATGCATCGTAAACACATTCTACTATGAATATACTAGGCATAATATCTAATCAGCTCTTTGTTGCTCTGATTAAAGTTTTTTGCTTTGAGTTGTTAATTAGCTGTTCTGTGTACCTGAGACTCACACAGCTTGCTTGTCTAAAAGCTAATTCCAATTCCTGAAATACTCCTCAGAAGGCTACTTTCTCAATTTTAACATTTAAAATTTTTATTCATTTGTTTTTTCGCTGGAGGACTATTTTGTTAGAGGTGGAGAGGAAAAACAGCAGGGCAGGTGGACTCAAACCCCTGGTAGGCTCTGGAGGAGGGAGAGAAAGCCCAGACCCCAGACCCGAATAATCACACAAAAGCTACGTTAATTACAACACAGTTTGGCCCACAGCTCAGGCATATTCCTAGCTAGCTCTTACATCTTAAATTAGCCCATTTCTATTATTTTATATTTTACCACAAAGGTCATGGTTTGTTCCCTTTTTTTTTTTGCTTCTTGGGTGGCTACATGACATCTGCCTGACTCCACCTTCTTTCTCTCTGCATTCAGTTTA